>NC_090446.1:1156291315-1156594346 GCF_031143425.1 Pleurodeles waltl | reverse complement strand
AGTAATACAATCCATAGAGATATGTTCCCATGGATGACTGGGAATGGGTAGAGGTATCAGTAGACCTTTGGGCTTGCTATGTTCACTTTTGCATCTTGCACATACTTCACATGATTATAGCATTTGCTTAAGGTCATGAACGAATGTAGGCCACCAAAAATACCTTTTCATGAGTTCTATTGTTTTTTGAGGACCTGGGTCACCTGCCAGAGGATGCTTGTGTAACCAATTAAAAGCTGTCTCTCTTAACTTCTCAGTAGGCAGGAATACTCGAGATTCATGTAGAGTTAAGCCTTGTTGAATAGACCTCTTGGTGTTTTGTTGTAACCACTCTTGCCACTTAGTGAAGTGAAAATGATTACGAATGAGATCAAATAATTTCTCAGCAGCTACTAAACACAACACATTTGAAGACATTATAATAGGCATGGGTTTTTGTTCAGTAGGTGTGATTGAAGAGTCTTGTCTAGATAATGCATCAGCCTTACAATTATCTATTCTTGGTCTAAAAGTCACTATGAAATCAAATTCTGAAAAGAATAGCATCCATCTTAGTTGTCTAGGAGTTAGTAGTCTGTCAGAACTCATAATTTGTAAATTTCTGTGATCAGAATATACAGTTATGGTGTGTTTCGCTCCCAACAGATAATGTCTCCATTCTTTAAAAGCATTATGAATTGCTAGTAATTCTTTTTCTGCTATGGTGTAATTCTGTTCTGCTTCATTCAATTTTCTTGACGCATGTGCTATGGGGTGCAATTGTCCAGTTTCTCAATGACATTGAGACAGGATGCCCCAACGGCAACATAAGATGCATCAGCTTCTATGATGAATGGTTCTTCCACATTAGGGTGAGCTAGAACGGGAGCGGTAGTAAAAGCCTTTTTTAAATCTTGAAATGCTTTCTCTGTCTCTTGGGACCAGTTGAAGACAGACTTTTTTCTTAGCAATTTGGTGATTGGTGCCACCTTTTGAGAGAAGTGATGGATGAAGCGTCAATAAAAAATTGCAAAACCCAAAAAACATTGAATATTACGTACTGATTTTGGTGTGGGCCATTCAGATACAGCTTGAATTTTTCTTTCAGTCATTTGCATGCCGTCAGGTGTTAAAATGACTCCTGGAAATTCAACTTCTTTGGTATGGAATTCGCATTTACATAGTTTACAAAACAAATTATGTTTTTGTAGAGCTTTTAATACTTTTTTAACATGTTCTTCATGTATATCTTCAGAGTTTGAATACATCAAAATATCATCAATATAAACGATGACAAAGATGTCTAAATATTCTCTCAGAACACTGTTTAGGAAATATTGAAAGGCTGCTGGGGCATTACACAGACCAAACGGCATCACTAAATACTCAAAGAGGCCATAACGAGTCTTAAAAGCTGTTTTCCACTCATCTCCCTCTTGAATTTGAACTAGGTGATAAGCACCTTGTAAGTCAAGTTTAGTATAAATGACGGCGGATTATACCTGGTCTAACAAGACTGGTATGAGAGGTAGTGGATAATTATTTTTAACTGTGATCTTATTTATTGCTCTAAAGTCAATACAAGGCCTCAAATCATGAATTGCTTTAGGTACGAAAAACAGTGGAGAAGGCGCTGGAGATAGTGATAGCCGAATTAGCTTGTTGGCTAAACATTGATCAAGGTATTCTTGTAGGACTTGATTTTCTTTCTCTGATAGTGCATAGATCCTACAATTTGGTATATTGGCACCAGGTACATGGTCGATCTGACAATCGTATGGCCTTTGAGGTGGTAATGAGCTTGCTTTCTTTTCACTGAAAACATTGGTATATTCTGAATACTGTGATGGTAAATCAATTTCCTTTTCAACTGCAGTAGCTAGGGAGTGCTGAAGATTTCCTTCATTGTTTCGTCTTGATTGAAAACATTTCTTTGCACAAGAAGAAGAAGAAAAACGCAAAACCTGGTTGCGCCAGTCTATGCATGGATTATGTAACATTAACCACAGCATTCCTAAGTTAAAACCATTTTGAGGTGCTTGAATTATATCAAAGCAAATTATCTCACTGTGGTTCTGATTCTCATCATCTTTGCAAATCATTTGTATTCATGAGGTTTGTTTAGTAACGGGGCCTCCTGCCAACTCACTTCCATCAACTGCATACACAGCTTCTGGAACCTTTTTCTTGACACTGGGTATATGCATGGTGTAGTGCAGTGCAGTTTGTTGGCCCACAAAATTTCCTGTTGCCCCTGAATCAGTTAGAACTTGAACATTAAGGCGGTCATTACAACATTGGCGGTAAAAGCCACATACCGCCATGCAGAAGACCGCCAACACACCGCCGCGGCCGTGGAAAACCGCCACAGCTATTATGACCCACAGCACGGAATCCGCCAACATTCAGACACCCACACAAGTCCGCCACACCAAAGGTCAGTGATAAACTGGCGAAAACAAATACTCCACCGTCACGCCAACAGAAATACGCCCACACTATCACGACACACGAATCCGCGTGGCGGTGTTCCATTGGCGGCACACACCGCCACGCTCAAAATACACACACATCTCAAAAACACCATCACATTGGACAATTCGAAATACACACACCTGATACACATACACACACCACTCCCACACACCCAATACAATATAAAACACACACCCACATCACCCACAAACCCCTATGACCAAAAATCACGAACGAAGGCCAGAGAGAGACACCACCATCAACAATACTAGCATCCACAGGCACACAACACCATCACCCACATAACTTCCACGCACCTCACACTGCACACCACTACATATCAGCACACTTATCACCCCACACACCACCCCACACATCACCTACACCACCCCATGGCACAGCAAAGTCACCCCAGGTTCTCGGAGGAGGAGCTCAGGGTCATGATGGAGGAAATCATCCGGGTAGAGCCACAGCTATTCGGATCACAGGTGCAGCATACCTCCATTGCAAGGAAGATGGAGCTATGGCGAAGAATAGTGGACAGGGTCAACGCAGTGGGACAGCACCCAAGAAATCAGGATGATATCAGGAAGAGGTGGAACGACCTACGGGGGAAGATGTGTTCCGTGGTCTCAAGACACCACCTTGCGGTTCAGTGGACTGGCGGCGGACCCCCACCTCCTTCCCCACAACTAACAACATGGAAGAAGCAGGTCGTGGCGATTCTGCATCCTGAGGGCATTGGAGGAGTAGATGAAGGAATGGACTCTGGTAAGTCAAATCTTAACTATTACATCCCCCACCCTACCTGCATGCCAGCCCCCATCCTCACCCCCATCACTCTAACTCCTCACAAATGTCCCGACATCACAAACCACACATCCTAACACCAAGCCCTGCATGCAACAACAAAGCATGGACACCCATAACTAAAGCATGGCCACTGCACATACCCATGCACCCCCCTAAACCATCATCACACAAGGTCCCACACAGGAATGCAAGCACTGGGAAACACGGTCACCCACCATTGCACACCATGCCACACACATATGTAGTAAACATCCTTTTATACCCCTGCAGGACCCCTACCCAACGTCTCCAGACAGGAGGGTCCACACATGTCCACACCACCAACAGAAGAGGCCCACAATGATGACAGCATCTCTGTCCAACTAGATCTAGATGACCAGCCCGGCCCATCGGGGACCTCAGGACAGTAGGTTCCCCTCACCCAGTCACAGGCCACCACAGAGCTTCCTCCCTCTGGAAACACCAGCACAGCACCCACCCAGCGGGCCCATACCTCCGTCCCCAGGACACGTCAATCAGCAGTGTGTCCACCACTACAGGGAACCCAGGCTAACTCACCACCCCAACAACAACAGGGACCTGGGGGCAGTGGTAGTGGTAGTGGGCACACGGTCCAGGGGACGGAGGCCCAGGAACACAGGGGAGCTGGGAGGGCTACTGTGCAACAGAGGGAGGACAGGCCAAGGGAACCCACTCTCCACGAGGCCCTCTCCAACATCATGGGAGCATACCACCACTCCCAGGAGACGATGGCAGCGGTACTGGCCAAGTTTCAGGAGACCCAGCGCCTGCAGGAGGAACAGTATTTGGGTTTCAGGGAGGAACTCAGATCCATCAATTCCACCCTGGGCACCATCGTAGGGGTGCTGAAGGAAGTACTCAACACCAGGAGGGACACTGTGGCACTACAAGGGGCCCCTGACACTAGCCTGGACGATGAACTGCCCACCACCTCCGCCGGCACTAGTGGACAGGAGGCACCGCCACAGGACCACCACACCAGCACCCCACCCCCTGCAGAGGGAGAACCACCTCGCAAACGGTCGCAGAGATCCAGGACAAAGACAAAGAACGATGCCAAGACCCCCACCAAGAAATGAGATCACCCTGATTGTCATCCTACTGTCCCACTTTGTCACCCTGTCCATCCTTAAACTGCCCCAGCTCCACTTCCTATGCCCATTTGGGCAATGCACCTGTGAGACTAATAGACTGGACTCTGTCATGGACATTCCTCCGCCATCACCCCTCACTATTTTGCTACCCCCTCCAATTTTGAGCACTAAAATAAACACCCTTAAAGAAAAAAACAATAGGGAGTCAGTCTGTGATTTCGGAATACTGTATTAGCAATTACTGTGGCAAAATGCTCTTTCATTTGTAATGTCAACATACCTATGTCACACAGCTCAAGTCCATGAGGAATCAAAGCAGATGTCACACTGTGGGACCCACATCTGTGAAATCGTAAGGGAAAGTGACAACTCAGTGACCATACACTGGGTGAAAACGACAGACAGTAGAGAGGTAGTAGTGTTTAAGTACATGTAGTAGGCCGGTTAGTATTCTTACCTGTGTTTCACTGGAAATATTGCTGGATCACTGAGTCCCTGTTGTCCAAGTCTTCTAATTCTGCTTCCTCGTCTTCACTGTCCAAAGGCTCCACAGCTGCAACAACACTGCCATTTGGACCATCCTCCTGCAGAAAAGGCACCTGTCGTCACAAAGCCAAGTTGTGAAGCATACAGCAGGCCACGATGATCTGGCACACCTTCTTTGGTGAGTAGAATAGGGATCCACCTGTCATATGGAGGCACCTGAACCTGGCCTTCAGGAGGCCGAAGGTCTGCTCGATCACCCTCATAGTTCGCCAATGGGCCTCATTGTAGCGTTCCTCTGCCCTTGTCCTGGGATTCCTCACTGGGGTCAGTAGCCATGACAGGTTGGGGTAACCAGAGTCACCTGCAAATGGTGAGGGACAACTGTTAGACACACACTAACCTGTAGGGATATCCCCAGACCCAGACAACCATTCCCACTGACTAGCTTCCAGGTGCTCACCTAAAAGCCACACACGGTGCCTCTAGAGTTGACCCATCACATAAGGGATGCTGCTATTCTGCAGGATGTAGGAGTCATGCACTGAGCCAGGGAACTTGGCATTCACATGGGAGATGTACTGGTCGGCCAAACATACCATCTGTACATGCATCGAATGATAACTCTTCTGGTTTCTGTACACCTGTTCACTCCTGTGGGGGGGTACCAAAGCCACATGTGTCCCATCAATGGCACCTATGATGTTGGGAATATGTCCCAGGGCATAGAAATCACCTTCCACTGTAGGCAAATCCTCCACCTGAGGGAAAACGATGTAGCTCCGCATGTTTTTCAGCAGGGCAGACAACACTCTGGACAACACGTTGGAAAACATAGGCTGGGACATCCCTGATGCTATGGCCACTGTTGTTTGAAATGACCCACTTGCAAGGAAATGGAGCACTGACAGCACCTGCACTTGAGGGGGGATTCCTGTGGAATGGCGGATAGCTGACATCAGGTCTGGCTCCAACTGGGTACACAGTTCCTGGATTGTGGCACGGTCAAGCCTGTATGTGATGATCACATATCTTTCCTCCATTGTCGACAGGTCCACCAACGGTCGGTACACCGGAGGATGCCGCCATCTCCTCACATGTCCCAGCGGACGGTGCCTATGAAGGACAACAGCGAGCACAGAGTCAAGCAACTCAGAGGTACGTACCCACAGCTTACACAGAACACCAATCATAATCTAAAAAGTGGCCTGTATGTGTGTTGAGTGTAGGCCTAGGTATGTGTGACGCAGTTGAAAATGAAGCCATGTGGGCCCCTGAAATGGCGGCTGCCTGACCTGTAAAGTGGGACAATGGGATGTGAGGTAACTGCGCTGGCGTTGTACACCGTCGCGGTAGGTGGTCGAAGACCACAGCGCAATGCTGCATTGGTTAACATTGGACCCTATGGGTCGCAGGAGCCAATGACGATGTACGCCGGCGGTGACGGTACGTACCGCCGCGGACGTGACCGCCATTTTCTATCTGTTCAATCACTCGATACCTGATCTTCGACAGGAGAGGACCTACACTGCAAGTGCTAATGTGACCTCGGTCTGGAAGAGACAATGGCTCGACTGTCTGGGGAAAGGGCCCCTGCCTTCACAGTGGAGGAGTTGGAGAAACTCGTGGATGGGGTCCTCCCCCAGTACACGCTACTCTACGGTCCTCCAGACAAACAGGTAAGTACACTGGGAGCATGCTGTATGGGCTATGCCTGTGTGGAGAGGGGTGGATGTAAGAAGGAAGGGGGGAGAGTGCAGCGTGCATGAAACGACGGTGAGTACATGTGCCACATGCCAAGGGTAGGGATGGGGGCCAATGACTGTGACAGTGTAGTTGGTAATAAGTTTCTCTTCCCCCTGTACAAATCATGTAGGTCAACGCCCACCAGAAAAAATATATTTGGCGTGCCATCGCCAAGGACGTCCGGACCCTGGGGGTCTACCACAGACGGAGCACCCACTGCCGGAAAAGATGGGAGGGCATTCGCCGCTGGAGCAAGAAGACGGCGGAGGCTCAGCTGGGGATGGCCAGCCAACGTGGGAGGAGTGCCCGTCGCACCATGACCCCCCTGATGTTCAGGATCCTGGCGGTGGCGTACCCGGAGTTGGATGGGCGCTTGAGGGCATCACAGCAGCCACAAGGGGGTGAGTACACTCTCATTCTACTGTTTTTGCGCGCAGTGGAGGGTTCTGGGTGGGGGTGGTGGGCTGTGGGTTTCCCTAGGCCAGGGCGAGTTCCGTAGGCAAGGTCCATCCGTAAGGCAGGCCATGTGGCACCCCACCGCACCTCTGTAGAGTGCCAAGTGCACCTAGTCATGCCCCTGTGTCATCCATGTGTGCAGATGTCGTCCATAGCCTAGTAGGCCATTTCCCAGGAATTGAACAGTGGAGCCCAAGAGCGCGGCGTAGTACAGGGGGCTTCTGTGTCTGTCGTGTCCGCCAACGGTAGCGGTAATGCATGCACTCAACATGTCTTTCTTCTGTCGTCCCCCCTTTTTTGTGGTCTCCCTATTCTTGTGTGCATTAGCATGATCAGGCGGAGGAGCAGTGGCACTGGAGCACGAGGGGGCTGCATCCCACATGGCCATGGAGGGCCACACTACAGAATTGGACTTCACCAGTGGGACGGAGGGCGAGGGGAGCTACACGGCCGGGACAGGAGCTGAGACCAGTGACACAGACTGGTCCTCTGATGGGAGCTCCCTTGTGGTGGCGGCAACATCTGTGCCACCCCATCAACAGATACCGCTGCCACCCCCCCTTCCAGCACCGCCCTCCAGCAGCCCCTCAGCCTTTGCCCCGTGCCCACTCACCCGGGAGAGTGGGCATCACCTTCGCCCCAGGCACTGCAGGCCCTGCCCCAGTCACCCCTGCTGCCCTCAGTGAGGAGGCCATTGACCTCCTCAGGTCCCTCACTGTTGGGCAGTCTACCATTTTGGATGCCATCCAGGGTGTAGAAAGGCAGTTGCAACAAACCAATGCATTCCTGGAGGGCATTCATTCTGGTCAGGCGGCCCTTCAGCGAGCTTTTCAGACTCTGGCCTAGGCACTGATGGCAGCCATTGTCCCTGTGTATAGCCTCCCCCCTCCAACTTCCTCCACCCAGACCCAATCCCCTGTACCTCAGCCTATCCCAAGCACACCTCTAGACCAGCATGCACACACGTCAACACACAAGGGAAGCTTAGGCAAAAATAAGCACCACACATCCCACAGACACTCACGCAAGCATCACACACATGCAGACACACCAACATCCACTGCCTCCACTGTGTCCCCCTCCTCCTCGTCTCCCTCCTCCCTCCCAGTCTCGTCTACACTCATACCTGCATGCACTACCTCTACAGCCACTACTGCCATCGCCAGCACACCCACCACCACACCCCGCTCACGTGCAGTCACCACCCCCACTACCATGCACACGTCCCCTGTGTCCTCTCCCAGTGTGTCTGTGACGCCCCCTCCCAAGATACACAAACGCAGGCACACACCCACCCAACAGCCATCCACCTCACGACATCATCCAGCGCAGGCACCTTCACCCAAAGTCAGCAAACGAACACCTCCTACAACCACAACCTCTTCCTCCACTCCCAAACCCCCTCCAGCTACCCGTCCCAGTGTCTCCAAGAAACTTTTCCTGTCCAATCTTGGCCTCTTTCCCACACCTCCCCCACCCTGTCCGTCTCCTAGGTCCCAAACTAGCACCTCAGCCACAACATCTCCGGGACCAGTGGTGCCTGTAGTCACTGGAATCTGGAGTGCACCGGCCACCAGGGCAGCCAGTGTGGCTCGTAGCCACAGCACAGACAGTCCCCCACCTGTCAAGCAACAGAAGTTGGCCAGTACCCAGCGGGAGAGGCGGAAGACTCCAGCCACCAAAGCCACTCCCAGGGGTCCCGGTCGAAGTGTGGAGTCAGCTGCGACATCTTCCAAGGTGGGGAAGGGGCACAAGAAAGTCAGCAAGTCTGGGAAGAGCAGCACGGCGGAGAAGACCGCCATCATCCCCGCTGCCCAGGAAGCCACCACCAGCACCTGCTGCCAGGAGGCCCCCGCCACCAGCCCTGCTGCCCCAGAGGCCCCCGCTACCAGCCCTGCTGTCCAGGAGGCCACCACCACCAGCCCTGCTGCCCAGGAGGCCACCACCAGCACCAGCCCAGCTGCCCAGGAGGCGACCGCCATCATCCCTGCTGCCCAGGAGGCCACAGCCGTCATCCCCACTGCCCAGGAGGCGACAGCCGTCATCCCCGCTGGGACAGAGAGGACCGCCAGCACAAGCCCCGCTGGGCTAGAGAGGACCACCAGCACAAGCCCCGCTAGGCTAGAGAGTACCGCCAGCACAAGCCCCACTGGGACAGAGAGGACCGCCAGCACAAGCCCTGCTGGGACAGAGAGGACCGCCAGCCCAAGCCCCGCTGGGCTAGAGAGGACCGCCAGCACAAGCCCCGGTGGGCTAGAGAGGACCGCCAGCACAAGCCCTGCTGGGCCATGAAGGACCGTCAGCAGCTGAGTCACTGCAAAGGAGGCCGCCGCTCCAAGCACCGCTGAACAGGGCACCGCCGTCTCAAGCACCGCTGAACAGGGCACCGCCATCTCAAGCAACTCTGAACAGGTCACCGCCGTCTTAAGCAACGCTGGCCCATGAGCGCCAAGGGCGCTGACGCTACTGAGTCTGTCACGGGCAGAATGAAGCACTCTGGGCACAGAGCCCCCTCCAGAACCAGTGGAGAGATACATCCACTACCTCAGTCCTTAGCAGGATGAAGCACTCTGGGCACAATGCCCCCTCCAGAACCAATGGAGACTGTCATCCACTACCTCTGTCCTTAGCAGGATGGGGCACTCTGGGCACTATGCCCCCTCCAGAACAAGTGGAGAGATACATCCATTACCTCTGTCCTTAGCAGGATGAATCACTCTGGGCACCATGCCCCCTCCAGAACCAGTGGAGAGATACATCCACTACCTCTGTCCTTGGCAGGATGAAGCACTCTGGGCACAAAGCCCCCTCCAGAACCAGTAGAGACTGTTATCCACTTGAGAGACTGTGGCTTTGCACTCCCCAGGATGCAGCAGTGGGCAATCCACCCACTGTATAGACTTGAGAGACTGTGGCTTTGCACTCCCCAGGATTGAACAGTGGGCAACCCACCCACTGTAGAGACTTGAGAGACTGTGACTTTGCACTCCCCAGGATTGAACAGTGGGCAACCCACCCACTGTATAGACTTGAGAGACTGTGGCTTTGCACTCCCCAGGATGGAACAGTGGGCAACCCACCCACTGTATAGACTTGAGAGACTGTGGTTTTGCACTCCCAGGATTGAACAGTGGGCATGTGGCCCCCTCGTGGATTTGGCGTTGTGCACTCAACTGGCTGAGGTGCCCCCCCTTTCCCTCCCCCTGAGGTGCCTATTTTATTGCTATCTGATGCCCCTGCAGTGTTCTCTCTGTCATGGTCAGGGATCTTGTGTGGGCCTCGCCCATACCGTGTGGGCCCAGTGTTCCACAGACTTAATTGGAGCACTACCTGGACTACTTTGCTTGGTGTATATTTTGTTAATGGTGTATATATATATTTTTGCCTACTTGCTTTTAATATATTACAATGGTTACACTCATTTTCTTTTGTCTTTGCATTCTTCCGGGGGGGATGGGGGGTGTAACTGTGATGTATCAATATGGATTAGTGTGTGTGTTGTGGTGGGTGAGGGTAGGGGTGGGGGTGGGGGTGTTGCGTGTGTGTGTCCCTGTTTTTTCCCTCCCCTGTGTCGTAGGTGCAGTACTTACCGTGGTCTTCACCGCCGGCGTTCGTGCTCCTGGTAGAGGAGCAGGAAGACTATCGCAGGGGGAATTTGGAGTTCCGGCTCCATGCTGTCCTAGTTCCTCGTGGGGTATGTAGAGGTGAGAGTTTTCCGCCGTGTTTTTATCAACTGTGAATCCGCCCCGGAAAAAGTGGCGGATTGGTAGGTTGTGATACTGGGGGCGGTACTTTGTCTTCCGCCTGTCTGTTGGCAGTGACCGCCGCGCTGTTTCTTTGTACCGCCGTGGCGGTCAGAGTGTTAAAGTGGCTGTCTTTGTTGGCGGTTTCCGTCATGGTCGTAATTGCAACATTTTTACCACCGGCCTGTTGCCGGTCCTACCGCTGCTTTAACACCGACCGCCAGGGTTGTAATGACCACCTATGTCTTTTCCCCCGCACAGTCATTTGTACTAAGATTCAGAAATGTTTGACATAATGATTTGTGCAAGAGCACACTGAAGGGATTGTCAATTTGCCACAGCGGTCCCCTTTGTTTTTTCTTGGGCACTTTAGTTTTCCTGTGAATTTTCCAAAGCAACCGCTATCTTTTTGTTTGTCACAACTGTTGGATCAATTTTACCTTTGGGTTTCTTTTGGCATTCTTTTACAAAATGACCCTTTTTCCCACAATACAGACACTGACCATTTTTTCGTCGCATGTCTTTCTCCTCTTTGGTCAGTGGTGGGCGAACAGTTACGATATCCATCGGTTCTATCATAGAATCTGAAGACAATTGAAAGTGTCTGGATCTTTCCATTCGCCAGTTTGTTTTTTCCCATTGTTTCCTTACTCCTTTTCGTTCAGAAAGTCTGTGATCTATCTGTAGGGTTAGAGTAATTAAGTCAGGGCAAGTTTCTGGTTGTGGTTCAACTTGGGCCAATACATCTTTTAGTTCGTCTTTTAGCCCTTGATAAAATACTGCTGACCTTTTTTCCTCAGGCCAAGCGTTTTTCACCACTAACCGGTTGAAGTGTGACAAATACGTTATCAGGTCTTTATTTCCTTGACGTAATTCTAGTAGCTCTTTGTCTGAAGACATAGTGATTGCGCGTCTGTCAAAAACCTTTACGAATTCTTCCACAAAACGATGCCAGTTATATAAAAGAGGACTGTCTAATCGAACTAATGGCACTGCCCAAGTAGCTGCATCACCATTCACATATGATATAAGGAATGCAATTCTAGATTGTGCGTCCGGAAAGGCACTAGACCGACACGTAAAATGTAGTTCCACCTGTGTCAGAAAAATTTGAACCTTATTGGGGTCCCCAGAAAACCTCTCTGGTGCAGCTAAAGGAATCTGTGTCGGCACATTCACAGCTATGTTAGTAGGTGCGGGAGGCGTAAGACGAGACTCAGATTCAGAACCATCCACCTTACTCTGTAACTGAGTTACTTTATTCACTAAATAAGCTGTAACATTTTTTGAGTCTGTCAAATCCCTTTGCATCTGAGTAACTACTTGCATAAGGGTACCTAAGGTGGCCATTTTGTGCAGCTCCCGTACAGACCAAGAGGAAAGTATAAAAACCGTGGGCGCACTATTTTGTCACAGTGTCCTTTCCTCAGGATCTGCACGTCACTGAACAAAAGGCCCACCTTCCGGCGTCACCAACTCAGAAAGCTATTATAGCACAGAGTTATGGGGAAGCCAGTCGAGGGGAAAGGAATTAGGGTAGGGAACAGCAGGGAAAGAGATCTGAAAAGAAAAGGTTAGAACAAATATGCATTTACTCATTCATAGAAATGCAACTTATCAAATAGACTCTTGACTAAATGCGTCTCTGAGATATCAGATGGATAGCCCTTTTGAAATGAGGGCAAAGCTCCTTCTTTGAAACATGGAACAAGAATAAACTACGACCTCAGAAACAAGAGATGGCAAGAATTTTGGACTATGATTACACTCAGAATATCAATCCTGTAACATCTCTGCATTTACAACATAAACCTTTGATCATGACCTAGAAAATCTCAAAGAATTAAATGTGCTTTTCACATCTTAAGCTTTTCAAAGAACAATGAAAACTATGATTTGCGTATCTCCCAAAATACTTTCACATTCACAACTGTTAAGACCGAAAGGTTTTTACTCATTGAATTTGATGCGCTTTACTTATAATACCAGGAAGCGCTTTTACTTGTCTTTCCTTAAAGCGCTACCCTCATTATACTAAGGGAGCGCTTTTACTCAAGTGGCCTAAATCACTTTGATTGTTGTGCCAAGAACCTTTTACTCCTGTGAATTGAAGTGCTTTGATTGTCGTGCCCAGAGCACTTTACACCTGTGAACTGAAGCGCCTGAATTGTCGTGCCAAGAGCGCCTTACATATGTGAACTGAAGCGCTTGAATTGCCGTGCCAAGAGCGCTTTACATCTGTGAACTGAAGCGCTTGAATTGTCGTGCCAAGAGTGCTTTACATCTGTGAACTGAAGCGCTTGAATTGGCGTGCAAAGAGTGCTTTACATCTGTGAACTGAAGCGCTTGAATTGTTGTGCCAAGAGCGCTTTACATCTGTATACTGAAGCGCTTGAATTGTCGTGCCAAGAGCGCTTTACATCTGTGAACTGAAGCACTTGAATTGCCATGCCAAGAGCGCTTTACATCTGTGAACTGAAGCGCTTGAATTGCCACGCCAAGAGCGCTTTACATCTTTGAACTGAAGCGCTTGAATTGTTGTGCCAAGAGCGCTTTACATCTGTGAACTGAAATGCCTTTGATCGTTGTGTCAAGGCCGCTGTAGTCTAGAAACCGAAAACGCTTTGCTCGTTATGCTAAGGGGCGCTTTACCTTTTGGAAGTAACAACTTCCTCCAAACTTGGATTCATCAAGGCCTTACCGCTATGAGTACGAGCTACTCGTTTTAGTGCACCATGGAAACAAGGATACTTCTGTTGGATGACACTCTGCCACTCAGGAACTCTGCTCTTCTCCAGAGAAACCCCCACAAGGTCTGGCTGCATCGAAGTCTTCAAAATAGTGAGCAACATGCTTGGGTGTGGCTGGGCTTTATAGGCCTGCCATACCCCAAAATGGCTGCTGCCTTTAAAATCATGGACATTGTAGTCCCTTCATGGAATAGCACTGATAAGTGCACCTTGATCACCAATGTCCTGAACCTGTAGTTCTATGAGCTTTGCCACAGGGCAGACGACACTGAAGGCCACCTTTGGAACAAGAGGGGATGACAAGTGGTGCACATAAAGCGCTGCAGAGTTGCGCAGCGAAGTTTCGGGCGAGACCTGGACCGCGCATGGCCTTATTTCTGACAGGTATTGGTATATTAGATATGATATATAAAATAATGGGGGTTAGCTTCCTTTTCATCAAGTCTAGACATCCCCACAAGAGAGATAAAGGGGTTGCCCCTTTTTAGTTAATGTGGTTAACTTATCAACACACTATTCTATGTTCTTTGGAAAGGAGGATTTGATGGAGTTGGTAAACCTGAGACTAAGATATTTAATATGTTTAGGATTCCACATAAAGGGTAGATTATGACAACACATGGTTAAAAGTATATTTAGTGAGAGGCAGTATTTCACTTTTATCCTTATTCAGTTTACACCCGGATACTGAAGCATATGAGATAACTTCATGTAAAAATGCTGGGACGGAAGATTGAAGTTGGGACATAAATGATAACACAACATCTGCATATGCTGCCAGATTGATCTGAGTACAAGAGGACAAGCTTGGCGAACACCTCTATCCAAGATAAAATAAGAAGAGGTGAAACCGTTTGCAAAAGTTGCTGCCTGTGGAGAAGAATAAAGAAGGGAAATCAGAGAGATTTTTTTTGGGCCAAAAGTGAACCATTTGAGTGTATGAAAAATAAAGGGCCCATAAACTCAATCAAATGCTTTCCCAGCATCAAGGGCAATTGCTGCTAAAGGATCAGACATATGAGAAGATTTTGAGAGAATGTAAAAAAATGAGCGAGTATTATCCCAAATAAATCTTCCCTTAACAAAACCTGATTGCTCTTTAGCAGGAAGTCTAGGGAGATTGGATTCTAATCATAGAACTAAGACTTTCGACAGAATCTTATAGTCAGTGTTAACAACTGAAGCAGGATGAACATTTTTACAATAATGAGGATATCTTCCTTCCTTAAGGCTAAGGCAAATGAGAGCATCTAAAAAAGGCCCCGCAGATGCATTAGAGTGAGAGAAAGAGGATATTAAAGTGTAAAGTTTTGGTAGAAGTAGTTGGGAAAAATATGTAAAGAATTAAATTGTGAATCCATCTGGACCGGGGGCTTCATTCTTTTTAAGGATATTCAAAGCATTATGAAGTTCAGTTTGTGTACTATCAGTTTCTAAATTCATAGGAGTGAACTGGGTGTCAAAAGGTTTTTGGATAGTAGAAAAATATTGAAGAATATGAGAATCTGAAGGGGAATTTTCCGGTCTATATGGTGATTTATAAAATTGGGCAAATTCATCTAGGATTTTAGAATCCTTGTGTTTTGGTACTTCCTGCGAGTTAATAATCAAATCAATTTTAAATGTATTACTTTTGACTTTAAGATAATTTAATAATAGTTTACCAGATTTGTTTTGACCACCATAAAATTTGGCACTAGATTTTAATAAATAAATTAAAGCATTATCCATAGATATTTTATTAAACTGAAATTTGGTGTTAATGGGTTCTGATAAGCATTATTTTGATCTAGATGCATAATAAGAATGTTCAAGCTTTTTTATCTTTGTTAGATGTTCTGGGGTATGTTTTTTAGAATCATAATTAATAATGAAATCATGAGCTGTAACTTTGAAGGCATCTCTTTTCATGTGAAAGGGTTAATTATCAGTTTGATGAAAGTGAAGGTATTCGTGAAAAAATGATGTAAAAGATGAAGTGAAATCAGCATCCGAGAGAAGAGAATTGCTGAATTGTCAACATTTTGGTAAGTTGAGTTTAGATAGAATATCAAGTTATATAGAGACGGGGGCATGGTCGGAAATGAAGATGGAGCCTATATCTGCAGAGTGTAAGGTTTGCGTAATATTATGCAATATGATGATATGATCTATTCTTGATTGAATATGATGAACCAGAGAAAAATAGGTATACTCTTGTAAAGTGGCATTGCAAAGCATCTATGCATCTGTGAGATTTCTTTGTTTGAGGGCTTGCACCAAAAATGTTTTTTAGCTTTGTTTGGGGTATACATAACTTTAGAGTTTTTATCAATAAATGGATCAACAATTTGATTACAACCCCTGCAAAAATCAAATTGTCATCAGGATAACTCATGAGCAGTTGAGCAATATGAGACCAAAATTGACAATCAAAGCAAGTGGGACCATAAACAATAAATAAAGAGATTGGTGTATTAATAATTACAAATTTGGTAACTATCCATTGACCATTTTCAGCAGTTTCTTGGGATATCACTTGAGTACATAATGATTTATGACAAATGATTATAACTCTATTTCTTTTACCATCCGACACTGAGAAGAACACTTGACCCACCCAACCTGTCCTTAATTTTAAAGAGTTTCTTTCTGTGAGATGTGATTCCTGAATTAATGCTATGATAGCTCTAAGTTTTGAATATGCCAAAACACATTATCATTTAATAGGGAAATGTAAACTTATTTTCAGGATACAATTTTAAAAAACATATATACAGTACAGGGAAAAAGGTGAGACCAGACATCATATGAAAAGCTGGAATTTACCATGTAACAATCAATATAATCAGGGAAATATAAAAATATAATAGAAGGGAAGGAGAAAAGAAAAAAGTAAAATGTATTGAAGAAGGATCAAAAGAAAAGGAAAGTAAAAGGTAGGAAGGAAGAGAGTAAGATTTGGAATCCAAGAGGAAAGAGAGTATTAATAGAAAATAGAGAGAAGATGAAAACATACCTAAGAAATCCCAAAAGGACGGGGACAAATGAGGCCACATGGAGTAGATGACACAACTGAAACTCTAAATGGAAGGGAGGAGGAGGACTGCGATACATAGAGCAGGAAACCAACATAGTTACAAGTAGTAGGGAAATATCTCTATAGGAAAAAAGATACAAACTGTTAGACCTGACAGCCATAGGGTGGTCATCCCCCAACTTTTTGCCTGCCTCTTCCCATTTTTATGACCCTGTTTTTGCTGGTTTTAGGATTCTGCGCACTTTAACACTGCTGACCGGTGCTAAAGTGCACGTGCTCTCTCCCCTAAACATGGTAACAATGGGTCCTACCCAAGTGTAAGTCAGTAGTAGAGTGCACTACCTGTACCCATGGCCTGTAAATTAAATGCTACTAGACGGCCTGCAGCACTGATTGTGACACCCACATAAGTAGCCCCTTGACCATGTCTCAGGCCTGCCATTGCAAGGCCTTTGTGTGCAGTTTCACTGCCATTTCAACTTGTCCTTTAAAACTGCTTGCCTAGCATTAAGCCCCCATTTTTCTACATATTAGTCACCCCTAATGTAGGTCCTAGGTAACCCATAGGGCAGGGTGCTATGTAAGTAAACGGCAGGACATGCACCTATGTGTCTTACATGTCCTGGTAGTGAAAAACGTGTACGTTTGTTTTCCACTACTGTGAGGCCTGCTCCTCTCATAGACTTGCATTAGAACTGCCCTCATATACTTTTAAGTGTTAGATTCTGATCTGGAAGTAGTAGTCCTGTCATGTTTGGTATTGCCAGAATGGTAATGGAAAATCTTACTTACTGGTAAAGTTGGATTACATATTACTATCTTTGAAATGACACATTTAGAAAGTGGGCATTCCTCTGCACTTACTGCCATCTGTGCCTTACATCCCTGTCTCCAGTCCACGCCTGGTCTGTGCTGGTTGACAGCTCCCTTTGTGCATGACACCAAGTCAGCCTTAAACACAGGACACTCAGTCACACCTGCATTCATCTGCATACTGAATGGGTCTCCCTGGGCAGGAAGGGTGGAGGGGCTCTCTCTTACATTTGCCCTCACACAAAGGACTGATAACCCCCACAGGGACCCTGGCAGACAGGACTGGGCTGAAAGCAGAATTTGTGCACTTCAAAACCATTCTTTGATGTTTCCCCACTTCAAAGGCATTTTTGAATATATACAATGGGTCTCTGACCCCACAAAATCAGACACTTCCAGATCTACTCTTGCACTCTGTCAGAGGAACTGTCTGGCTGCCTAAAGGACTCATCTAGACTGGTTTGCTGAGGAGAACTGCTTCCTTGCTTGTTGCCCTGCTGCCCTGCTGGCCTCTGACTTTGCTGGAAGGACTTTTTCTCCCTCAAAAGGTGCTCTCCAAGGGCTTGGATTGAGCTTGCCTCCTGTAATTAAGTCTCAGGGACAGCAAAGACTTCACCTACTAGCTTTTAGCTAGTTTTCCAACTTTAGCGATGCCAGGAATGACTTCAGTGACACCATCACCAAAGCCACAGCCTGCTCCCTCTCCATCGCTGCATACAACGATGACAGCCTTCAACTCAAGTCCAACGATGGTGCAACACCGCTGACTTGCGCAGGGTCATCACGACACTGCGAAGTCAACACATCACGTCTTGACTGGCTAGATCCATCGACTCCGCCGGGTCACAAGGAACCAACTCATTGCTACTGTGCCGCATCAGCTCCCTTTGCAAATGGACGGAACGGACTCCTTCCCTCCACCTGCTTCACAGTGCAGAACCGACGCCCCATCTACCTGGGTGCCACAAGGGACTGGTGCTACACTGGCCCCAGCAACACTTCATCTCCCTGACTCTGTGAGACGTCTTTGTTTCTTCGTTTTCAAAAGGTACTGTACCTGGGGGTCCTTGCGAATCCGTGACCGGCACCTGTCGTGCCAGGTTATTGACAACGACTCCATCAACAATGTTGTGATGGCCCCAGTTGGAGCTGTTGTGTTTCTAAGCTCTTTAGTGGGATTTAATCTTTAAAAATTCATAACTCTGCTTGTGTTGATTGGATTTTCATCACTTTGACTTTATTCAGATAAATATTATTTATTGTTCTAAACCTGTAAGGTGTATTTTTTGTGGTATTTTCACTGTGTTACTGTATGAGTTATTGCACAAACATGTTACACATAGCCTTCTTAGTTAAGCCTGCCTGCTCTGTGCCAACCTACCAGAGAGTGAGCACAGGATAATTTGGGTTTTGTTATGACTTACCGTGACTAGGATTGTGGTCCCTACTTGGACAAGGGTGTATACCTCTGCCAACTAGAGACCCAATATCTAACACAAGCCACTAAAAATGACAAGGAACTAAGGTAGACATCACACACCCCAATCTACCTAAACACAGGGCAGAGCTGGAGAAAGACCAAAAACAGACATATCTGTGTGACCACCTTCATCACGGCCTCTAAATTAGTTAAACGTATTATTACGAAAAACTGATGCATTCTAATCTAAACCTCCAGCAGTCTGAACCTTGAGACACCAATTGTTTTCCTTCAGGAAGAGAGACAGCCTATATAACATGTTGGTCCATACCAGACATGGGGAGTAGGGTCCCGTGAAAGAACTTAAATTGTGGGGTCTGCCACCAGTGAAGGGCCACACAGCCTGTGTTTCTTGTAGTGTGTGTCCTCCTACACACAGCACCAAATCAGTGGATATGGGTCTGGCATCCCCTTGGATTCAAATGAAATGCACTAACTGTAACTTGAAGAACATCATTTATCTCATCCGGTGTCCGTGCAATCTTCTATACATCAGAATGATCACTAGGATATTAAAGATAAGGATAATGGAACACAGAAGAAACATAAGGTGCAGGAAGGCAACAACTAACTAACAACCCACTATTTAGAAAAGGGGTACAGTGCAGAGGACATGATCTGGACAGTTCTGGACAAACCTACTATCCCACCCAAAAACAGGGAGGTGAAGTAATACCTTTTTAAATGTGAGCAAGGGGGGGATTTACAGAATCCGCAGCCATGAAGGGGGACTTATCGGAGACATACCATGGCACCAATTGAATGGTCTGCAGTGATAGTGAGCTTGAAGGGATGGGACATACATCTTGGTTTCCGTAGCTCTCATCCAATTTGATTTATCCGTTATCCAGCCCCGATACAGTCACCCCACCTAGAGTAACCTGTTCCTCTTTAGTGGAATGAGGTGCCTCAATCAGTAGGGGGGGCACAAAGAATATGTCCAGGATACAAATATATCCCTTCTCATATCATGGGAACAATACGTGGAGCAGAATTGTTTTTGGATCCAACCGAGTCCTCGGCATTTGAGTCCATACTCAGGGAAAATAAGTCCTGAAGGGCTGACATAGTTTACTCTGAGGATCAGCATAAGATACACTAATGTGTAGGCTTAGAGGGATGCAACAACATATGTTGTGGAGGAACATTATTATGTATGATTGCAGAGCACACACACCCCACACAGAAAGACAGTGCAGTGACCATTGGCTGGTTCCTTAAGGATGCCCTCAAGAGAAACATTAACCAGTAACTTGACTGTAAGAGGACTATCATTGTATGTGGTGTATGCCCCCATAAATATGTACGACACAGTGGTCTGTTCCCTAGCCTTGGTTTGTTTGCAGAATAGCTACTAGTCACGTATAAGAATTTTAAACTCAAAATGGTCACTCAAGTGAATGCACATCGGAATCGATTTTGACACATCCATAACACAAGAGAGTACAGGGTACCACTGGCAAGCTTTCAAATGGATTCATTCTGAAAAAAGTAGACTCTGGGCTCACTTTAAGATGGCCGCTAATGTAACAATGTCACTTTGAATTATTATAGCCTGGACTACCTTCAAGATGGGTGCCAAAGATACAACCATTACATCGTGGGACCTGAATTAAAACAAGGTCTGTGGTCCCATGAGGCCAGGTTTCGAATCACGTGACGTAGGGTCACACAGGTTAAAGAGGGCAGACCTCCGCAACTCCAGTATCTGCATGGAACCACAAGTGGCGTTTGAAGGAGGCGCTGGGGAGTGGCCCTTTTCTCACGCTCATGAGTCTTCCTTTATGATGGTGAGGGATGTTTGTGATTTACAGCACACAACTAACGGGAACCTCCTGGGGGCCCTGGGCATTTTGTACTACCGCACTCAAGATAGGGATCGAGACATGAGATCCTGGTGTTGTGGGGTGGATAACTGGCACACAATTTTGACTTTGTTGGATGAGCGAAAGCATATTAACAAATTTGAGGATTGGCCAGTTGAGATGAGTGAGTCAAGAATGCCCAGGGGCACATGATTTTCAGAGAGTGCCACACGATTGTGATGACATGACAGATGTTATTTGTTTTCTTTGAACTAGTATGTGAGTACAGGGATGAGCTCCCACCGGGTCTCCAATTTTGGCAACTGGTCAATGAAACTTGGTAAGCATATGCATATTAAAAGTTGTCTAGCCTTACACAGACTGAGACAAGATGTTTAAGGTGAGGGTGAGCTAACCTGTGGGTGGATTTAAGTGTGAAGATAAGGGAGTTGCAAGCTGGCACAGACCAACCTCTATAACAATCAGGTTATGAGTTGGAGCACAATAAAAAAATACTATATTTAGAGCAGGCTTTGTTATTGGACGGACCAACTCCTATTTCATTGCAATTGGTGTATGAGCCTATTTGCCACACACTGTAGGCAAAAACGGGGTTTGTATACTGTACTTATTTATGTGTTTGTTCTTTGTCTTTCTTTGTTACTGAGAATTTGAGATTGTGTTCTGGTAAGGGACTATTTAGTCCAAACCACTCTGTTCTTTTTTGATAGTTCATTAGCACAGGGAGAGGGGGTGTTTAGAGCGGGACCTAATGTCCTGAGGAAGACCACCTGACCCATAGGAACAATGTTGACTGACCGAAACATGTCGACACAGCAGAAGATTTGAGCGGTGACTGGGTAATGATTCCCCAGTATCACCACCACAGTAGTTTTTAATCCTATCAAGTGTTTCCAGGAATAAAATTACACATGGAGACTTATGAGGTAGTTTTAACTGTTTTGTGTTCTGCACAGTTGGTGCCTGTGTGTTTGTGTTGTATTGCCACAATTCCCCTTTCCTATTGCTTCTTACCTGACGTTGACATTGCGGGGATATTGTAGCAAAGCCCAATGATGAAGCACTGAAAAAAATTACACAAGTCTAAATTAATTAAGATGTAGATATGATTGAAGTATTCATATTCTCATTCTTTCAGGCATCAATAAAACCTTCCAGTTTAGCAGGATCTTCATATGTAGTTGTCTTGTTTTTATAATTTACTTTAAATAGTCAAGGTTGAAACAATCTAAAACGAGCACTAAGACAATGAAATGCTGGCCTCATACTGAGAAAGTCTCTGCATCTGTCTGCGGTAGCTTTGGTGTAGTCTTGAGAGAAATTCAAAAAAGTGCCTAACCATGAGACATCTTTCATTGATTTGGCTGCTGAAAGACCATGAAGTTGATCAGTATAATTTGGGAAATATAGAATAACTTCTCTTGGTCTCTTAGAAGTGGAAGCAACAGTAGGTTGATAACCTAGCCTGTGTGCACGCTGTATGTTAAGCTAGGTACCTTCTGGCATATTCAATATTTTAGAAGGAAACGATTTTGACGAGTGTCTTCAGATAAACCATAGATACATAGGTTACTCCTCCTATTCCTGTTTTCAATATCCTCAACTTGCTTCTGGAGGGAGGAAACTTGAGTTTGAAAAGCATTTACTGTAAGATTGGTTGATCCAAATGCAATAATATTGCTCAGTCGTGGTTATTCTCTCATTCATCTGAGACCATCTATCAGTCAAATGCTGTAGCTTTGCATTAGTCTCTGCCATGCAAGGGCGTAGAGCACGCATTTCCTCCAAGAGGAGATCCTTAGATACAATAGGACATATTTTAGTAGCAGACAGTGGATCCTTTTTAAGACATTTGATGGATGCTTTTCCCGTTGGTGGAGGTGTTACAGCAGAATTCGATGCAGAGTTACCTTTATCCATCTTAGAAGACTGGGAGAAGATAGAGATTTTTTGACAACTGTGGGAGAGGAATGCGGCAAAGGTGTTTTGAACATTCTTAGTCTCCCCAGTCTTCCCATGCAGTTGAAATGCAACATCAATAAAAGTCACTGTTTATAAAGCATGTGAAAAGAGATATCATCAACTACACAATAGATATCTGTGAATAAGACAGACTATTATTGTAATGTGTGATTAACCATCCAGGAATTGTGTCAGGTTCATTATAAAATATAAATTAGCCAAATTGAGCAGGATGAGTCAAGCGTCAAAGATGCATCAAAAAAGAGAATTATCCCATCACTTCAAAATGAGAGGTTTTTTTCAGTATAATGAGCCCTAAAGACATTGGTATACTAGGTATACGCTGCAGATAAAAAAAAAAGTACTAAAATGGTAGTTGGAAAGATTTCTTCTAATCTGAATCCTCTATTAGATTAGAGAAGCTCTTTATTACCTTTGTGTCAGAGAAGCATTCATTTCCAGTATTATATTGCCTTGAAGTTAAAGCTGATATTAATCCATGTTTACTCAAAAAGTCATTATGAGTTACTAAGGGCCAGATGTATGATTCTGGCCCATTGCGATTTTTAAGAAATCGCAATTACTGACTCGCAAAGGGCCATGTATCACATTTGCGATTCGGTAATTGCGATTTCTTAAAAATCGCAAATGCAATTACCGAATCGCAAATTGCGATACTGGCCCCATTCGCAGCTATGGGCCTTTTGGGCCATAGCTGCAAATTTTTTGCATTTCCTAAATTACGATTTTTGAACCAGAAATCGCAATTTGGGAAATGCAAAAGGCCAGGGTGCTGGGGGCCTAGGGTCCCCTCTCCTGCACCCCAATTTTTGTTTTTTTACCATGTAAAGTACACACATGCCAAAAGGGCATGTGTGCTTTACATATTAAATTTAAAAATGCAGTTTTACTGCATTTTTAAATTTTGCACTAGGTTACCACCTGGTTGCAGACAATGGTATTTTGCATGTGCAAAATACAATTCCGCGAAAAATCGCAATTTGCGATTTTTTGCAGAATTGCCTTGCGACCTGGATTTTGCGAATCGCAAATTGCGATTCGCAAAATCCAGGTCGCAACGCAGAAAATCGCAATTTTTGCAATTTTCATTTTGTGGTCTGCGAATGCCTTTGATGCATTGCAGACCACGATTTTGCACTCGCAAACGGCCGATTTCGCAGTTTGCGAGTGTAAAATATTTTGATACATCTGGCCCTAATACTCCATCGAAGGATTATATAGACAAATAGACTTAAGGTTATGAACTATAGCAAACCTTAAAAGTCCTCCTTTTGTTCCCTGAACTACTCGTCATCCCAAAATGGCGGTCGCCGCCTCCACCAAGAGGGGAGCTGCATCACTGTCAAAAAACATGCTGTGCGCCATCTCCAAATCGGTAAAAACAACCAAAAGATTACCACGTAATGGGTTTCAAAGCCACTCAAGCGCGCCAGCCGTTGTGAAATAAAACAGTGGAAATGCCACAACCATTCCCCGCTGTTCCGAGGAGCGTCACTTTGGTGCTGCCATCTTCCGTGAGCGTCAAGCCACACCTTGCCAAACCTGTATTTCAAAAGGCGAGAAATGCTTTAATGTACTTAGGGAAAGGATGTTGCAAAAACTTTAAACAGATAAAGGCATCTGAAATCCTAGTCTGATCTCATCCAAAAATTCAAAGATGGGAGCTAATGCTTCAATGCCCTTTATAGAAGAGAGGGAATTTAACATTAATCTCCAGTATAAACAATTCATGGACGTATGCGCAACCCACTGTGAATTGGTTGAACCGAAATTTCCCATAAAATGTGTCTCTCTTTTAGAATACCTTAAAGTGGGGAAGTGGGGGTGGTGAAGGAAATACTTCAGGACACAGCTGCAGTGCTGGGCCTAAGGACGTCTTCACGTCCACCCTGGGAGCTGACGAAGCGAGAGAGTTTTCATACTTTTATGAGGAGAGGGCTCTGCCCTCTGATCTAGAGACTCTTGGCAGGCTTCCCTGACCTCAACTGCCCCTGGTACTCCCTGGGGGTTCCTGTTTTAGCACGTGGACAAAGGGGAAAAGGCGCAACAGGCCTTGGATCCCGACTTTGGGATACAGAAACACTGCTAACCATCAGCGGATACTAAGAAGAACCTTTACCTGTAAACAGTGCTGGTGCAAGCAAGGGTCACTTTACAAGGAGCCAGGGACAACAAACTGTACATGTCCTGTCACTGCAGTGGCGGGGCTCCAGCATTCCTAGGTTGTTCAACAAATACCAGGTGCTGCTGCACATGCCTTGCTGCTTACCTGCAATAAACTTCCCGTTTGTCCTGGATACACAGTGAGAGATTCCTTTACACAGGCATGCTCTTTTGTATGTGATCCCTGTTGCATGGATATAATGCATAACATGTGTATATGCAGTGTTAATGATTTTGGGGCCCCTGGCAAGACATATTTTGGGAACAATTTACAATTTTATTACCTATGTTCTAATAACTCAAGACTGTATGCTGCCAAACAATATTATATTGTATTTAAACTTTCAAACTAAACAGCTGAAATGTGTTGTGCCAAAGGACCAAAGATCCTTTAAATGACACTGAATAGAGAGATAGCATTACAGCATAAAGGGAGAGAGGGAGGAGTTTCTGCTTGAAAAACCAATGAAAATGAGAGAAACTGAGAAATATCACTTTACCAGGGGCCCCTTAGAAGGTTGCGGCCCTGGCCAATCGTCCACTTTGCTCACTGAAGACCTAAGATTGCTAGGTATGAATCAGTTTGTTTCCCTCATGAAAGACGGTTCCAGCAGTTGACAGATTCATGCTGAGTCCAGAGCTGCCCAATGAAAAGCGATGACAGTTGACTTTCAAATCTTGCAGCTATTTTCCAATATTCTGTGTTATCTAAGGTCAACTGCTATGGGCAATTAATTCTAGGTAGTTCTAGTATTTTGGTAGAGAGTAGTTTTGATTGCAATGAAAACAATGAAGCACACGCTGGTTCATATTGGATCTATTTTCCTTCAAATGCACTGGTGAAATCTTTCCCCAAGCGACTTCCAGAAATGTCAGCTTTTATCTGGTACCATAGAAAACTTCGTATTATAACAGGGCAAGTACAACAGCTGAAATAGAAATAATTAAGTACACCAAAAACACAACAGAAACCACACAGTTGGCAGAAGAACAAGCACACAGTAAATTCAAAATTCCCATTATAAAGGCAAATTCTATTTCATTCACTCATGTAAAACTCATCTGTTTTTCAGACTCTTGCTTTAGTTGGCGTGACCCTAATTGAGAGTAGGGATATTAATCAAATTGTCTGCACCAAATGGCAGCACTGATGCCAACGCCATCTAGCAAAGTCGTGCCTTTCCTCTCTTTTCAGCTGTGCATTGTTATGCAGTTCTAGTTTCATATTCCCAGTGCGTTTCTTTCTGTGCATTATTGTACAGAGCCTTTCCTCTGTCAGCCCGGCATCGCCCTGGCCTACACATTAATTCAAATTATACACTCACACGCAAAAGGTGTCAACTTGCAAGACTCCAAAAATGGCTCTTCGAGCAACAGAGCCTGTATGAGAACCTGTATATGAACCATGCGCAGTCTTTGCACTCTTAGAATGGGACATGAGGGCTAGTGAAAAAGTGGAAAAGTTGAAGAATGGCCTGCAGTGGGACACGCCGCTTTAACCCTCGAAGATGGTGCCAAATGAATTCTTGTGGGCCCACAGCCAGGACAATCGAATATCTTGCCAAAAGGCTACCTCTTTTCTCCTATCAAGTGCTAGTAGGTCCTGAATAAAGTTGTGTCTTATATTGGTGAAGAAGTGTGTTGGAGGTTTAATGAGCATTAAAGCTATCCAGTCCCTTTTTCCGGTCTACTGGTACTTATTTTTCATCTCTCCAGTGATTTTCATGTTTCCAGTGACACCTCAAGCACTCCAAGGAGACGTCAGATTCGAAAAACGTGCTTTGAAAGCAGGCTTTATGATAGTAGATTCAGAAACGAGTGCTGAGCAGACAAAGGTGCCAGTTTCTGTGCCCGAAGCATGGCAGAGTGGTGATTGGCGTTTTTCAGTTTTGGGGAGTGGTGATTGAGCAGACTGAGGTGAGTCTGAGGTAGCTAGCTACCTATCCGGTGAAGCTCGCTCCCGATCAAACACAGATTACATACTGAAATCAGTGTGTCTGTCTGGCAGGGGCCGGTTGTGTGTTTCTGCACCTCTCGTGTAATATTTCAGAACTGATATTCCATGCATCTAGAGTATTGTGCAGACAGTAGTGTTGCAATGGGGAGACTGTTAAAATAATGAGGGGTAATTCCCCTTGAGGTGGCCATGCACTCTACAAATGCAAATGATAAAGATTCTAGTGTAGGCCATGTGCAAGTCTTCTGGACTGGGGATACTGCACCAGGTAACTGCTTACCGGTGGGCTCTTTCTGCCACATTAGTAGAATGTATATCATTGCCAGTCATTTCATTTCAAAACTAAAAGAAGCAACTAAGAGAAATTCACTACGAAATATACATTTCACTGAAATATTGATAAAGGTTGAGGCGAATCTTAGCAATGATATATGAAGCAAACACTCATATAATGCACTTTATAAAGTTTTCTCGTGATGTTTTAGCAATTGGTATTATTACACAACTCATTGTCACAATCCTCCTCTTAGCATTGTATTCACACTCCTTCTTCAGAAAGCCGCTTATGATGGCACCTGCCCAGGGCCATAGATCTGGTGGAAGTGGTGGTGGTGTAATTTCATAGACTCCAATGTTGTCTAATCCATGATAACACTTTAGACCATGTGTAGAGTTTGCATGACTGGGGACTTGCCTCTTAGTTCCTTAATAGCATTGTCTTCAGGGGGTCAGCTATGAATTTTTCTGAAAAGTATGATTTTTATTAAATGTCTGTCTATGCAGTGATATAATCTGATGCACTAAGGTAAAATACCTTTGCATGTTAAAGAAATACACTTTTTAAATTTTGAAGAGATTGCATCATATTTTTACATTATGTTTGCTGCACAATATACATGCCAAATGTTTTCATAGAGCAGCTTGTGCATGGACTTTTAGAGCCAAGTTAGACCATTGGCTCGTCTCTGGCTCGGCTCATCCTATTAATGTGCCTGTGCGCTTGCTATTAATTGAGACTCTGACTTTGTACATAAGACTGTCAGTCACTTGATAACATGTTTTGTAAAAGGTAGTACTAGAAAGATTAAGCACTCCCCACATGCATAAAATTACCAACTCTACCAACAAGGCTTCTTGTAGCAAAAATGAAGAAGAGTTTGTGCAGTGCAAATACATTTAAAAGACGTAATCATAGGGCAGGTACTCTAGGCTGTGTTGTACTTAACTGTAGTTATGGGTTCCCATGGAGAACTACCAGGCACAAATGGAACTGGCACACGGTAGCTTTGGCAGGATGTTTGAGTGTGACATCCTTCAAATGCATTTTTGATTTGGTAGTTGGGTCTGGGGGTCCTGAGTTGGATCTGCTATGTCTGTGTTGGTTTTCCTCATGGTTCTCATTTTACTAAGAGGTTTTAATTTGTTCCTTTCTTGGGTCAGGATCTTAAATATTTAGTGAGTAATACACCTAAATGTATTAAATCCACACCCACAGAAGTACTCCCTAAATGGGTTTAAATTTGCTACTTTTTGGGAACTCACAAATATTGGCAGTAGTCTTGAAAAGTTGCATCAGTCTCAGATTTTCAGGCATACTTCTGGCAACCAAACACTCCAAAGGTGATAGGATTAATGCTTGCAAATAGTCTAACCAGTGGCAATCACTTAGGTAGCATGATACCATTCAACCCCATCTGTTTTCACCCACTGTGCCACTCTAGACAGTAGTCCACTTACTGCAAATCAGTATTGATGCTGTGCCTCTGAGAAATAGGCCATCCAGAACCTTAGTCATCTCACCCTTCTAGCCTGCAGCCCACTGCCTTTTTGTTTGGTAAATTTAGGATTTACACCACACGAATCTCACTGACTAAGCTATGCCCCTGCATCTGTCTCTGCAACACACACCACTCGAAAAAGCTTTCTTAAGCTGCTATGCAGCGTTAGAGTATAGACACCAACCAAAAGAGATTTAAACAGCTGGAGTACACACACAAGAACAGTTTGAGACTACTGAAGTGACAGATGCCCATTAGATCCATAAATGACAAACCCCAAGTAGCATCTTAACTGACATGAACAATGCAGATATGTTTGCTCTGCGTGCAGCTAACATCCACTTCACATCCAAAGCAAACAAACACCCTTTGCTGGCTGCTTGTCACTTCTGCACTGCTCGCTGTAAGCAGAGCAACCCTGGAGGAACAGTGCTGCCACATTACATCACGACTGCATCCCAGGTATCACCCGTCACAGCTCCATCACTCATCAGGATGCAAGCCCTGTCTGATATTTTTATGTGATGCACGGCAAGAGTTGCTAACTTTGCAATTGGGTAGCATGTTTGAGTCTCAGCGCCCGTTTGACATCTCATCATTATGGAAAAGTCACTTAATTTCTTCATGCCTAAAAAATGAATGCAGGTTTGTGTTATGTAACTGCTGCTCATGCAAGGTGCTTTAATACCTTCAGGTTGAGGTTGTGCTACATAAAACTGCCAACAATAAATAGGTAACAGCATTGGATTTATGTTGGAAAAATGCTTGTTGATATCTTCAAAGCTAGCTGGCTCACACTCCTAGTCTTCAAAAGGGGGTTATTCAGAAGAAGCATTCACTTCCATATATTTGCTGTAAAGCAAAATGAATAGATGTTATAAGTGAGCGTCATATGCCTGCTTAAAACGTCAGGTGTTCATGGCTTTCGTAAAAGTATATAACTCAGTCGTTGAATCGCACCTGGAAGGGCATTCCATTCCTTCGGTGCCAATGTCGAGAACCTACAGTCCGCAGACTACAGTCCTATTTCATTCCACTCAGGACACTATGATCGCGTTGAAAGCATCACTGAGCAGACCTTGTGGAAATCAGCTTCTGCTGGCAGCTGCCAAGGGGATAATGCTACTACTGAACACGAGTACTTACCCCAAGATACAGCAATACTAGAACAAGTTGTCAAGCGACATCACCAACAGTGTCTCACTAGACTCCAGCCTGGCTGTAGAAGCTCTTTAAAGGGACAAGGCTGACCTATCAATGACAGTAAATGAAAAGGAGCAATGCACCTCAAAAAAATCAAACTGGGAAGCTGCCAACTTAGCATTAGCCTCCCACTGGTAGAACTCATCCTGCCAAGTGAACAGAACTGCAAGCAACATCGCAAACTTCCTTGAAATCAAGAGTGGCACCATTAGTCGACTTCATGAACAAGATGACCTCATCGACCTCACACAGAGACCTGACCAAAGAAGAAGTCCAGAAGCCGGTGTTATGTAGAAAGTGAACATATGTTGATGCCTGCAGCTTTTAATCGTATCCTCGCTCCTTTTTTGTCGTCTGCCCTAAATTGTGCCAAACTCAAGACTGACATGATATACTTGGGTACTTCAAATTATATTACTGAAACGAGCATTTATAGTGTAAGAAGTAAGGCGTTTATTTCTTGTCTTGTAATATAAAAAATCCAAAATGAACGTAATAGGCAGGAGGAATAACATTCTATAACAAAACTTTGATAAAGGACAAAGATCATAAGATAAAAGAAATAAAACAAAGACGAGAAAGAGGATCATAATGTGCAAGATATATGCGCAATGAACAATTCAACATATATCTTTTCTTAAGAAAAAAATGTATAAACGGAAAGCACCATGCTCCAGGAACAATGAATGCTTTAAGTCAAATATACAAGTTACATTAACTCCTTCTAAAGTACTGACGGCTTTCTTTTTCTAACAATATGTTCAACTCGAGAAGCAACACTTTCTTCATTTAGCCTCTGAATCAGCTCATTCTCATTTCTGAACTCATCATGAGCAATAATTCACTTTCACTACGTCACCATGTCTTCTAAACTTTAACAAGGCTTTGTCAACAAATCCTGGCTAACAAGTTCTCACTCAACCCTCTAAAACAAAATCAAGGATGGACACACAACCATATGTCTTCATGCACTTACCTTGCTTAGAAGCACCATGTTCTGCCACAACTTGTGTGGAGACTTTCTCCTCTCCACGGCACTCCATCCTATTCTTAACACACCATGGACACATTCTAGATGCTAGTTGTATTTGCCTGTAGTGCACAGAAGTGTTATTCTGTGGAGCCATAACTTCTTACCTAGAAATGTGTTCCAGTCTAGACCATTGGTAAGTGTTCACCTGACATTCTCCTTAATGACTCACTTCACTTGCTCATTTGATTCTGGGTCATACAATGTTCTTATGATAGCTCTTGATTAAGCGATAAATACAACTCTTGCATCTCTACCTAGGTAACGTGTATCCCTTTATCCATAACTAAAAGTTTGGGATACACTTCCATTTGAAACAATCAAACACTGCATTAGAAGATGCTTGCCTTCTGAATCTTATCTCTGGCCAGCAGACCTGGCATTACATGACAAAGTACTGAATGGTCCTGATATCTCAAATGTTATTTTTTGCCCAGGGTGGAATGACGACTTCATGAGAGTAAGTGGTGCAATTATTGTACTTACCTATTTATGGCACAACTGAGAGAACTTTCACAACCCAATCTATCTGCAACAGCATTGAGTCCTGGACACCGAATAAAAAAATACTTAACAATCTCTTTATAGAGGATGCGCTTTGAGAGCAATTTCCAACATTCTTTTGGAATACTATCTGAAGAACAAACCTGACTACTTTAAATAACACCTCTAAATCATCAAACACTTGATAGAAAGTTGTAAACACTGCATATACACATTTTGTATTACGTCAACCCTGTATGAGATAACTCTAGCCAAAAGTGTGCCCTCCTTTTCTGCTTTATCCCATTCACTTTCAGTGATTCCTGAACATGTTCCTGTCACAGCTTTACCAACTGGAGCGACAACCATGAAGATCATTGCTTTCACTTGTCAGGAAAACTACATTCCAGTCACTAGTGTCAACACTTTTAACAAAGTAATAAAAAGATTGAAATGCAGGCTCGGAGCCATGTGAATCTCAATAGATGGTTGGCTTATGCCAATAAAGGAAACGTTTACAGGACAAAATTCAAAGTCAAAACCATATACGTTTATTCAAATTTAAGGGTCATTACAGAAGGGAGAAATTAGTTCGTCATATTCCAATCAGCATCAATAATGGATCAAAAAATGCAGCAGTATCAACATAAGGATGATTTCCAAACTAAGTACATAGCCAGGACCAAAGTATAGTAAAGCAAAGAGCAAGCATAAATATGTTGAATTCAAAAGTCAAGAAAAGCTAAATATAAGTCAAATAAGCAGACTAATGTGGAATCTGCAGAGTTCCTGAAGTAAGGAAAGGTCTAGCGCACATCTAAAAAACGGCACATTTAACAGGGGGCAGACAGTGAATGGCACCTTCAGGACATGGTGAGCTTTTACACCATAGGACTGTGCTAATAGAGTTTCATTTAGAAAGTCTAGAAGTAAAACCAGGAAATAACAGCCATCAATTAAGAAACATTTAGAAACACCTACTTTCATACATAGGAAATAATGTGACATTTATGTAACAAGTAAAAACAATAAAGAGTGCAACAGCTTTGAGCAGACCCAGGCAAAGGGCCTTGAATATGTTGCAAATACAGGAAAATTCTGCCGATCATCTTCCTTCTTGAGGAACACAAATTCATAAATTTCTGCTCAACAAACTAAACACCACTATGAAGTGATTTCTATTTTGCTTATTTTCTGAAAATGAAAAATGCAGAAGAGAAACATGCACTGAGGAAACTAATTCATGTACTTTAAAAAAAGCACATTTCTCTGTCAAAGCAAAACGAATGTCAATGCAGGCTGACTCTGACCTAGTCAAGTTAAATAAAGCCTGGTTATGCTTGCTAAAATACGTTTAAATCAATCATAATTTTCTAATAATTAAAAATCAGCTGACATTTCTCTCTTCTTATGATTTCTGAATCATCACCAAACTACCGACATTTCATCATAGACTCTACTTTGAGGGTATTAAGTTTGTCATCTCCTCTCTTTTTTCTGATTGTCCTCTTCTTTTCACAATTACATTTCACACTCCATTAAAACAGGTAACTTCTCCACATTCCAGTATTAGAACAAGCTGATTATGCTTTATGTTAATGTTATTAATGGTGATGGCATTCTCTTTCGTAAGCTACCACATACAGCAGCAAACTATACATCAATCATTTCAATTCCCTTGCAATATTATTTTTATTGTTAGTATATTTATTAATTGCCATTATGTTATAAGGGACACACAAACAAACATACAACACTGTGGGAACCTAATTACATGGCACACTCCACCTTCATTTGCCAATAAAACATCCAAAGCTAATCTATTTTGTATTATCATTGCACAAATTGCAACCATTTCCTAATTAATTGTAGTTCTTGCACCTATGATTTCAGTAGCTAAGCAATCTACCAACAAAAACATTTTTATATTCTTCACAACATTCAAAGTCCACTAATAGGAGGAATCAACTCAACAAACACATCTATAAGCTCTTGACCAAAATTATGTTTCACTCTCTTAAAAATCCCTTAAATGATTCTTTGCAAGTCATTAGATAACCTACCCAATTACCTTGAATATTAAAATAATCCCTTACTACAGATGTGATATATACCTCTAAATATGGGATCCTTACTGAACACAAAATATCTATCAAATAAAAATGTTCACTTACAGACAATCATTGCAACCATAACTGTCTATCCGTTCTTTCATGTTTCTCTCATGATCATACAAACAACTCCTTTCTTCTCCTGTGAAATCCTAATCTTAGGATGCCTTGTGAATTTCTAAAGTTGGCCACAGATCCTTTCTTTAACTGTAACTTCATTCATTCAGCATCATTCATGCCAATTCAATATCTCTTCTCAATATATTCTCTAATAATAAAGCTACACTCTATCTCAGATAGCATATTCACATTCCTCGTATCACTTCTATTAGTTTTAAATTGATAGAGCATAATGTGTTTATTAAGCTTATCAACATAATCTACATTTTTTATTTTAGGCAATATATCAATAGTAAGATTGTAATCTACTTCAAAGTTTTAGAGGAACTTGTCCTAGCACAATAGAAATGTATACACTGCAGGAAATTCCATATGCGAGCGGAGAATGTTTCTTTTCATAATTTGTTTGTAATCATTTAGCAGATTTGCATAAAAAGTTTCTTCAAAGTTTCTATTCGAACTATCTCTATGATGTAAACTTCTGTCTCTAGTATTATTATATTGCGGAACATTTTGGCGAACCAAAGCACCTCCAGCATGATAATACATACTCTCTAAAATACCATTCAATACTCATAAAATGATATAATAAACATTATTTTCAAAGCCAAGTAAATCTTGCTTTACATGTAGCCATCTCCTTTCTACAAAAGCTGTCTCAATAAAATCTCAATCTCAAAAGCAAGATGCAAAATTTAAAGAAAATTCCAAAATGTTAGTTTAAAATGATTTTGAGTATCTAGTAAAAGTCCTTTAGAAATATTAAATGCATGCAAAAAAAATAATGCCGGAAAAATTAGTTTTGACAGTTATTAAGCAGGCATGAGAAAAATACTACTTAATTTAGCAGAAAGTTAAATTCAAAAGCTTATACAAAATTGTGCATACTCAAATCTATCTTTATCTGGAACCCTAATTAAGTACAAAATCATTCTTCTTCAGATGCAAGTATTTACTTACAGCAGAATTCTTCTATATAGGCATAGTCAAAAACATAAATACTAATTCTAATCTAAGAGAGTTATGCAGCTACATATAAAAAATTCAAAAATCAAAAATTCAACTCAACAATTCAGTTCCATCATTCCATCATGAAATTATTCAATTTTGCTCACCTTCACTCTTAGCTCATGCCATTTCAAGGAATTTCTTCAAACATAAAGGAATAGTTTTTGAGGTCAATCTCTCTCCTTCTGGTTCAGCCTTTCTCAGTTATGCTAGGAGCTACATGTTTCTTGTTTGGCACTCTTGTTGATCTTCTGACTTAAGGGCTTTCTAATCTTTGTAATTCAGATTTGTCCTTGTGTCAGCTGATTTTGCAGCAAGTCTCTTCAGACTTTCAGGTTTTTTTCAGCACTCTTCTTCTTTCTCTCATGCATTCAGAGCAATCAGCTTGTATCAAGCTTTCATCTTCATTCACATTTTCTCCACTTGCCTCGTTTTCACCTGCACCTGTTTTTTGATCTGCACAACTTGCAGATGAGACACCTTGAGTTGCTCTAGGGGTTTTCAGAGTTTGGGGTTTTGAGGTTTTATTTTCTTGCTTTTCATTTTATTGTTCTTGTAATACTTATCTTTCTTCTTCTACTACTCTTTGTCCCCCCAATCCACATTGTGGTTAGTGGTTTGTGTCACCACTTTGTCATCTTCAGTCTTCACTCTCTTTGTGTGAGATGAGTGGATCCAATGTGGTAAACCTCATCACCAAGATCGCTTGGTATAGGCCTTTCCACTGAGATTTCAAACATGTCTTCCAAATGTACTTCTTTACCACGGCCCATTCTCTAGGATGTAGGTCATGACAGGGCTCTTCAGTTGTTAAAGGTGTTGCAAATTCCCTCTGGTGAGAGGAAAACTGTCAAACCTTTGCACTAATCCAGAACCAGATCACCACTGGCATTCAGAAGAGTTGCTGAACAAATGCCAGATATGTTCATGGTTCTCCCCATCAATACTTTATGAGGAGTTAGTCCTATGCTTTTATATGGTGTTCTCTGTGTACATATTAGAACTAGAGGAAGGGCATCTGGCCATTTCAGTGATGTTCAGGCACAAATCTTTGTCAATTTTGCTTTCATCATGCTGTTGGCACTCCCCACTACAGTGATGTTTCAGGATAGCAACTTCAATGGAATTTTTGTTTGATATCTAGTGCCATCTATAGGACCTTCTTCACCTTATTTTAGAAATGTGTTGCCCTATCTGTTTCTAAAGAAGCTAGCAGGCCAAATCTAGGGATTATTTGCTCAGCTTGGCCTCAGTGAGTGCATCACAACACTTAGGGTCTCATTACAACTTTGGTGGTCTCAGGACTGCTATGTTGGCGGTGGCAGTAGTACCGTCAACAGGCTGGCAGAGAAGACCATCAAATTATGACCATTGCGGTATTCCCAATGGAATACAGCCAAAGCACCGCCAGCACCCCCACTACCATCTGGCCACCACTGACGTCAGTAGCCACCTGCAGGCCGGCAGAGACCATGTTTCTGCTGGACAGATTACAAGGTTGCACACTACCAAGGCTTCCGCCTCATTCACACCATCACGGAAACCCAGATGGAAACCAACTTCATAAAAGGAGACACCCACCTTCAGGAAGACATACTCGTCCGAAGCCCCCGTGGAACCTGAACTAGAAGTCTTCCCGCTGCTCCTGCTCGCCCAACAACTGCAGAATCGACGACGATGACGACAGCAACCATAAGTGCACACACTTACCTTTTACCATTGTAGATAGTCAATTTTTGTACAATCACATAACATATGTTCGGGAAAGGGGTGCAAAGGCAACACTCACACATAATAGCACACTAACACACACTCACATACAGCCACGCACACTCGCAGATAAACAAAAAACATGCTACGGCTACCACACACACACACACACACGCATACACACATCACAAACACACACAGGTACACACAGAAACACTGCGCAGGCCCACACACACACAATACCACACAACAACATGTCTCAACCACAATACAACTGCACCATATCCAATCTTTTGTCAGGGACCACAGGGGACACTACCAAGGGACACATCACACATACAACACAACCTAATACCAACAGGCTAAAAATACATACAAATACACAATTATACTACTTACCGATCGACTTACACAGAACATCGTATCTAATATTTCATTCACATAACATGCACACAGTCAAAGCACACAAAGCCAAACAACACACCAACAAACACATCTCAAAACAAACAACACACAATATCAACACAAAACTCTTGAACACACAAATGTCCATCACACAACACACACCCTACCACTTTTAGACAAAAGCACTGCACACAACCTCACCTACGACCAAAACTACACACGTAGCACAAGCAGAACACGCGCACATACAGACCTCAACTAATGTCAGCCAGGAACAACTCCATAGTAGGGAAAGAAATGCATGACAAAGATGTAACCAGGAAACCAACTGCAAATTGGTTTAAATTATTATTTTAAAAAAAAAACATTGTCAACAACAAAGGCCATAAGCTAGTCCGTATCTCATAGCCCATATGCACACAGTGCACAGATGTGTGCCCCAAATTTGACTCCTGACTGCCATGTATCCTCCACAGGTAGGGGCATCTATGGGGCAGGCAGGCACCTCAGAGGGTATCTGGTAGGGGGGTGGAGGAAGGGTTTGGGTTTAGGTTTTGGAGGGGGGCCTTTGGGATCTGGCTGCGGAGGAAGGTTTGGGCTTGGTCTTAGATTTAGGGGAGGGTTGGCTTTTTGTGGGGGAGTTGCCTTCTTGGCAGGGGGAGAGGCATGGGTAGTTGCAGGGGGAAGGGGAGGTCTTGAAAGTGGAAGGGCCAGACTTGGGTAGGGACACAGACTGTTTAGTGGTATCAAGAGGTGGGAGAGGAGTAGGAAAAAGGGCAAATTCTGAAAGGAAAGATTTTTTAGACATGTGGCGATGGTCATAGCAAAAGGGTTTAGGTGTGGAGGGAGAGGTGGTGGTTGTCTCAGGTGTTGGTGTGGATGTCTTGGGTACATGTTTGTGCGAGGTATGTTTGTTGGTGGTGGGTGTCTGTTGGGTGGGTGAGTGAGGGCGTTTATGTGTCTTGGGAGAAAGGGGGTGGAGGTGCTGGAGGACGCCATGTTGGGTGGGTGACTGTTGGGATGGTGATTGCAGGTATGGTGGATGTGCTGCATGTAGGCGTGTCTGTGGTTGTGGGAGATGTGGGTGTGGTGATTGGAGTGGATGTCTGAGGGTCTGCTGTGGTGCTGTCTGTGGGTAGGATAGGTGTAGTGGCTGGTCTGTGAATGTTGGTGTGGTGTCTGCAGGTGTGTCAGGTGTGATGTCAGTGATGCTGGGGGTGGTGGTGGTGTTAGGGCAGGTTGTGACTGTTGCTGTGTGTACGGGTGTATGTTGCGTGTGTGCATGCCGCAGGTGTGTCTTGTGTTTGTCTAAGCTACCCTTGGATGTTGAGGTGGATGCATGCTTGTCTGTCTGTGTGCTTTGGCTGGGTCGGGGAAGAGGGGTTTGGGATTTGGAAGAGGAAGGTGGAGGGGTGACGGGAGACAAAGGATGACTGGCTGCATTCAGTGTGGAGGCCAGAGCCTGAAAGGATCTCTGTAGTCCAGCCAGTGCACTGTGAATGCCCTCCAGGAACGCTTTACTCTGTTGGATTGAGTTGCAAGTCCCTGGATGGCATTCCCAATGGTCGTCTGATCCACAGAGATCGACCTTAGGAGGTCAATAGCCTCCCCACTGAGGGCAGCAGCGTTGACAGGGGCAGGGGCCTGGGTGCCTGCAGAAAAGGAAACGCCCATCCTCTTGGGTGAGCAGACACAGCCAAATGGATGGGAAGCTACAGGAAGGGGGGGAGATAAAAAGGTGGTGGACAGAGATGGGGTTGGGGTGGTCCCAGATGGGTCCACCACCACCAGGGAGTGTCCACTGGTGAAAGATTCCCGAAGATGAAGATGTAGATCCTGCCTTCCCCGTGGCACTCCCCTTGCCCTCTGGGCCACTGGGTCCCTCGATGTCCGTGGTATCAGCACTCTGGGTCTTATGGCTAGCAGCTTCCTAACTTGGTTGTGCCCCGTATCCTTCACCTGCCAATGCGGATGTTAAAAAACAGAGAAAGAGTTAGGGTCACCACATTCTTAACATACACATACATTACACCATACACAAGAGTAACATCACATCTCTGTCTAAGAAAGGCCCATGTAGGAACAATTTAGAGCCTACATCATGTCACAACAAAATACTTCCAACAATCCTATATGACAATAGTCTCACCCACAACATAAGCCAACCCTCTGACCACTACATCACCATCCCATCAATTCAGCTATAACACAAACTATTCATGCACAAGATGATTTGGCAACATCAAAAATCTTTCCCTATACACATCACCACTGTGCATCAACGAATCTTCCTTAGCAAATGCTGTTAACTGACATCACAATATCATGCCTACCCCTAATCCACGCTTGCCCAGTCCATCACCAGTAGTTATATTCCATGAAAGTAAACTCATCTCACTTCAACTACAACACAGCATGTCGCCTTGCAATCATATATCTAACATGTGACTCTGCCCATAACATTCACAATGTCAAATACCTCAGATGAAATCACTACATACGGCATACCCAAATTGTGAGGCTCATAAAATTACATACCATGTCAGCAAAGCATCTATCAAATATGTTTAGTTGAGGTTTAGACAGAGTTCCAGACCCACTTATCTTACTTATTGGCACATGATGTAGGCAAAAAAAGTGTATAATGCACCCATAGAAGCATGATCCTGCCCAGTGTAGCAAGGACAAAATACATGGCCTAAAGGATCAGCAGGCTAGCCACTTACCTTCTCAATAACATGTACACGGTACAAATTGTCTGAACACACATGTCAATGATATGTCCTGTACTGTTAATGTATCATTACCATCATGCTTTCCATCGTGTAGGATGTCCACCCTGATCATACATCACATTTGCCATTGTAAAGTTTAGACATAATAATAGGGACCCAAGGCACCTCATAGGGAGAGTAGTAAGTATGTCATGTCAAATTCCTGATTGGGATAATGCCCTCACATGAAGTTTCCATTGATTTCAGAACACAGGAATATTTAGCCCTGTGACTCATCTGTCAGACCCTATGTTGCACATATAGCTAGCTCCAGTGGAATAAGAATGTTCAGAGATCAAAGAGTGGGACAATTAAAAATTGGGTATATTGACTGTAGATCAGTAGGTGGGAAGGATTACACGTATGCATATCAGTGTAGAAGTACACATATGACACCATTACGTGTGCATCACCACATGCTGTTATACAATTTGGTTAACATAGGTGAGTAATAGGTCCCTATACAGAATACGATGTCCATATTGGGTATTAATGTTGTACTAGGTCTTCCTAGGAGACCCTTTACCTGTAGCACTTACCACATTGTCACAGCTGAACTACTCAGACATCATACACTTAACTGGCAGAGGCATGTACATGTGTGTAGTCAGTACATACTCCCTTGTGGCTGCTGTGCTGCCCTCAAACGCCCATCCAGCTCAGGGTAAGCCACCACCAAAATTCGGACCATTAGGGGGGTGCAGGTATGATGGGCACTCCTCCCTCGTTGGGAGGAAATCCTCAGCTGGGCCTCTACAGTCTTCTGGGCTCCGCGTCTCAGGTCCTCCCACGGCTTCCTACAATGAGCCTTCTGCCGGCTGTGGACTCCCAGGGTCCACACTTGCTTGGTGATGTTACATCAGATTCTCTTTATTTAATGGGTGTTGACCTGCATGGATGACACAGACCAAAGGAAAAATGTATGTCCACATGCACCATACGAACACAAGTGGACAGAACACTTCAGTTACAGCAAGTAGGCAAACATTTCCATCCTCCCACTTCACACTCATGCACAATATAGCATCAGCAGGCAGCAAAATCTTCACTACTTTACATTTCAGGTACACCATCATACACTGACACCTATCACACATTGATATACCATTGGACTCAACTGCTTCTCTGGTGCACCATATAGCTGTTCATACAGAGGCAGGACTTCCTCCACAAGCTTGTCCAGGTTTTCTGGGGTCAAGGCTGGGGCCCTATCACCTGCAGGATGTGGCATGATAGCTTCCAAAGGCAGTACACAGCAGCTCAGGTAGTGGAGGTCTTGCTTGCAGCAGTGTTAGGAGTAAAGTGAGCAATACCGTAGATGATGGCAGTCTCGTCCACCACGTACAGGACTGTCACCACCGGCGGACATCGCCATTGGTCCAAGTCCGCCAAAGTCAGCAATGTGTTCCAATGGCAATTTCCACTGCGATTGTGACCGCCCATCGCCATGACCACATCCGCTGGTGGAGTTACGTCATGCTCACAAGTCCAGTACTGTAGGTCAGGCGGCTGCTATTTTGAGCACATTTCATGTATGAAAAAGGTTTGGAATCTGCGTCATTAACTATTTCCTATATTGTGCTAAATATCAGTAAGTACTGCCTTCAGGTTTAGTAGTCTATTTGTGCATGTGAGTAGTTAAAGCTGTGAAACAGAGGGATTTGTGGTGATAGAAATGTACACCTATTATCAACATCCTATGTGTGTTGGTAATGTAGAATAGATGCTACAAAATGTGTTTCACATGTGAACTCGGTTGAACTATCAAACACTGACAGTCACAGTGAAATATGCATGTATAGCACATTAGATAATTCAGCGAATATGCACCAATGGGAGTAACATAGGATGCATAGCTATATGCTGTACTGTAGATGTCAGATGTTGTAACTGACCTCGACTGCAGATAGGTGTAACTTCTACAAGGACATATTCATTATGTGTGCAATGTTCATGTCGCAAACAGTATTTTTATGTTTCCACCTAATTACCCTGGTATGAGGAGAGGATGACAACCTCCAGTGTTCCACCCACTAGTAGACCTGCACACCATGTAGGAGAGACATACTATACAGACATATCACCTGAATAGGCTTGCAATCATGGATCTTTATGATCAGTTGGAGACAGATCTGATGCCTGCCATTAGCAATACCTATAGCATACCTCCCATCGTTCAAGTCATGTCAGTGCTACACTTCCTGGCCAATGGGCCCCTTCAGAATACAGTGGCCCTAACTGGAGGGATGTCTTAGCCCATGGTCAGTCTGGTTTTGAAGGATGTACTGTGTACATTGCTGAAACACATGGACAGCTACATCAAGTTTCTACAACTTGCGGATTTGGCCTATGTGAAGGCAGCGTTTTATTCTATGGGACACATTCAGCACATGGTTGGAGACATCGATAACACCCATGTAGCCTTAGCTCCCCCCAGTGCCAGGAAACAATACCACTTCATCAAAGTTTAAGTGGGGTGTTTGGCAGACCAGTACATTTCAAAAGTCAGTGCTAGATATCCAGGATCAGTCCATGATTCCTTCATCATGCGGAATTGCAATATCCCACTGCAGATGACACGACTCTACACAGAGAGGGCCTGGCTGGTTGGTAAGTCATATTTGACATGAGTGTTTGCAAAGTTTATCTCCACCTATCACAATTGTGCATGTCCTCGATATATGTTTGTATTGTTCTACTTATGTCCTTACAGGGGACTCTGGCTATCCAAACCTTCTTGGTTGTTGACACTAGTGAGGAACCCAACCACAGCAGAGAAAGTCTGCTACAATGAGGCCCACGGAAGGACAAGGTGTGTTGTGGAGCAGACATTTGGACTACTGAAGGCAAGAAGTCGCTGCCTGGACATAAGGAGCCTGAACAGAAGGAGCCTGGACAGAAGGAGCCCTTCTCTACTCACCCAACAAGGTATGTCAAATAATTGTTACTAGGCGCATGCTCCACAACCTTGCCTTGAGATGTCAGATACCATTCCTTCCAGATGAGGGGAAGGCAGCAGAATCTGTAGGTGGAAATGCAGATTTGCCAAGTGATGATGAGCCAGATTAAGATGAAGCTGGAGACTTCTGGGCAGATCTCATCAATCAGTACTTCCACTGACTCAAGGTATGTCATGTCGTCATAGTGCTGAGATTTCATTTAGTAACCTAGAGTTGGTGTATAGCATGTCACCTCCTCTTTTACCATCATCTATGAGGCTTTAGGTAGCTCCAATGCCAATGAGTGAGTTGTGCATGCAGATTATAATTTGGTATTGTGTACAGGATCGAGTGGTCTACAGTGTCATGATTTGTTAATGCACATGCAAAGTCGCACTTGTGACCATGACTTGTCTGAATTGATTAATGTTTTCTGCTATGTCTTATCCCTTCCCTCTGACAATCACAGATTTGCTGAATTCGAGTCTGGTTCTTCATCCTTGGCAAGTCACAGGCAGTGTCAGAAGCAGATGGGAATTGCAGGCAGACATGAGAAGTGGACATGGCTAAAACCAGGTACTAATTGCCATGAGTATGTGGAGTATAACTAACATGGCCAGACTGTCAGGACACTGGGGTGGAATTGTGTTCTCCCATCAAGATGATCTGTAGGGTACTGGAGGTGGTCAAATGGTGTCATTTGTGTGTCCGTATGTGTCTGACACGTTAAAATGTAGAACCATAGCCTCTACCATCACAATGGTTTCTGTTGTATGTAATCTACCTTGTACATAGCTGTCAGTGTGTTCCTACTTTGCAGACCAATGTGCATGCCTCTGTGGACTGATATAGGTGAGTGGCAAGCCTACAGGTACATGACCAATATAAGTGAAAGATCCCTGGACTGGGGACATCAGCTAAGGTATTGGTATGTGATAAGGCTTTACCAGGTGATACAAAGCACCAATCTGTACGCTTCATGGCTTGTAGGAAGACTGGCATGTCCCTAACTTCGGTATCCTGTGGTATAGTAGTATATGACACCTTAGCAAACATCCTGATGTTACTTTAAGTTATACTCTATGTGCTGTTTGCATATCTAGCGATAAATGTGTGTAGATATAGTTTTGGAATCTGTCCATGTTACATTCCCAATGTAAAGAGTCTCCTGCGGATAGAGTCCACGTGTGATGTCCAAAACGAAGGTTATACAATACAGAGGGACATATTGATAATAGAGTTGTTGTACATGGTTGATAAATGACACTTACACAGGACCTATGTTTAAGTGTAATTTATTGTGAACAGTAAACAAATATGTGTGATTAGTAACTAAACAACACAAAGTAAACAGTGAAGGGTTCAGTCATGGTGGCTGAAATCATCAAGGTAGCTGCTACACCATTAGGAAATACAAGTCCAGTGTCCTTGCACCACAGGAACATGGGGATAGGGTTCAGAACAGTCAACATTGTGTATCTGTGGCACACAAGGGGAACCATTCAGGAAAGGTTCACTTCCTGGCAGTGGGTTTGGTCTTGGTATCTGCTCCTCCTGGATGCCTGGGTGGATGTCCACGTTTGTGGGGGGGGGGAGGATTCCTCTGCTACAAAGGTTGGGGTGCCTGAGGTATTTCCTTCCCCTGGCAGGGACTCAATTCCACTATCAGCCATAGATGTTGAAGGGCCTGATGACTCATTACTAGTGGAAGAGGCCTGATGTGTGGCAGACCTACTCAGGGTAGTGTTGATATCACTCAGCACCCCAGCAATGAAAACCAGGATGTCATTTTGTGCCTACCACTGCTGCATGACGTCTTGGTTGTTGTCCCTCTAAGGCTTTTGGATTTCCCCCATCATGGTGATTACCTGGCCCATCATGCCTTGGGAACTTTGATAGGCTCACAAGAATTGGGAGAAGGTTTCCAAGTCAGTACTGTCCCTTTGAGCCCCCATCCTCTGGCCCACAGCATCCCTCCCACACACCCTATCCCCACATGCCTGTGCCCCTGGCACAGTGTGCCCACTCCCAGTGGTGGCAGGACCATCATTGTCAGGGGTGACAAGAGGAGACTCAGGGACCTGTACTGTGGGGCACAAAATGGACGAGACAGTCCTTGGCACACATGTTTGGGGGCGAATGGTTGCTTGTGATGTAGATGCAACAGGGTTGGGAGGTGTCAATGTGGGCAGGGTGAGGGTGACAATTGTTGACTGACCAGATGTCCCTGATGGGCCAGGTTGGTCCTCAGTGTCCACATATCCAGGGGTGTTGTCCTCACTGGGGCCTTCATCCAGAGGGGTAGTGACAATCTCTGGTATACTGTCTAAGGTGACAATGGCAAGGTTACTTGTGGGAGAAGTGGAACACAGAGTTGCTGTTACATTTAGGGTATTATTGATGTTGTGAGAGATGCAGGCAGAACCTTAACATGATCCCCAGAAAAGACAATCTTGCTTAGTACAACCTGAGACTCTGTAATTTCAATTCCATACACCATGCTTAAAGTTGTTAAACTATGTTGGAAGTGATTGGACTGCTGATACCATCTTATGTTGTCTGATTATTGACACAGGTGTTTATCTTGATTGCCTATTGAAGTGTCTGACATGATACATGGCACAAAAAAGAGCTGAACAATGCACAATAGTGTCAGAGTAGGGACACAGTGTGGGAGTAAGCAATAGACATTGACCTGTAACTAGGTGTACTGCATGTGCATCCACTTTGTCATCTAGATTTCCACCCCAGGTGTGTACATTTCAATCTTAGGAATCCGGGGAGTGGGCCATTGCACATTGCTGTCATTGGCATTAACTGTTTCACACTTTCAGATTCAAGATGGGTTAGATTGGTAGTTAGTTTCATATGCCTGACATCTCACATTTGGTGCGCTGTTCAGGTTTTCACAATGGTGGGATATTGCATTCTGGGAGTTGTAGTGCTATGAGTTGCCAGTACTTCATGTGCCATTTCCAAGGGGCTGCGTAGCCAAGTGAGTTTAGTGGACATGTGGCATGCCAGAGAGGGATATTATGACATTTGGAAAAAGGTGTAGTAGGTGGTATGTTATTTGGGGTGGGTTAAGGTGGTGAGGGAGCATGCAGGACTTGACAATTGGGTGACATGGATTTTGTGGGGACATACCCGACTCCTCTCCCCCAGATATTCCTATCAGGCCCTCAGAATGCAGTATGTCCAAGACCGTCTTCTCCCAAGATGTGAAAATAGGGGAGGAGATGGGGGCCCACCGCCAGTCTTCATTACCGCCATCTAGTGTCTGGATGCCATGGACCGTACCTTCCCCCTGAGGTCGTTCCCCCTCTTCCTGATGTCCTCCCTTGTGTGTGGATAGCTGCCTACAGAATTAACCCTGTCGACTATTCTTTGCCACAACTCCATTTCCGTGGCCATTGGTGTTTGCTGGGTCTCTGCTCTGAACAGGTGTGGCTCTACCCTGAAAATTCTGTCCACTATGTCCCTCAACGCATCAGCCTTGAAACGTGGGTGTTTTTGTGGGGATATGGTTGTGGTGGTGATGACAATGTGGTAGTTTTTCAAGAAAAAGTCTGCAGAAAAAGGTAAAAGGTGAGGTGTAGGTGATGTGATGTGAGTGAGTGACAGTTGTTGTGGATTGTGTATGGCAGTAAAATGTGTGTTGCTATTGTTGTGGAAGTGTGGGATGTATGTGTGGTGAAATGTGTATGGATGCCTAATGTTGGTTTTTCTATTTCTGAGAAAGATTTTGCTTGCCTGTGGCTGTGTGTGGCGTTCTGTTTGCAAAGGATTGTGGGTTGTGTTATATAGTGCAGTGTATAGGTGTGTCGGGTGTGTGGATGAGTGTCAGGTGTGGGAAATTCAAACTATCCAATGTGGTGGTGTGTTCAGTGTGATGTGAGTTGAGACTGTCACGGTTTGCACTGCCAATGGTTTTCCGCCATAGAAGAATTGCTGTCATGATTTGTAGATCGTAATCTGATGGATGGAATTTTGTCAGACTGGCAGTGCTGGAACCGTCTCTTTTCCATCCTGCAGTGTCCTGGCAGTTTCAGAATTTTGGCTGTTTTTTGTCAGACATCACAGTATGGCAATTGGATTACCACCAACACAGCAGTCTTTTGGCGACCGCGGCGGTCTTCCCAAAAAACGCCAAACTCGTAATGACACCCCCTTAGTTGGGAATGCTTCAATCTATTTGCTAAATAAAGAGATGACCGCCAACATATAATGGAAACCATTACAAGGTAGCATTTCTTAAAAATCTACTTGCAAATAACTGAAAGGACCTTCTGATTTTCCCACGTTACTGATGGTCATTCTTGTCTTTTTGCTAACATTTGCCTGCTGACAGATGATACATCTCTGACACATATTCTAAGAAATAATCCTAGAATGAGGACTATACTATTATTGTTGAAACATCACAGCCACCCTATCACGATCTACCGGCATAGGCCATGCATGTGTCTTGCCAGCTGAAACAGCACTTAGGCCCTCATTACAACCCTGGCGGTCGGTGTTAAAGAGGCGGTAATACCGCCAACAGGCCGGCGGATAAAAAAATGGAATCACGACCATGGCGGAATCCACCAACATAGACAGACACTTTAACACTCCGACCGCCACGGCGGTAGAAACAAATAGCGTGGCGGTCACCGCCAACAGACAGGTGGAGAACAAAGTACTGCCCACTGTATTCCAACACGCCTATCCGCCACCTTTCCCGGGGCGGAACCAACATTATCAAAAGCACGGCGGAAACAGTACACAGAAGGGAAACCACTCACCTCTCGACACCCAATGAGGAACCAGGATGCCATGGAGCCCGATTTACACGTACTGCCCAGGCTGGTCTTCCTCCTGCTTTATCAGGAGCAGGACAGACGCCGTCGACGACCATGGTGAGTACTGCACCTACAACACAGGGAAGGGGGGGAGGGAAAAGAGAGTGACACACACACGCAACACACCATACCCCCACCCCCACCCTTACCCACAACACCATACACACAAATACATGCATCAACATTACATTTATACCTCGTCACTCCCTGGAAAAACGCAAGGACCAAATGAAATGATTGTAACAAGTGTAATTATCGAAAAATCAGATAGGCCAATATTAAAATCATCAGTATATACAAATATGTACACCAACTACACAAGTCCGGATAGTGTACCAATCATTGTCTGTGGACCAGTGGTCCCAAAATGCATTAGCGAAGCCCACACAAGATACCTGACACGAAACGGAGAGAATACTGCTGGGGCATCAGATCGAAATTAAACAGGCACCTCAGGGGGAAGGGGAGGGGGGCACCGGAGCCGGATGAACGCACGACGCCACTGCTGCACGAGGAGGCTCGATGCCCACTGCAGTATCCTAGGGAGTGCAAAGCCACAGTCTCTCAAGTCTTTCCAGTGGGTGGTTTGCCCACTGCTCTATCCTGGGGAGTGCAAAGCCACAGTCTCTCGACTCTTTCCAATAGGTGGTTTGCCCACTGCTCTATCCTGGGGAGTGCAAAGTCACAGTCTCTCAAGCCTTTCCAGTGGGTGGTTTGCCCACTGCTGTATCCTGGGGAGTGCAAAGCCACAGTCTCTCTAGTCTTTCCAGTGGGTGGTTTGCCCACTGCTGTATCCTGGGGAATTTCAAAGCCACAGTCTCTCAAGTCTTTCCAGTGGGTGGTTTGCCCACTGCTCTATCCTGGGGAGTACAAAGCCACAGTCTCTCAAGCGGATAACAGTCTCCCCTATTCTGGAGGGGGCTTGTTGCCCGAGTGCTTCATCGTGCCAAGGACTGAGGTAGTGGATGTGAATGTCCACTGGTTCTGGAGGGGGCTTGGTGCCCGGAGTGCTTCATCCTGCCAAGGACTGAGGTAGTGGATGTCTTTCTCCACTGGTTCTGGAGGGGGCTTCGTGCCCAGAGTGATTCATCCTGCTAAGGACTGAGGTAGTGGATGTGAATCTCCACTGGTTCTGGAGGGGGCTTGGTGTCCAGAGTGCTTCATCCTGCCAAGGACTGAGGTAGTGGATGTCTTTCTCCACTGGTTCTGGAGGGGGCTTGGTGCCCAGAGTGCTCCACATGCAGTGTGGCTGGTCCCATTACCTCACATGAGTGTGTGTGCCACGAGATTGCCTAGGTACAGGTAGCATGTTACGCCATGGAGGCAGAGACATACCCCACCCTGCTGCAGCTTTGCCTTCCTCCTGCAGGTGTAAACAGTGATGAGAGTCATGCCTCATGGAAGCTGGGCAGGGTCCAGGAAGTCTCCTCCAGCCTCGGACGGCTGCCCACTGGGGATGGAAGCCATGTCAGCTGTGGTGTCACTGTCCAAACACATCGCAGGGCTGGTGGCGGTGCTTGCGGCGGTGTCTGTGGTGGAGGTGCTGGCGGTGGTGCATGTGTCAGCCACTGTTGAAGGACACAGCAGGATGTCTCCTGCAGCCTCGGATGGCTGCCCACTGAGGAAGATGCTGGGGACTGTTGCTGAGGCTGCAGACATGCAGGTGGCGGTGCAGGTGGCTGTGCTGGTGGCGGTGCAGGTGGTGGTGCAGGTGGTGGTGCTGGTGGTGGTGTTCGCTGCCATACAGGTTGGTGTAGTGGTTGACAGAAGGGGTGACTCAAGTCCCTCAGTCGGAGCCACCGTGCCCTGTCCTGACCTGCACTTCGGCTTGTGTCCCTTCCCCACCTTTGATGGTGCTGCAGGTGTCTTGCCACTGTCCCCTTTTGTTATGAATGAGCCCTTGCTGGCTGGTAGGTGCGGCTTCTCCCTCCGGTATGTGGGCACCTTCTTCATTTTGGAAGGTGGCAGAATGTCCGTGGCCTGGCTACGTGGCACACTGGCAGCCCTGATGGGTGGTGCACTCGATGACCCTGCAGTTGCTGGCACCACTGTGCCTGGGGATTTGGTGGCTGAGGTGCTGGGCTGGGACCTGGAAAGCCTGGCCCTAGGGGAAGGACGGGGGTAGGTGTAGGGAAGAGGTCAATGTTAGCCAGGAAAAGCTTCTTAGACACACTGGGACGGGAAGATGGAGGGGGTTTGGAAGTGGAAGAAGAGGTAGTGGTTGTAGGAGGTGTACGTTTTCTGAATTTGGGTGAAGGTGCATGGGCCGGAGGCTGTTGTGAGGTGGATGGCTGTTGGGTGGGTGTGTGCCTGCGTTTGTGTACTTTGGGAGGAGGGCTCACAGACACACTGGGAGAGGACACTGGGGATGTGTGAATGGCAGTGGGGGTGGTGATTGCACGTGAGCGGTGTGTGGTGATGGGCGTACTGGTGATGGAGGTAGTGGCTGAGGATGTAGTGCATGCAGGTGTGAGTGGAGACGAAACTGTGAGGGAGGAGGAGGACGTGGAAGAGGGGGACACAGTGGAGGCAGTGGATGTTGCTGTGTCTGCATGGGGATGGTGCTTGTGTGAGTGCTTGTGGGATGTGTGGTGCTTATGTTTGCCATGTCCACTCTTGTGTGTTGATGAGTGTGCATGCTGGTCTGATGGTGTGCTTGGGATAGGCTGAGGTACAGGGGATTGGGTCTGGGTAGAGGAAGTTGGAGAGGGGGGGGGGCTGGACACAGGGACAGTGGCTGCCATCAGTGCTGAGGCCAGAGCCTGAAATGCTCTCTGTTGGGCCACCTGCCCAGAATGAATGCCCTCCAAGTATGCATTTGTTTGTTGCAGATGCCTCTCAACACAATGGATGGCATTCAAATTGGTAGATTGCCCAACAGTGAGGGATCTCAGGAGGTCAATAGTCTCCTCACAGAGGGCAGCAGGGCTGACTGGGGCAAGGCTTGAGGTGCCTGGGGCGAAGGAGATGCCCACCCTCCTGGGTGAGTGGGCATGGGACACACGCTGAGGGGCTGCTGGGAGGGCGGTGCTGGTACAGGGGTGGCGGCTGTACCTGTTGATGCGGTGGGCACAGAGGTGTCCGCCATGACAAGGGGGCTCCCATCAGAGGAGGAGTCGCTGTCGCTGGTGGATGCTCCTGTCCCCGTCGTGGAGCTCCCCTCCCCATCCGTCCCACTGGTGGCTTTAGACTCCGTTGCTTCTCCCTCCAGGGCCATGTGGGTTGCAGCTCCCTCCTGCTCCGGTGCCAATGCTCCTCCGCCAGATGATGCTAATGCACGCAAGAACAGGGAGATAAAACAAAAAGGGGGGGAAAGACAGAAGAAACACATGTTCAGTGCATGCAACACCACTACCGTTGGTCGACACAACACACAGGGAGCAGCCCTATGCACTAAGCCATGCACTAACAGATTCTAGCTGTTTCCCATGGGGGACAAGGCCTAGTCCCAATTGCTGCACACCTGGAAGTCACAGGAGCCTGACTAGGTGTAGATGGCTATTACCAGTAGTGGGGTTGGGGTGCCACAGAGCCTGCCTAACAAGGGACCTAGCCTACCAAGTTCGCCCTGGCCTAGGGGAACCCACAGCCCACTTCAACCACCCAGACACCTCGTAAAGTGCGCAGAGTCAGCTGAAGGAGAGTGTACTCACCCCCTTGTGGCTGCTGTGATGCCCTCAAGCGCCCATCCAACTCCGGATAGGCCACCGACAGGATCCGGTACATCAGGAGGGTCATGGTGCGACGGGCACCCCTTCCACGTTGGGAGGCCATCCTCAGCTGGGCCTCCGCCGTCTTCTTGCTCCAGCGGTCGCAGGTCCTCCCATCTTTTACGGCAGTGGGTGCTCCGTCTATGGTAGACCCCCAGGGTCCGGACTTCCTTCGCGATGGCACGCCAAATATCCTTCTTCTGGTGGGCGCTGACCTAGAGGAAAAGTAAGTAAAAATGGATGTTTCTATCCCGTACATTTCATCTCAGGCATTGCTAAACACCTCCCATCCTGGCCCAGACATACATACACACACAATCCTGACATGCTGGCCTGTCCCTCTCCCACCCTCTTCTATCCACGACACACCATACACTCATGTGCCATCCACCATGCTCACAGTGTACTCACCTGTTTGTCTGGAGGACCGTAGAGTAGTGTGTACTGGGGGAGGACCCCATCCACCAGTTTCTCCAACTCCTCCGAAGTGAAGGCAGGGGCCCTCACCCCAGACACTGTAGCCATCGTCTCTTCCAGACACAGGTCACAGCAGCACTTGCAGTGTAGATCCTCTCCTGTTGAAGGTCAGGTATCAAGTGAGGAAACAGTAAGAAAATGTCAGCCACGTCCACGGCGGTGCGTACTGTCACCGCCGGCGTACATCGTCATTGGCTCCTGGGACCCACAGGGCCCAATGTTAACCAATGCTGAATTGCACAGCGTTCTTCGACCGCCCACCGCGACGGTGTACAACGCCGGCGCAGTTACCTCATTTCCCCTTGTCCCACCCTACAGGTCATGCAGCCGCCATTTCAGGGGGCCACATGGCATGGAAAAAAACTACATCACACCTATTTAGGCCTGGAATACGGACAGATAAAGGCATATTGTGAATTTCCAACGTTTTACCAAATAACACATTGTGATACCTAAGTGTTGGATGACCCTCTGCTCGCTGTTCTCCTCCATAGGGCACGTCTGCTGGGGCAGGTGATGAGATGCGGCAGTCTCCGGTGTACAGACCCCTGGTGGACCTGTCGACAATGGAAGAGAGACACATCATAATCACATACAGACTTGATCGTGCAACAATCCTGGAACTGTGTGCCCAGTTGGAGCCAGACTTGATTTCAGCTATCCGCCATCCCACAGGAATCCCCCCTCTAGTGCAGGTTCTGTCTGTACTCCATTTCCTGGCCAGTGCGTCTTTCCAAACAACAGTGGCCATGGCATCAGGGATGTCCCAGCCAATGTTCTCTAACGTGTTGTCGAGAGTGTTATCTGCCCTGATGAATCATATGCATAGCTACATCGTTTTCCCTCAGGTGGAGAATTTACCCACACTGAAAGGTGACTTTTATGCCCTGGGACATATCGCCAACATCATTGGTGCCATTGATGGTACACATGTGGCATTTGTCCCCCGTGCAGGAATGAATAGGTGTACAGAAACCGGAAAAGCTACCATTCACTGAATGTGCAGATGGTGTGTTTGGCAGACCAGTACATCTCCCATGTGAATGCCAAGTATCCTGGCTCTGTGCAAGACGCTTACATTTTGAGGAATAGCAGCATCCCTTATGTGATGGGGCAACTCCAGAGGCAGCGGGTGTGGCTAATAGGTGAGCCAAAGGTCCAAATACATTTGACATAGGTGTCTGGGTATGGGGTTGTCCCTAAGGGTTAGTGGCTGTCTAACAGTTGTCCCTCGGCATTTGCAGGTGACTCTGGTTACCCCAACCTGTCATGGCTACTGACCCCAGAGAGGAATCCCAGGACAAGGGCAGAGGAACGCTACAATGAGGCACATGGGCGAAGTAGGAGGATTATATAACGCACCTTCGGCCTCCTGAAGGCCAGATTCCAGTGCCTCCATCTTACAGGTGGCTCCCTATACTACTCACCGAAGAAGGTGTGCCAGATCATCGTGGCCTGTTGTATGTTGCACAACCTGGCTTTGCGACGCCAGATGCCTTTTCTGCAGGAGGATGGGCCAGATGGTGGTCTTGTGGCAGCTGTGGAGACTGTGGACAGTGAAGAAGATGTCGACAACCGAAACAACATCATCATGCAATACTTCCAGTGAGACACAGGTAAGAAGATGTAACTTCTTCCCACATCTCATACTATTGTTGGAGCTAGCATAAGTCTGTACTTTTCACTCAGTGTATGGATCCTGACTTGTTACTTTGCCTTTCCATTTCACAGATCTGGGTCCCACTTTGTGCCCTGTGCTATGTTTACTGCTGGCCTACAGCTGTGTAACATTGGTATGTGAACAAGTACATTGACATTGCTATATTCCAGAGATATTGCAATTACACATTTGTGAAAGCACAGACTGACTCCAGATTGTTTTGTGATTCAAGTGTGTTTATTTCTGTGCAAATAAGTGGAGAGGGTGTGAAATGGGCTGGGGTGATGGTGGAGGAATGTCCATGGAAGAGTCCAGTCTATTTGTTTTACAGGTGCATTGTCCTATGTGGCATAGGAAGTGGAGAAATGGTAGTTTATGGTGGAAAGGATGTCAAAGTGGGACAGAAGGGTGACATTCAGGGGGGTCTTATTTCCTGGCGGGGGTCTTGGCAATGTTCTCTGTCTTGTTCCTGGATCTGTTCCCTGTTGTTCCTGTGGCGGTGCCTCCTTTCCACTAGCGCCGGCGGAGGTGGAGGGCTGTTCATCATCCAGGCTAGTGTCAGGGGCCCGTTGGTTTCCACTATGTCCCTCCTGGTGTTGACAAGGTCTGCCAGCACCCCTGCAATGGTGACCAGGGTGGTGTTGATGAACCGACTGTCCCAAGGTCCCTGATGGGCCGGGCTAGTCACCTTGATCCAGGCGTGCAGAGCTGCTGTCATCACTGTTGGCATCTTCTGTGGGGGGACTGGATATGTCTGGCACCTCCTGTCTGGTGACGTTGGGTATGGGTCCTGTTGTGGTGTGAATGCACAATCTTAGTATCTGTGTGTGCCATCTTGTGCTATGGGTGAGTTAACCTCTACTCCTGTGCTCGCATTATTGCCATGGCCCTTGTGTGATTGGTGATTTTGGGGCATGAGCGAGTCTCTCTACTGGACATGCTTTGGTGATGGGTGTCCATGCATTGGTGTTACATGCAGGGCTTGATTTTGGGATGTGTGGGTTGTGCTAGTGGGGCATCTGTGGGGTGTTGGGGTGATGGGTGTGAGGGTGAGGGTGGGAGTATGTGATGGCATGCAGGTGGGGTTGGGGGATATGGTAGTTAAGATTTGACTTACCAGAGTCCAGTCCTCCTGCTACTCCTGCGGGCCCTCAGGAAACATGATCGCCAAGATTTGCTCCTCCCATGTTGTTAGTTGTGGGGGTGGAGGTGGGAGTCCACCGCCAGTCCTCTGTACAGCAATCTGGTGCCTGGATACCACGGAACGTACCTTCCCCCGTAGGTCATTCCACCTCTTTCTGATGTCATCCCGTGTTCTTGGATGCTATCCCACCGCATTGACCCTGTCGACAATTCTCCGCCATAGCTCCATCTTCCTTGCAATGGATGTCTGCTGCACCTGTGATCCGAATAGCTGTGGCTCTACCCGGATGATTTCCTCCACCATGACCATGAGCTCCTCCTCAGGAAACCTGGGGTGTCTTTGAGGTGCCATGATGTGGGTGATGTGTGAGGTGCTGTCTGTTGTGATGTGTGGGGGGATGTGTTGGTGTGTGTTGTTTGAGGTGCGTGGATGTTGTATAAAAGATGGTGTTGTGTGTCTGTGGATGCTGGTGTTGTGTTAGCTAATCTCTCTCTCTGGCCTGCTTTCAAATTTTTGGTTGTTGTTGTTTGTGGGTGATGTGGGTGTGTGCTTTATATTGGATTGGGTGTGTGGGTGTGGTATGTGTATGTGTATCAGGTGTGTGTATTTTGAATTGTCCAATGTGGTTGTATTTTGTAAATGTGTGTGTATTTTGAGCGCGGCAGTGTGTACCACCAGTGGATTACCGCTGTTGAAAGACCGTGGCGTTGATTCGTGGGTCGTGATTGTGTGGGCGTATTCTTGTTGGCGTGACGGTGTGGGTTTTGGTATCGCCAGTTTATCACTGATCTTTGGTGTGGTGGACTTGTTTGGGTGTCTGTATTGTGGCGGATTCCGAGCTGTGAGTCGTAATACCTGTAGCGGAATTCCACAGCCGCAACGGTATGTTGGTGGTCTTCTGCACGGCGGAAAGCGGGGTTTACCACCAGGGTTGTAATGAGGGCCAAGATCTAGCAAAACAATCTTTCCATCTGTTGATTTCTACAAATTATCTTTGTCTTGATAACATCCTGCTTTTTTCTAACATTTTCTTTCATCTTCCGACAACTCACCTTGCCACTCCTTTAATTCCTCAAGTTAATTATTTATTTGCAAAGTTCTTGCCCAATGTGATCATGTCATCTCCACTCTACTGTGTGGCAATTTTTGCAACAGCCGTATTATTCACCATTTCCAGGGCAGCAAGTAAATCTAGAATTTGCAATCCATTTTTATTGGGAGTTCCAGACAATGTAAAAAAAAACTTTGTGACCGAAACTGTCCAAAGTTGGGGACAATTTTAAAATCATATTGGCTATCTGTGTAGATCAAAACACTACATTTATTTGAAACACAGCATGCCAATGCAGATTCTTGTGCTAAACTTACATTGTATAAGTACAATGCCTCCACAGTATGTGTCATTATGCAGTCTGCATATGCTGCTTGAAGCGTTCCATAATGGCCTCTCAGACAAAAACTATCCACAGAGAAAATCAGATGAACCAGCTGAAGTAGTAAATCTTGACTTTCTGGTCTTGGTATTGGTCCACTCTGTCACATCAATACAATCCTGCGCATATCTGTTTTGTCTATTCCATCCTCCTTTGCCAAAGGCAGGAGTGTAACAGGATTCAGCGTATTGTAACATCTGATTGAAACATACCCTGCTGTCGAGATTATCTGCTCTTACTTAGCAAAACAACTATTTGTGAGATGCTTAGTACTAGTGTGAGTCAGCAATGTCTCTACTGAATGTGGAAGAAACACAATGATTGTGTACCCATCGCAATTGCTTCACTTTGAACAATTACTAAAGAGGATGCCACAATAATTTTCATGCAACCAAGTATAGTGGTGGCTATTGGATCCAGTGTTGCAGAACATTATGCAATGGGCTGCTTAGCTGATGAGTCAAACCTTAAAGTGGACACCTTTCTTTTTCATGACAGAATAAATAAAAATCTTTCGCATTACTAGAGCTGGCGAGATACAGGGCACCGGGTACATTTTATCATTGTGAGTCAATATTTGAAGATGTTTTGCAATCAAGGAAAAGCTTAGAATCCACTGATGACAGTAGAATATCATCAGGGCTGACTTTAGAGTTAGAACCTCCTGGTGCGGCAATCTTTTTGGTGCCCTACTCGCACTCCATGATCTGCTTCTCCACAGATTACCACACTACCACCTTCCAACAGTGCCACTAATTTCTCCATAGCCTCTCTCTCCCATGCATTTACTTTATTTTTATAGCGCTACTCATAGCAGTGTTATTGTGTCAGATCACTTTACATCACACACAAGTTATATGGAGATAATGAATCTTAATGTTTGTAAACCAGTACATAGGAAATGTTACCCAAAACAGTGAGGACTACGGTTCTGCGATCTGCTTGTACGCGTTCTTTGCAGCAGGCATATTAGCCCTCTGTGCTACTTTATGATGAGTCAATCTTCCGCTAGACAAAACTTCAAACATTAATCACCTGCATCATCTTGACATTTTTATTGTTGTCTGAAAACCTCTGGACTTGCAAGAAAACAGAAAGTGCTTTTAAAACCAAAACCTTTCCCTGATTAGAGTACCTCTCCTGAGGTCAGCACCTGGTGCAGCTGCACTAGTCACATCGTCCTAAAGCCAGCCCTGCAAACCATTCTCTGAGACATCCACATTTCGCTCTAAGAAAATTGTGGATTAATTCTCAGCATCATAGAAATTCATTCTTTGGGCACATTTCTCACTCCCTTTTCAATTTGGTGTCCCAAATAAATCACTTTTTTGACAGTGTTGTAATGTGACAGGGGACCTTTTATGCCTATTTTCAATTACATGATATAATCGAGCAATTATAACAAGTATACAGCCTTTTCTTGTCCTGGCTGCTATCATTAGATCATCAATACCAGCACAAAAAAGGTGTCCAAGTGGGTATGTTTGTGATATCTTCTTCTATACTACCAAAAGCTTCTTGCTTTTCAGACAACCACAAAAATTCTGCATTCTTTTTCAATCACTTTCTCTGTGGTTCCATTTTGTCTGTGAAGTTGCACATGAATTTGCTGAAATAGTCACATAACTTAGTAAATGACAGAAAAACATCCTTGGTATCCAGCTGAGATGCCCTACTTTACAAATATTGTGAACTGATGACTGCTTTGGGTCTATCCCCATGATGTTGAAGTTGAGTGCCCTCAGATCACTGCACAACTTCACACTGGTATCTGCCTTCCTTGCCAACAATATTGGCAACACCCATTCAGAAGAAACAATCTCTTTCATAATTTCCTTGTAAATAATCTTGTTTAGAATTGTTCTCAATTCTTCGTAGATGGTTAGAGGCACACTCATAAAGTCAATGAGGGGTGGTAGAGGTGTTGTGGTTGTTGACAGTTAATTGATTGTGATGTAGTGTTCTTTGAAGAGGAGAATCTTCAACTCCTTCCCAAATTGAAGCAGCGTTGGAATGGTGCCTGATGGATAGGGGCATGTTGCTTCAGATCTTGGGTGCATAGATGGAAAAGACCTACAGCATTGTTTTTTTCTTTTTTATGCTTCTTATTGTGCAATCTGATGGTGCCCCGGCTACTGATAAGAAGAGTACCACTGGAGATGAGGAGGTTGTCTGCGAGAAAAGCAAGGGGGCTGGTTATGATGGCTTTGTAAATGATGCAGCTGGCCTTGAAGCTTCATTAGGACTGGCAACAGGAGCCAACAGTTCCATCAGCATGGGCTTATGTGATCTTATTTTCTCAGCTCCTGGACAAGAAGTACAGCAGCATGTCAAATGCCCTTAAGGGGTGGCAGTGTGGAGTCTGGGGTGGGACAGAGAGCAGGGCCAAATGAGAGAGTAAGAGGATTTTAGCAGCAGTTCTGAAGTCACACTCCAGAAGAAATGGTTTGACTTTTATTAGAAGATAGCACTGGTACCACGAAATCATTGTGTTTTTTGTCGATGGTTTCCTTGAGAGGTTGGTGTCCAAGTGATTGCAAGTAACTTGGCAGTCAGTGTAAATTGGATTTGGTTAAGGTTTCTATTGTTGACACTCTAATTAAAATAATTATGAGGGTTGAGGTGTAGGAGTAAGATTCAAAGTTAAAACCATAAAGGTTTATTCAAAATTAGGATCATTATAAAAAGCAAAGAGTAATTAGTTAGAGAATTAGCAAAAAACTCCTAATTTTAAATCAAAATAATTCAAGGGGTCTATCTCCAAAACAAGAAACTAGCTAGAAATAAATATGGTTAAGCAAGAGGATTGACATAGAATCTTTCTCCAAAGAGTGTGCCAAAAGCTCTCAAATATAAATCAATAGACAGGCCAGTGAAGAGTCTGCACTGTCAGAATTCAGATAAAAGTCTGGTACAAATCCCAAACACATAGACCCTCTTTATGACCTTGGCAGAAAATACTGAATACAGCCGCACTGACTGCCACCAGCATACCGCCGCGGAGGCGGACATCCGTCTGCCAGATAACGACACATATATACAAAACCGACAGAAAACAGCCACAACCACAAATCCACCAGACCCACTGAAAATGATAAATTGTCTGTACTGCCACCAATACACCAATACCATTATGCCACCAATACTACGCCCTCCAAATAATGACCCACAAATCACCACAGCGGACATTCAACGGTGGTAAACCGTTGGCGGTGAACACCGCCACAGCGGAAAGGGCCCCCCAAATTCAAAACAAGACAACAGTGGACAGAACAAAAAACCCACACCTGACACAAATACACACACCCAGCAACACTGTAAATCACACACTCACATCACCCACAATCCTTTGCTAAGATGAGAATGCGGCTACACTTTGTAACGCTAATCCAAAAGAGAACTGCACGCACATATCACAACTATCAATTCATCTGACACGCACCACACACCCCACACCCCACCACATCACACAGCACCCTCTGCACAACGTACATACACCACACAACACCCATGTCCCCACAAAGGCCCCCCTGTTTCACTGATGAGGAGTTGCGGGTCATGGTTGAGAAAATAGTCAGGGTAGAGCCACAGCTGTTTGGAGCACAGATCCAGCAGATATCCATTGTCAGGAAGATGGAGCTATGGCAGAGGATCGTGAACAGGGTAAACGCTGTGGGACTACATCCACTCACAAGGAGCGACATAAGGAAGAGGTGGAATGACCTAAGGGAAAAGGTGCATCCATTGCAACAAGGCACCAGGTCGCCATCCTGAGGACTGGTGGTGGACCCCCACCTCCTCCCCCACAGCATGGGAGGAGCAAGTCTTGGCAATCCTGAATCCTTAGGGACTCACTGGAGTAGCCAGAGGACTGGACATTGGTGAGTCAACATTTACTACCTATCACCCCCATGCCTGCATGCCACCACAACCCCTTACCCTGACACCCATCACCCCACTCCATCCCACACAGTGCACCACCACAATTACCAAAATGAATTCTCAAGCCCTGCATGCCATAACCACTGCATGCACATCCCTTCCATGCACACCTACCACCAATGCATGCACACCATGGAGAACTAACAATTCCACAATCCATCACCATACACAATCAAAGGTGTCAGGGCAATAGCAATAATATGGGGGAAGCTAGTGATGCATAATATGTCACAGACATGTAGCATAATACACTTAGATCCCCACAGGTGCCCCAGCCAATCTCAGCGGCGAGAAGTTGCCACAGCTACTCAGTCCCCCAGCAGAAGATGCCCCCAGTGATGACAGCAACTCTGGAGCTCTGGATCTGGATGAACTCTCTGGCCCATCAGGGATCACTGGTCAGTCGGCTACCCCATCCCTCACCCAGTCCACTACAGAGCCTCCCCCCTCAGAATCCAACACCACAGTAGCCACCCAAGGTCCCCAGACCTCTGGCCCCAGGGCAAATCAGTCAGTGGTGTGCCTACCTGTACAGGGACCCCAGTCCACACCTCACAGGCAAGTCAATGAGGGTCCTGGGGTCAGTGTGGGTGGGCACAGTGTTCAGGGGACACAGGCAGAGGGGGCCAGGGACGGTCAGAGGACAGCTGTGTGCCAAGGGGAGGACAGGCCCAGGGAACAGACATCCCAAGAGGCACTCACCAATGTCCTGGGGGCTTACCAACAATCCCAGGACAAGAAGTGTCAGGTAATAAACATCATGCAGGAGAACCAGAGGCTGCAGGGGTAACACCGCCAGGAGATCAAGCAAGAATTGCATGCCCTGAAGGGGTGCTGGGTGATATGACCAACATGATGAGAGACTGCACAGCACACCAGAGGGCCCCTTCCACCAGCAAGTGTACTGACCAGCCCTCCACATCTGCTGCAGCTAGTGGACAGGAGGCCCAGCCACAGGCCCACAGGCCACCAGAACCCCTCTCAGAAGGTGACCCACCCCGCAAAGGGTCCCTATGACCCAGAAAGACACCAGAGACAGTTGCCAAGACCACCACCAGGAAATGAGCCCCTCCTTAATTTCCGCCTTGTGTCACACTGTGTCACCTTGTCCACCTAGACCAGCCATTGCTCCCCTTCCAATGGGCCCTTGGACACTGGACCTGTGCAACAAACAGACTGGCCCATTACAATGGACCTTTCCCAACCATCACCCCACTCTATTGCACTTTGCATTGTATACCAATTTTAATAAGCACCCTTGGACACAACTTGAGTAATAGTGCTTTATCTGAAGGTAATGTACAATCTATTGAACTGTAATGAACTGCATGATCCTGTGTAAATGTCCATTAATTTGTTGATCCATCCTACAAATGTGTCTTAGCAGTATGTACACATCACAGCATTACACTCTTGTAACCAAAGCAACATCTGCAATAAGAGAATGCATAGGTGACAGTCAGGTGGGATGCACAAATAATGACTGGCATTATGCTACAGCCACACAGCACAACACTGAAATGGAGAAATGTTTAGTTCAGCAGTCTTACCTGAGTGTCATTGGAAGTACTGCTGTATCATTTTGTGCTGTTGTCCACATCCTCCGTCTCTTCCTCCTCCTCACTGTCCTCAGTGTCCACTGTTGCCACAGCTGCATTGTCACCGCCCCTCCTCCTGCAGATAAGGCACATGGCGCCTGAGGTCCAAGTTGTGCAACATACAGCACACACACAACAACAATCCTGCAAACCTTCTCAGGGGAGGAGCATAGGGATCCACCTGTCAGATGGAGGCACCTGAAACTGGCCTTCAGAAGACCGAAGTTCCTTTCAACAATCCTCCTGGTGCACCCATGAGCATCATTGTGCCTACTCTCAGCCCCTGTTCTCGGATTCCTTACCGGGGTCAGGAGCCAGGACAGGTTTGGATAGCCGGAATCACCTGCAAGAAGTGAGGGACACACATTAGCCCTGCACAATTGCATGGGGTATGACTCCTGAAGACATACACTGACAGACATTGGGTGGGGACTCAGGCTCAAATATAAGCTACACTCTGTACCTCTGTAGTTGTGCCATCAGCTGTGGGGCACTGCTATTCCTCAGGACAAAGACATCATGCACCAACGAAGATACTTGGCAGTGAAGTGGGTGATGTACTGGTCAGCAAGGCACACCATCTAGACATTGAGTAAGTGGAAACTCTTCCTATTTCTGTACACTTGTTCATTTTCCATGGGGGGACTAAGGCAATATGGGTCCCGTCAGTTGGCCCCAATAACATGTGGTATATGTCCCATTGCATAGAATCCAGCTTTCACAATGGGTAAATCATCTACTGGGGGAATGCGATGTAGCTGCACATGTGTTTGAGCAAGGCTGCCAAAATCCTTGCAAACACAATAGAGAACATTAGCTGTGACATTCCTGCAGCCAAGCCCACTGTCACCTGAAAATAACCAGTTGCCAGGAAATGGAGCACTGAGAGTACCTGCACAAGAGGGGATATTACTATTGTGCAACGGATAGCAGGTAGCACATCAGGCTCCAATTGTGCACACAGCTCTGTGATTGTAGCTCTGTCCAGATGATAGGTAAGTATGATGTGTCTGTCCTCCAGTGTTGCCGGGTCCAGAAGGTGTCTGTACACGGGTGTAGTGGTTGGAGCCTAAGAAGGGAGTGACAACAGGAACTATGAACACACTACAGCAGTGTACACAGAACATGCTTGTATGTTGGACACTGGAATTGTCTAGGTGTGTACATTCGACTACATTGACCCACTTTTAAATCTGTACATGTGTACTAGCATTAGAAAATGGCATCCGCCTGTCCTGTGTGCAGGGACAGGTGGAAGTGACCTCACTCCGCTGGCGTTTGCGTCATGGAGAGAGGCGGTCTGCACCACTGTGCAATTTCTCATTGGCTAACATGGCCCTCTATGGAGTATGGGAACCAATGATGATCAACGCCGGCAGTGACGGTGTTCACCTCCGTGGACGTGACGGCCATTTTATTTTTACCACTTCACTTGATTCCTGACTTTCCACAGGACGACATCTCCACTGCGTGTTCTGCTGAGACCTGTGTCTGGAACCTGCCATGGCCTGTGCAACAGTTGAAAGGGCCCCAGCCTTCACGTCAAAGGAGTTGAAGAGGCTTGTGGATGGGGTCCTAGCCCTGTATGGGCAGTTGTATGGCCTCCAGACCAAGAGCTGAGTATACCATGGGTACGTTGCATGTGACATGGCTGCCTGGAGATGTGTGTGTGTGTGCTGGCAGTGTGTCAGTTAGGGGGGGTGGCACTGTTAATGCAGAGGTACGGGTCATGAGGGGCAAATGCAGTTTGTAGGCCATATGTGTGACAGGCTGGATTGTCTGGTTCATGGTGTCCCTCTGTTTGTGTTTCCTCTGCAGGTCAGTGCTCATCAGAAGAAGGGGTTGTGGTGTGCCATCGCCAAGGATGTGAGGACCATGTGGGTCTATAGCAGGAGCACCCACTGCCGGAAACGGTGGGAGGACCTGGGATGTTGGGCCATGAATACCGCAGAGGCCCAGCTGGGGATGGCCTCCCAACGTGGGAGAGGTGCCCGTTGGAACCTGACCCCCCCTGATAGCCCGCATACTGGCATGGCCTACCCAGAGGTGGATGTGTGATGGAGAACATCACAGCAGCCACAAGGAGGTGAGTACAGTGTGTTTGACACCCTTCTCTGTTGCCTGGCATGAGATTTGGGTGCAGGGTACTAGTCAGTCGATGCCCCAATATGCCAGCTTAGGTTCATTGGGTGAAATACATGTTTTTAATAGCTAGGTAGTTGGCTTTCGATGGCAGACAAGGCTTAGTTGGTCCCAGTCTCAGTGTGTGACAGTGATGTGTATGCCATCTGTGCTGTTGGTGCTGTGATTGACCTTGTGCTCCCTTCCCCCCCCCTCCTTTTGTCATCCTGTCTGTGTATGTGGTAGCATCATCTGGTGAAGAAACAGGGGCACTGGCGAGTGAGTGAGCTGCAGCCCACGAGACCCAGGAGGCAGAGTCAACCGACGCTGAGGGGACCAGTAGGACGGAGGGCGAGGGGAGCACCACAGCAGGGACAGGAGCTGATACCACCAACTCTGATTCCTCCTCTGATGGGAGCTCCCTGGTGGAGACAGACCCCTCTGGGACCACCTCAGCTACAGGTTCTACCACCACCCCCTGTACCAGCACTGCCCTCCCAGTAGCCCCCCACCGAGTTGCCTGTACCCGCTCACCCAGAAGGGTGGGCATCTCCTTCACCTCAGGCACCTCAGGCCCTGCCCCAGTCAGCCCTGCTGCCCTCAGTGAGGAGGCTATTGACCTCCTGAGATCTTTCTCTGTAGGGCAGTCAACCATAGTGAATGCCATCCAGGGGCTGGCATCCCAGATGCAGCACTGCAGTGCCTTCCTGGAAGGCATTCACAGTGGCATGGAGGCCCTACAGAGATTGTTTCTGGCTCTGGCCTCTTCACTGACAGCAGCCAGTGTCCCTGTTTCCCCCTCCAAATACCACTTCCCAGTCTCCTCACCAAAACCCATCCCACGCACCCATTCAGACAAGCATGCACACAAAACATCACACAAGACTCGCACAGACAAACACAGGCAGCACACTTCAATCCACAAGCACTCACACAGCCAACACACAGATGCACACACAACATCTTCCACTGCCTCCACTGTCTCCCCCTCTTCCTCCTCCCTCACAGTCACATCCGCACTCACACGTGCATGCACTGTATCAACAGTCCCTCACAGACACCACAGCAGAAGACCCGCAGACATGCACCCCACACACCACATGCGCAGTCACCACCACCATCACCACCTCATGCAGGACACCCACCTCACTTGCAGACACCACCACAACATCCATCCACACATCCTGTTTGACCTCCCCCACCATGTCTTCCCCCCAAAGACACACAAAGGCTCACACTCAGACCCCCAACAGCCATCCACCTCACACACGCACTGCCCATGCACTTGCACCCAAGTCCAGCACACTTCCTCCTCCTACAACCACTCCCTCTATCTCCACTCCCATCCCTCCGCCACATCCTGCCCCATTGTCGCTAAGAAGCTTTTCATTTCCCGCCATAACCTCTTCCCCCCCATCCTGCCCGTAAGAGGAAGGTCCCAACCCCCAGCCCAGTACCTCAAGCACCCAGTCTGACACTGTTCACCCCTAAATTCTCCAGCTCACACTAAGGGGCAGATGAGTGAGATGCTGGCCCCCTGCCCCAAGGACACTCCTCCATCTCCAAAACGGAGGGCTAAAGTGCCGCCCCCTCCCAAACAGACAACCAAAACCACAGAGCCACCTCCAAAACCAAGGGCCAAGGAGAGCCCTCCCGAAACAAAGGTCAAGGAGACCCCTCCCAAAACAAAGGCCAAAAAGACCCCTCCCAAAACTAAGGCCAAGGAGGCCCTTCCCAAAACTAAGGTCAATGAGGCCCCTCCCGAACCAGAGGCCAAGGAGCCCCCTTGAGAACCAGAGGGCAAGGTGTCCCCTCCAGAACCAGAGGGCAAGGAGACCCTTCTCAATGAGAAGCCCCTCACCTATCCCACCCCACCCCTGCCCCCTGAGGCGCCTGCCAATTTCCAACATGATGCCCCTAAACAGTGGAGTCCCAATGTTGTCACGAGTCAAGTTGGGGCCTGGACTTTGCCCTGTGAGCATTAGAGACTTTGAACTGGTCTTTGGACCTGCATGTAACTATGCAGTTCTGTATTTTTTGGATTTGGGCTTTTCATCCAACAGGATTACAGTGGTTGGAAAAGAGGTATGTGTCCTGGCTTTCTTTGCTTCTGGGTTCTGTTACAGTCGATTTACTCTGCAGCTGGTTCTGCGTGTGTGGGTATGGTGTGTGTTGTGCTTGTGTGTGTGTCACTCTCTCCTCCCCCCCTCCCTCCTTTGTGTGCTAGGCGGCTGTACTCACCGTTGTCGTCTTCATCAACGTTGGTGCTCCAGGACTGCCATGGCGTGGTACAGCATTGGGAAGTCTTGCAGTTCAGGTTTCATGGAGGCTTCAGACTCCTCTGTGTCTCTGGAGGTGAGTGTCTTCTTTTATATGATGTGTTTCCGCCAGGCTTTTGGTGGCGTTGCTACCGCCCCGGAAATCCTGGCGGTGTGCTATGTCATAATATGGTGGGTGGATCCTTGTCTTCCGTCTGCTTGCAGGTGGCTACCACCGTGTTCAGTGGTTGTACCGCGCTGGCGGTTGGTGTGGTACATTGGCTGTCTATGGGAGGGATCATGCCATGGGCATTATTTGGCGCTCATTAGCGCTGGCCTGGCGACGGTACTACTGCCATCACGGGTGTGGAGGTCACCTGACCGCCAGGGTCATAATGACCACCATAATCTTTTATAGAATTCTAAATAGAAAATCCACACACATTTAGTGGTGAGAGACAAAATAGGGTTGTACTAGCAATGTACTATATTAAGAGACCAATCACTATTCTAATACAATAGAAGCATTCAATAAGATACATCTAGAAATTTCTACTTTACTGCATGTTAAAGAATGATGTGTGCATAGTGAATAAAGGAAATTATATGATATTTGGATAATGCACAAATACAATAAACAGTTTAACTGTTGAATGGTCGATAAAAAAGACTCAAGCAAAAGACCTTGAAAGTTACAAAGACAGGAATATCCTGAACATTGCTACTTCACAAGGAACCCAAGTTATTACAGTTATCCTTTTACCATATATTCTGAAATGAAAAAGCACACAGAAAAAACACATGCACATGGAAGAAGCTTTTTTACATAAAATAAAGGTGCATCTTTACTTCTGCAAATATGAATAGATGACATTTCAAGCTGTGTAAGGTCTAGTCATGTTAACGAAACCATATCTAAATTTGCATTTGACACCAAGAAGCACACCAAGTGTCTCCATGTAGAGGTTGAAGATTACAGGAGATAGTATTTATCACTGGGTCACAACAATGGTGTCAGAGATATTTTGGAACCTGGAGGTGCCCATGTGAACAAAATAATGCTGATATGAAAGGTAGGAGGAAAACCAGTGAAACCCTCTTCTGGTGAATCCCATTCCAGAATAAAGTATGCCAATGATGGTAAGATGGTGGGTTGTGTCACAGGCAGTGGAGGCAAGGGTCATTTTCATCTGTGGTAAGGAGGCATTGTCTGCAATGTATAATGTGGCAATCTCTGTGCTTAATCTGAAGCCAGACTGGTAGCTGTGTAATATATTGTATGGGTCTGTCAGAGGGATGATGCAGTGCTTAGTACCCTTAAAAAGTGTTCTGCTTCTGTTGGTAGCTTCATTGATCAATCAATCAATCAATTATATTTATACAGCGCGCTACTCACCTGTGAGGGTCTCAAGGCGAGGGGTCACTGCTGCTCGAAGAGCCAGGTCTTGAGCTGCCTCCGGAAGGCGAGGTGGTCCTGGGTGGTCCTGAGGTGGGCAGGGAGGGAGTTCCACGTCTTGGCTGCCAGGTAGGAGAAGGATTTCCCACCTGCAGTGGTTCGGCGGATGCGAGTGACGGCGGCGAGTGCGAGGCTGGTGGAACGAAGTTGACGGGTGGGCGTGTAGAAGGTGAGGAGACGGTTGAGGTATTCGGGGCCCTTGTTGTGGAGGGCTTTGTGTGCGTGGGTGAGGAGCCTGAAGGTGATCCTTTTGTTGACGGGTAGCCAGTGCAAGTGTCTCAGGTGGGCGGGGATGTGGCTGTGGCGGGGTACGTCGAGGATGAGGCGTGCAGAGGCGTTTCGTGCAGAGGCGTTTTGTATTCGCTGAAGACGTTTCTGAAGTTTTGCGGTGATTCCTGTGTATAGGGTGTTTCCGTAGTCTAGGCGGCTTGTGACGAGGGCGTGGGTCACCGTTTTTCTGGTGTCAGCGGGGATCCAGCGGAAGATCTTTCGGAGCATGCGGAGTGTGAGGAAGCAAGAAGATGAGACGACGTTAACTTGTTTGGTCATGGTGAGAAAGGGTCCAGGATGAATCTGAGGTTGCGTGCCTGGTCTGAGGGGGTCGGTGCGGTGCCCAGGGCCGTGGGCCACCAGGAATCGTCCCAGGCGGACGGGGTGTTTCCGAGGATGAGGATTTCCATTTTGTCTGAGTTCAGCTTCAGGCGGCTGAGTTTCATCCATTCTGCAACGTCTTTCATTCCATCCTGCAGGTTGGTTTTGTCGGTGGCTGGGTCTTTGGTGAGGGAAAGTATCAGCTGGGTGTCGTCGGCGTAGGAGATTATGTTGATGTTGTGTTTGCGTGCGATGTCGGCGAGGGGGCTCATGTAGACATTGAAGAGAGTCGGGCTGAGTGAGGAGCCCTGTGGGACGCCACAGATGATCTCGGTGGGATCCGAGCGGAACGGCGGGAGGTAGACTCTTTGGGAGCGGTCGGAGAGAAAAGAGGCGATCCAGTCCAGGGCCTGTCCTTGGATACCGGTGGAGCAGAGGTGGGATATTAGGGTGCGGTGGCAGACGGTGTCGAAGGCAGCTGAGAGGTCGAGGAGGATGAGGGCGGCTGTTTCTCCGTTGTCCAGCAGAGTTCGGATGTCGTTGGTGACTGCGATGAGGGCGGTTTCCGTGCTGTGGTTGGCCCGGAATCCGGATTGGGAGGGGTCGAGCAGGTTGTTGTCTTCGAGGAAGTTTGTCAGTTGTTTATACCTGGCCTTCTCGATGACTTTGGCTGGGAAGGGGAGGAGCGAGATGGGGCGGAAGTTCTTCAGGTCGCTGGGGTCCGCCGTGGGTTTCTTCAGGAGAGCGTTGATTTCCGCGTGTTTCCAGCTTTCGGGGAAGGTGGCAGATGCAAACGAGCTGTTGATGATGGTCTGGAGATGGGGGGCAATGATGTCGTCAGCTTTGTTGAAGATGTAATGTGGGCAAGGGTCCGAGGGGGCACCGGAGTGAATGGTGTTCATGGTAGTTTTGGTCTCTTTGGCGCTGATGGATGTCCAGGCGTTGAGGGTGACGGCTGGGGCTGTGGGTTCCGTGGTGGTCGGCGGGGTCTGTGGAGGTAGTGACGTCGATGGAGTTCTTGAATATGATGGCGATTCCTCCTCCGACTTGGTTGGTGCGGTCTTTCCTGGCAATCTTGTAGCCGTCGGGGATGGCTATGGCGATGTCGGGGGCCGAAGAGGCGTTCATCCAGGTCTCAGTGATGAAGGCGACGTCCGGTGCGGTAGAGCCTAGGAGGTCCCATAGTTCAATGGCGTGCTTGTGGACGGAGCGTGCGTTGATGAGGATGCACTTGAGGTGGTTATTGGTGCGTGGGCTGTGGGCTGGGTGCAGTCGCGGTGGAAGGTATGCTTGCAGGTTTGACATGCGAAGGGTCCATGAGTGCGTTTCGGGCTGGCTTGGTAGCAGGTTGTAGTATGTCCCGGGTTCAGTGCGTGGAGGAAGGCGGCATCGTAGCAGTGCTGCGGGGTTTGGGAGTGCTGGGGGTCAGGGGTACTGGCGCTGGGCGCGGTCCAGGCGCGGACGGGCGCAGACGGGCGCAGACGGGCTTGCCTTTAGCGCGCCTTCGGCTCCCCAGCGGCGCGTCCGCTGCGCGGCCGCACAGCGGCCACCATAAGAGGGAGGTGGGGGGGAGGAGGGGTCAGCTGGGGGCGGGAGGGAGGGCAACGAATGGGAGCAGGGGGGGCGGGCCGCCCGTGTGGCGGCGGCGGGAAAGCAGAGGGCGGGGGCGGGGGCGGGGGGGCCAGAAAGAAGGGAAAGTGTGAAAAAAGGGAAAAATTCACAGGAGATGGAGGCGAAAAGAGGAGCAAGGACAGGGAGAGAACAGCAGAAAACGAAGGGGAATGGACAGGACAAAGAACAGCAGAAAACGAAGGAAAATGGACAGGACAAAGAACAGCAGAAAACGAAGGAAAAAGGACAAGGGAGAGAACAGCAGAAAACGAAGGAGAATGGACAAGACAAAGAACAGCAGAAAACGAAGGAAAATGGACAGGACAAAGAACAGCAGAAAACAAAGGAAAAAGGACAAGGGAGAGAACAGCAGAAAACGAGGGAGAATGGACAAGACAACGAACAGCAGAAAATGAAGGAGAATGGACAGGACAAAGAACAGCAGAAAACGAAGGTGAATGGACAGGACAAAGAACAGCAGAAAACGAAGGAAAAAGGACAAGGGAGAGAACAGCAGAAAATGAAGGAAGAAGGACAAGGGAGAGAACAGCAGAAAATGAAGGAGAATGGACAGGACAAAGAACAGCAGAAAACGAAGGAGAATGGACAGGACAAAGAACGGCAGAAAACGAAGGAAAAAGGACAAGGGAGAGAACAGCAGAAAACGAAGGAAAAAGGACAAGGGAGAGAACAGCAGAAAACGAAGGAAAATGGACAAGGGAGAGAACAGCAAAAAACGAAGGAAAATGGACAGGACAAAGAACAGCAGAAAACGAATGTGAATGGACAGGACAAAGAACAGCAGAAAACGAGGGAAAAAGGACAAGGGAGAGAACAGCAGAAAACAAAGGAAAAAGGACAAGGGAGAGAACAGCAGAAAACAAAGTAAAATGGACAGGACAAAGAACAGCAGAAAACGAATGTGAATGGACAGGACAAAGAACAGCAGAAAACGAAGGAAAAAGGACAAGGGAGAGAACAGCAGAAAACGAAGGAAGAAGGACAAGGGAGAGAACAGCAGAAAATGAAGGAGAATGGTCAGGACAAAGAACAGCAGAAAACGAAGGAGAATGGACAGGACAAAGAACAGCAGAAAACGAAGGAAGAAGGACAAGGGAGAGAACAGCAGAAAACGAAGGAAGAAGGACAAGGGAGAGAACAGCAGAAAACGAAGGAAAATGGACAAGGGAGAGAGCACAGAAGACAGAAGAGAAAACGAGGGGCTGGACAGGGGGGGAGCGCAAGGAGTACTTACGGTCTGCTGGAGGTGGCAGGAGCCTGGGCAGATGGAGCTGCAGCGGCGGTGGAAGCGACCTACCCTAGGGTCAAGGGTCGCTGTCTCTGCCACGCAGCGGCCGCCATAAGAGGGAGGTGGGGGGGAAGAGGGGTCAGCTGGGTGCGGAAGGCGGGAGGGAGGGTGACGAATTGGAGCAGGGGGGGGCCGGGGACGCACGGGTGGCGGCGGCGGGAAAGCAGAGGGCAGGGGGCGGGGGGCCAGAAAGAAGGGAAAGTGTGAAAAAAAGGGAAAAATCCACAGGAGATGGAGGCGAAAAGAGGAGCAAGGACAGGGAGAGAACAGCAGAAAACGAAGGAGAATGGACAGGACAAAGAACAGCAGAAAACGAAGGAAAAAGGACAAGGGAGAGAACAGCAGAAAACGAAGGAGAATGGACAAGACAAAGAACAGCAGAAAACGAAGGAGAATGGACAGGACAAAGAACAGCAGAAAACGAAGGTGAATGGACAGGACAAAGGACAAAGAACAGCAGAAAACGAAGGTGAATGGACAGGACAAAGAACAGCAGAAAACGAAGGAAAAAGGACAAGGGAGAGAACAGCACAAAACGAAGGAAGAAGGACAAGGGAGAGAACAGCAGAAAACGAAGGAGAATGGACAGGACAAAGAACAGCAGAAAACGAAGGAAAAAGGACAAGGGAGACAACAGCAGAAAACAAAGGAAAAAGGACAAGAGAGAGAACAGCAGAAAACAAAGGAAAAAGGACAAGGGAGAGAACAGCAGAAAATGAAGGAAAATGGGCAGGACAAAGAACAGCAGAAAACGAAGGTGAATGGACAGGACAAAGAACAGCAGAAAACGAAGGAAAAAGGACAAGGGAGAGAACAGCAGAAAACAAAGGAAGAAGGACAAGGGAGAGGACAGCAGAAAACGAAGGAGAATGGACAGGACAAAGAACAGCAGAAAACGAAGGAGAATGGACAGGACAAAGAACAGCAGAAAACGAAGGAAGAAGGACAAGGGAGAGAACAACAGAAAACGAAGGAAGAAGGACAAGGGAGAGAACAGCAGAAAACAAAGGAAAATGGACAAGGGAGAGAGCACAGAAGACAGAAGAGAAAACGAGGGGCTGGACAGGGGGGGGAGCGCAAGGAGTACTTACGGTCTGCTGGAGGTGGCAGGAGCCTGGGCAGGTGGAGCTGCAGCGGTGGGGGAAGCGACCTACCCTAGGGTCAAGGTGTTGGTATACTTTGCTTTGGTTGATGTGACAAGCTGTGTCTGTGTTGCTCGGTGTGACTTCAATATCATGGTGTCATTTAGAGTTTCATTTTTTTCCATTATTTTTCCTGTCTGCAGATAAATAATTTATTATCATTCAACTCTTTCCAGTACCAGACTGCTGAAGGCTTTGGCTTGCACTTTCATATTTTGATTTGGGGTGTGGATTCTCACATAGTTTTCCAAAAAGGTTTTGAAGTTATTTAGAAGGGTTGGACGTGAAGTTAATAGGGTGACAGATTTGTTCAAGCATTAGGTTGTCTGTGGAGAAGTCTGGGAAATATGCAGGTTTGTTCCTCTTTGTGTTGACCTTGAATTCTTGACAGTAATGCTGAGCAGGGAAATAAGCAGGGGCGGCTCCTTCGCTATGGCGTAGGAGTGTCGCCCCACTGGCTGTTCCAGAAGCAGACAAATAAAACGATAGATTGTTTTATTTGTCTGCTTCTGGCACAGCCAGCAGTGCATGGAGGGGCGGGGCTGGGCCATGGGAGGTGGGATGGGGGAGGAGGGCAGAGAGCACCTAAGTGTGCATTTGTGTTCGGCCGGCCGCCTCAGGTCGGCCAAACACACATGCGCACTTAGGCCCATATTTATACTTTTTTAGTTCCGCATTTGCGCCGCTTTTTGACGCAAAAACGGTGCAAACCTATAAAATACAATTGTATTTTGCAAGTTTGCGCCGTTTCTGCATCAAAAAATTACGCAAATGGGGCGCTAAAAAAGTATGAATATGGGCCTTAGCTTCTCCAGCCCAGCTGTGTCTAACAGCCGGGCTGGAGAAACTGCACAGACCCCAGGGCTGTGTCTGAGCAGCATTCACTTGCACTCAGACTGGTGCTTCTTTCATGCAAGATTTTGCATGAAAGCAGGCCCAGTATTGCTGGGGAGACTGTGCTGGTGTCCCAGTGAATGCTGGGACACCAGACGAAGAGGAGCGCAAGGTGGCAGGAGGCGGCAGGGATGGAGGTAAGTTTTTTAAAGTTTTTTTAAACTTTTACCTTGTCTCTCTCCCCCCTCCTCCCATCACCTTCCCTTTCATTTTGCGATGGCCGCAATTGGAAAAAGGGACGTCAAAGTGGCTAGTGCAGTCAAGGGGTATGGGTGGTTTGCATTTACGTAAATATGCAAAATTACATAATTACATTAGATTATGGTGAAATTACATTAAATTAGGTGTATTTACATGAAATGTAAATCCGTCATTTCCCACTGTATTTTAGATGGAACTGCATCCTCACATCATTTATAGCATTACTTTTAGCACCCCTACAAAGTCTTATGAAATGCCCTAGGACACCACATCCTTCCCACTTGTTACCAGTGGCTAGACACGTTTTAGAAGTAGCTAAGTAGCAATAATTTCCACATTTTTAACATGCTGACGTTTTTTCACCTTTCTTTACAAAGATGTCTTGTTTGACATTTCAAGCTCCTACACTACTCACCACCAAACTTTTCTTTCAGCCCTTCTTCACGGATCATTCAATTGCCTTAGCTGTGTTTATTGCTTCTGGTAACATGGGATCTCCACTTACACAAAGACACTCCTCTATATTATTGCTCATTATAATAACAAATATTTTGGTCCCTTTCATTTTGTTTAGCATGTTGTTAGCATCACAATCTGGATCATGATTTTAAACTAGTTTGACATTTGTCAGAAGATTTCCCCTTTCGTGCTTTGGTGTAGACACTATGGGCCAGATTTAAAAGGACCTAGCGCAACCGAAGCATCACTTTGTGTGACGCTCCTGTGGCGCTCTGCACTGCGTGGTATTTACATGGTGGCGTTAAGCCACTTTTTGTGGCTTAACGCCACTGTTAGACTTTTCATCCTTGGTGTGGTCTCCCTTAACTTCTTGCCTCTGTTTCCCAGGTTGTTGATGTGTGCTGGACTCTGATTTTGCTGTTTTTGTTACTCTGGGCACTTTACCACTGCCAAACAGTGCTAAAGTGCAAGTGCTCCTTTACAAAATGTGTATGTAATTGGCTTATCCATGATTGGCATATTGGATTTACTAGTAAGTACCTAGTAAAGTGCACTTGAGGTACCCAGGGCCTGTAAATCAAATGCTACTAGTGGACCAGCAGCACTGGTTGTGCCACCCACATAAGTAGCTCTGTAATCATGTCTCAGACCTGCCACTGCAGTGTCTGTGTGTGCAGTTTTAACTGTAAATTCGACTTGGCAAGTGTACCCACTTGCCAGGCCTAAACCTTCCCTTTTCTTACATATAAGACACCCCTAAGGTAGACCCAAAGTAGCCCCAAGGGCAGGGTGCAGTGTATGGTTAAGGTAGGACATATAGGCCCTCATTGCAACCCTGGCGGTCGGTGATAAAGCGGCGGTAATACCACCAACAGGCCGGAGGTAAAAATGGGATCATGACCACGGCGGAAACTGCAAACACAGACAGCCACTTTAACACTCCGACCGCCACGGCGGTAGCAACAAACACCGCGGTGGTCACCGCCAACAGACAGGCAGAAGACAATGTACCGCCCACCCTATCACAACCAACCAATCTGCCAGTTTTTCCGGGGTGGTACCAATGCCATCAAAAGTACGGCGGAAACAGTACCCAGAAGGGGAACCACTCACCTTTCGACACTCAACGAAGAACCAGGATGCCATGGAGCCTGAACTACAGGTCCTGCTGATGCTGGTGTATCTGCTAATACACCAGGAACACCAAAGAAGGCAGCGGCGACGACCACAGTGAGTACTGCACCTAGCACACAGGGGAGAGGGGGAGGAAAAAGAGAGTGACACACACGCAACACCCCCACCCCCACCCTCACCCACAACACCATACACACAAACACAGGCATCAACAGTACATTTATACCCCATAACCCCCTGGAGGAACGCAAGGACAAAAGGAATTGAGTACAAATAGTGATATTTAGAAATATGCAGATAAAGTTAACGATTATAAACAACACTATATACAAATATTTACAATATGTACAGAAGGCCATACACTGTCCTTTGCAAATGTTCATGGCCCAGTGGGCAAAAAAACATGGGCGATGCCCACACTTGACTCCTGCCTCAAAACGTACAGAACACTGCAGGGGCATCAGGTCGAAAACACACAGGCACCTCAGGGGGAAGGGGAGGGGGCACACCTCAGCTGGAAGATGGTACTACGCCACTGCTCCTGGAGGGGGCAACATGCCCACAGAGATGTCCTGGGGAGTGCAAAGCCACAGTCTCTCAAGTGGGTGGTTTGTCCACTGCTTGGTCCTGGGAAGTGCAAAGCCACAGTTTCTCAAGTGGGTGGTTTGCCCACTGCTTGGTCCTAGGGAGTGCAAAGCTACAGTCTCTCAAGTCTCTCGAGTGGGTGGTTTGCCCACTGCTTGGTCCTGGGGAGTGCAAAGCCACAGTCTCTCAAGTGTGTGGTTTGCCAACTGCTTGCTCCTGGGGAGTGCAAAGCCACAGTCTATCAAGTGGGTGGTTTGCCCACTGCTTGGTCCTGGGGAGTGCAAAGCCACAGTCTCTGAAATGGATGCCTTCTTCCACTGGTTCTGGAGGGGGCCCTGTGCCCAGTGTGCTTCAACCTGCCAAGGAAAGTGATAGTGGATGCATATCTCCATTGGTTCTGGAGGGGGCCTTGTGCCCAGTCTGCTTCATCCTGCCAAGGAAAGTGATAGTGGATGCATATCTCCACTGGTTCTGGAGGGGGCCTTGTGCCCAGTCTGCTTCATCCTGCCAAGAAAAGTGATAGTGGATGCATATCCCCACTGGTTCTGGAGGGGGCCTTGTGCCCAGTGATGCTGCACCTGGGGTGTGGCAGTTCCCATTCCCTCACCTGGGTGTCTGAGGCACGAGATATGCAGGGAACAGGTAGCATGATACTCCATGGAGGCAGAGCCAGACTCCATCCTGCGGCGACTTAGGCTGCAAACTGCTGGTAGTGCCGGTGCTGGTGCTTCAAGTGATGGGTGGAGGGTCCCGGCCACCTCCTGTATCCCCGGACGGCTACCCACTGGGGATGGTGCTGATGAAAGATGTAGTGGCACCGGCTGGGCATGTGGCGGTGCAGATGACGATGCAGGTGGCAGTGCTTGCGGTGGTGTCTGCGGCGGAGATGCTGCCGGTGCTGGCCGTGGTGCAGGTGCTGGTGGTAGTGGAGGGAGACACTAGGCCGTCTCCTGCAGCCTCAGATGGCTGCCCACTGGGGATGATGCTGCTGACTGTTGTGGCAGCGGCGGTGCAGGTGGCGGTGCAGGGGGCGGTGCAGGTGGCGGTGCAGAGGGCGGTGCAGGTGGCGGTGCTTTCTGAGGTACAGGTTGCTGGGCTGTTGGTACTGATGGTGGGCACCAGTCCCTCACCTGGAGGCTCTGAGGCCTGAAGTGCCTTGCCTTGGTTTTTTTTCCCCTTCCCCACCTTGGCATACGCTGCTGGGACCTTGGCACTGGCACATGCAGTTTTGGAGGAGGCCTTGCTGGGTGGGTCGAGCTTCTTGGCCGTGCTGCATGCTGGCACCTTCTTCACCTTGGCAGGTGGCAGAATGGGTTGGCCCTTTGCAGGGGTCGGTGGCACACTGGCAGCCCTAACGGGTGCCCTCTTTTTCCCCTGGGACTTGCAGGTACCACAGCGGATGCTGACTTGGTGGCTGAGGTGCTGGCCTGGGATCTTGACACCCTGGCCCGAGGGGAAGGATGGTGGGGGGAGGCATAGGGAAGAGGTCAAAGTTTACAAGGAAAGGTTTTTTAGACATACTGAGATGGGAAGATGGAGAGGGTTTGGGAGTGGAGGAAGTGGGAGTGGTTGAGGAGGTGTGCGTCTGCTGAGTTTGGGTGAAGGTGCATGGGCTGGATGCCATTGTGAGGTGGATGGCTGTTGGGTGGGTGGATGCTTGCATTTGCTTACTTTGGGAGGAGGGGTCACAGACACATTGGGAGAGGATACAGGGGACGTGTGCATGGTTGTGGGGTGGTGACTGCTCGTGAGGGGTGTGCTGTGATGGGCGTGCTGGTGATGGACGTAGTGGATGAGGATGTATTGCATGCAGGTGTAAGTGGAGATGCTACTGAGAGGGGGGTGGATGACGAGGAGGAGGAGGGCACAGTGGAGGCACTGGATGTTGGTGTGTCTGCATGGGGATGGTGCTTGTGTGAGTGCCTGTGGGATGAAGTGTGGTGCTTGTGTTTGCCTGAGCCACTTCTGTGTGTTGACTTGGGTGATTGTTGGTCTGAAGGTGTGCTTGGGATAGGCTGGGGTTGAGGGGACTGGGACTGGGTAGAGGAAGTTATAGGGGGGAGGCTAGACACAGGGACAATGGCTGCCATCAGTACTGAGGCCAGAGCCTGAAATGCTCTCTGTTGGGCCGCCACACCAGAATGAATGCCCTCTAAGTATGCATTTGTTTGTTGCAAATGCCTCTCAACACCCTGGATGGCATTCAGAATGGTTAACTGCCCAATAGTGAGGGATCTCAGGAGGTCAATAGCCTCCTCACTGAGGGCAGCAGGGCTGACTGGGGCAGGGCCTGAGGTGCCTGGGGTGAAGGAGATGCCCACCCTCCTGGGTGAGCGGGCATGGGAAACACGCTGAGAGGCTGCTGGGAGGGCTGTGCTCGTAGGGGGTGGTGGCTGTACCTGTTGTTGGGGTGGGCACAGAGGTGTCCGCCACAACCAGGGAGCTTCCATCAGAGGAGGAGTCACTGTCACTGGTCCCCCCTACTGTCCCCGTAGTGGTGCTCCCCTCGCCCTCCATCCCACTGGTGCCTTCACCCTCAGTGGATTCGGCCTCCAGGCCCATGTGGGATGCAGCTCCCTCCGTCACCGGTGCCTCTGCTCCTCCGCCAGATGATGCTAATGCACACAAGGACAGGGTGACAAAACAAAAAGGTGGGGGAGAGACAGAGGATACACTTGGTCAAAGCCAGCAACAACACTACCGTTGGGGTACACAACACACATGGAGCTGTCCTATGCACTAGGCCAGACCAACCAGTCACTAAGGTAGTCACAAGCCAATGCAGTACAATACGCCAGCATCTGCACACCTGACACCCACAGGACCCTGCCCAGTAGTATATGTCCACTAACACCATTGGGTTTGGAGTGCTTCAGAGCCTGCACACAAGGGACCTACCCTGCCATGATCGCTCTGGCCTAGGGGCACCCACAGCCCACATCCCCCACCCAGCTGACTCCTAAAGCGCTCAAAGTCAGGATTCAGAATCTGTACTCACCCTCTTGTGGCTGCTGTGATGCCCTCAAGCGCCCATCCAACTCCGGATAGGCCACCGCCAGGATGCGGAACATCAGGGGGGTCATGGTACGACGGGCACCCCTTCCTCCTTGGGAGGCCAGCCCCAGCTGGGCCTCTGCTGTTTTCTTGGTCCAGTGGCGCAGGTCCTCCCAGTGTCTTGCAGCAGTGGGCCCTCCGCCTGTGATAGACCCCCAGGGTCCGCACCTCCTTGGCGATGGCACGCCACATACCCTTTTTCTGGTGGGCACTGACCTAGAGGGAAAATATAGCAGAAAAGGAAATTACTCACCCATCCGGACCGGCATACTCATTGCTCCCCAGTTCCCACCCATGCCCTGACGTACATACACTGACCACCTCTCATGCAGGACTCAGGCCAGGATGCATCAGCACCACCCAACATGTGGCTTACATCCACATCACTCCAAACATGCATTGCCCACACATCAGGCTCACAGTGTACTCACCTGTTTGTCTGGAGGACCGTAGAGTGACGTGTACTGGGGTAGGACCCCATCTACCAGTTTCTCCAACTCCTCTGCAGTGAAGGCAGGGGCCCTTTCCCTAGACACAGTAGCCATTGTTGCTTCCAGACTCAGGTCACAGCAGCAATTGCAGTGTAGGTCCTCTCCTGTTGACGGTCAGGTAGCAAGTGAGTGAATAGTTAGAATATGGTGGTGACGTCCGTGGCGGTGCGTACCATCACCGCCGGTGTACATCGCCATTGGCTCCTGGAACCCATAGGGCCCAATGATAACCAATGTGAAGTTGCATGGCAGCCATCGACCGCCTACCACGACAGTGCACAACGCCAGCGGAATTACCTAATTTCCACTAGTCCCTCCTCACAGGTCAGGCAGCCGCCATTTCAGGGGGGCACATGGCATGGCACCTAACTGCATCACAGCAAACATTGGCCCATCAACTGACTCTCGACTTCACATACTGCTTGTGTGGCCTAAATTCAGCAACAGTTGTGCAATCTATGTGAAATATGACTCTCTGCTCACCGTTCTCCTCCATAGGCTACATCCACTGAGGCAGATGATGAGATGGCGCCATCCTCTGGTGTACAGACCCCTGGTGAACCTGTCGACAATGGAGGACAGACACATTCTCATCACATACAAAATTGAGTGTGCCACAATTCAAGAGCTGTATGCCCAATTGGAGACAGACCTGGTGTCTGCTATCCGCCAGCCCACATGAATACCCCCTCTAGTGCAGGTTCTGTCAGTGCTGCATTTCCTGGCAAGTGGTTCATTTCAAACTACAGTGGCCATGGCATCAGGAATGTCCCAGCCAATGTTCTCCAACATCATGTCCAGAGTGTTATCTGTCCCGCTGAAACACATGCGCAGCTACATCGTGTTCCCCCAGGTGGATGATTTGGCCACAGTGAAAGCTGACTTCTATGCCCTGGGACATATCCCCACCATCATTGGTGCCATTGATGGTAAACATGTGGCATTTGTTCCCCCCCCCCGGAGAAATGAACAGGTTTTCAGGAATAGAAAAAGCTATCACTCAATGAATGTGCAGATGGTGTGTTTGGCGGACCAGTACATCTCCCATGTGAATGCCAAATAACCTGGCTCTGTGCATGACACCTATATCTTGAGGAATAGCAGCAACCCTTATGTGATGGGTCAACTCCAGAGGCATCGGGTATGGCTAATAGGTGAGCCCAAGGTCCCCACCCACTATAAGTAGGTGTCTGGGTATGGGGTTGTCCCTAAGGGTTAGTGTGTGTCTAACAGTTGTTCCTCGATATTTACAGGTGACTCTGGTTACCCCAACCTCTCATGGCTACTGACCCCACTGAGGAATGCCAGGACAGGGGCAGAGGAACGTTACAATGAGGCACATGGGCGTACAAGGAGGATTATTGAGAGAACCTTTGGCCGTCTGAAGGCCAGGTTCCGGTGCCTCCACCTGACAGTTGGATCCCTGTACTACTCACCGAAGAAGGTGTGCCAGATCATCGTGACATGCTGTATGTTGCACAACCTGGCCTTGCGATGTCAGGTGCCTTTTCTGCAGGAGGATGAGCCTGAAGATGGTCTTGTGGCAGCGGTGGAGCCTGTGGACAGTGAGGAAGAGGAGGCAGATGAAGAAGATGTGGACAACAGAATAAACATTATAAAGCAGTACTTCCAGTGACACACAGGTGTGAGACTGTAACTCAACTTTACTTTTCAGTAATCTTTTGGACATTGTACATGGCAGCCTCTTACACTCTGTCTATGGACAGTGACTGTTCCCTTTGGATTCTCTACTCTCAGATCTGTGTGCCCCATTCTGGCTCCTGCTATATGTACTGCTGCCCACCAAAGGTCATCCTGTAGTATATTTCACTGAACATATACGTTGCAATGCTTTGATAATGTTGTACTAATAAATATTTTGATTCATGACACTGACTCCAGTGTGGTATTTATTTCAAGGGTGTTTTTTTTTGTGCCAATAAGTATGGGGGTATGTGCAAGGGGCTGGGGTGATGGTGGAGGAATGTCCAGTTAGAGTCCAGCCAATTGGTATCACGGGTGCATTGTCCAAGGGGACATAGGAAGTGGAGCAATGGCAGTTCAAGGTGGACAGGGTGACATAATGGGACAGAAGGGTGACAATCAGGAGGGTCCTATTTCCTGGCGAGGGTCTTGGCAATGTTCTCTGTCTTCTGCCTGGTTCGCAGGGACAGTTTGCGTGGTGGTTCTCATTCTGCAGGGGGTGGGGTGCTGGTGGCCTGTTGGTCCTGTGGCGGGGCCTCCTGTCCACTAGCGCCGACGGAGGTGGAAGGCTGTTCGTTGGTTTGGCTAGTGTCAGGCACCCTTTGTTGTGCCAGTGCCTCCCTCATGGTCTTGCCCACGTCAGCCAGCACCCCTGCAATGGTGACCAGAATGGTGTAGATTTTTGTTAGGTCCTCCCTGATCCCCAGGTACTGTCCCTCCTGCAGCCGCTGGCTCTCCTGTAACTTGGCCAGTACCTGGCCCATGGTCTCCTGGGAATGGGGGTATGCTCTCATGATGTTTGAGAGTGCCTTGTGGAGGGTCAGTTCCCTGGGCCTGTCCTCCCCCTGTCGCTCAGCAGTCCTCCCAGCTTCCCTGTTGTCCTGTGCCTCTGTCCCCTGAACCATGTGCCCACTCCCACTGGCCCCAGGTCCCTGATCGTCCTGCGTTTGTGTGGTTGCCTGTGGTCCCTGTAGTGGTGGACACACTGCTGATCGACGTGTCCTGGGGACAGTGGCACGGGCCGGCTGGGTGGGTGCTGTGCTGGTGTTTCCTGAGGGGGGAGGCTCAGTGGGGGTTTGGGACTGTGGCAGGGTAACCGACTTTCCGGAGGTCCTTGAAGGGCCAGGTTGGTCATCGTGATCCAGGCGTGCAGAGCTGCTGTCATCACTGTGGGCCTCTTCTGGGGGGTGCTGGATGTGGCTGGCACCTCCTCTCCGGGGACGTTGGGTAGGGCTCTTGTTGGGATGCAAATGCATTGTCAATGTATCTGCGTGTGCCATCTTGTGCATGGCTGTGTTTCCCTCTATGTTGGCTTGGCCTTGTGTGAGTGGTGATTTTGTGGGCTGGGTTAGTCTCTCTATTGGGCATAATGGGGTGATGGGTGCCCTTGCAGGTCTGTGACGGGTGCCTATGCATTGTTGTTGCATGGAGGGCTTGGTATTGGGATGGGTGGGTTGTGTTAGTGGGGTATATTTGAGTTGGTGGAGTGATGGGGGTGTGGGAAGGAGTTTGTGATGACATGCAGGTAGGGGGATAATGTAGTAAAGCTTTGACCAGTCCAGTGCTCCTGCTACTCCTGCGAGGCCCTCAGGATGCCTGATCGCCAAGACTTGCTCCTTCCATGTTTTTAGTTGTGGGGGAGAAGGTGGGGTCCAACGTCAGTCCTCTGTACTGCTATCTGGTGTCTTGAAACCACAGAACGCACCTTCCCCCGTAGGTCGTTCCACCTCTTCCTGATGTCATCCCTTGTTCTTGGATGCTGTCCCACGGCATTGACCCTGTCCACGATTCGCTGCCATAGCTCCATCTTCCTTGCAATGGATGTCTGCTGCACCTGTGATCCAAATAGCTGTGACTCTACCCAGATGATTTCCTCCACAATGACCCTTAGTTCCTCCTCAGAAAACCTGGGGTGTCTTTGGGGTGCCATGGATGTGGTGTGAGTGATATGTGTGAGGATGTGTGGGGTGAGGTGTGGGGTGCTGTGGTGTGAGGTTTGTGAATGGTGTATGGGTGATGGTGGTCTGTGGTTCAGATTGAGTGGGTGCTCCTGGCTTGTGTCTCTCTCTGGTCGCAATCTTTTTTTTCTTGTAAAGGGTTGTGGGTAATGTGGGTGTGTGTTTTATATTGGTGTGGCTGTTTGGGTGTGGTGTGTGTATGTGTGTCAGGTGTGTGTAGTTTTAATTGTCCAATGTGTTGGTGTCTTGTAAATGTGTGTGTATTTTGAGCGCAGCGGTGTGTTCCGCCAATGATTTACCACAGTTGAAAGACCGCCACGTTGATTCGTGGGTCGTGATACTGTGGGCGTATTCCTGTTGGCGTAACGGTGTGGGTTTTGCTATCGCCAGTTTATCACTGACCTTTGGTCTGACGGACTTGTGTGGGTGTCTGTATTGTGACGGTATTCTATATGTGGGTCATGATACTCGTGGCAGATTACCACCACGGTCACTGTATGTTGGCAGCCGTCAGAACGGCGGTAAGCAATGTTTACCACCAGGGTTGTAATGAGGGCCATAGTAATGTGTTTTATATGTCCTGACAGTGAAATATTGCTAAATTCATTTTTCACTGTTGCAAGGCCTGTCCCTCCCATAGGTTAACATGGGGGCTACCTTTAAATATGATTAAAGTGTAGATTCCCTTAGGGAGCGGATGGACGTGTGGAGTTTGGGGTCTGTGAGCTCAAAATTTAAAAATACATCTTTTAGTAAAGTTGAATTCAAGATTGTGTGTTTGAAAATGCCACTTTTAGAAAGTGAGCATTTTCTTGCTTATACCATTTCTGTGACTCTGTCTGTTTGTGGATTCCCTGTCTGGGTCAGTTTGACAGTTGGGCTGGTTGCACCTCACACTAGACAGTGACACAAACGGAGCTGGGGTGTAGTCTGCATTTCCTGATGAGCCATCTTTGCTAGGAGGGAGGGGAGGAGTGGTCACTCACACCTGAAAGGGCTGTGCCTGCCCTCACACAATGCAGTCTCCAACCCCCTGGTGAGTGTCTGGGGCCTGGCCTGGGCAAGGCAGGATTTCACAGTCAATAGAGACTTTGCTTTGAAGTAGACCTACTTCAAAGGAGAAAATGGGAATAAGAAGAGCCCAAAAACCACACACTTTAGAACACTTCTGGAAACCAAGAGGAACCTCTGCCTGGAGAAGAGCTGAAGAGTTGAGGAAGAAGAGCTGCCCTGTCTGTGACTGTGCGTTGTGGAGCTATCTTGCAGTTGCTGCTTCTGGCAGTGTAAGAGGGCAAAGACTGGACTTTGTGTGCCTTCCATCTTGTGAAGATCTCCAAAGGCTTGATTTAGAGCTTGCCTCCTTTTGTTTGAAGTCTCAGGGACAACAAAGAGTTCTCTCTGCCAGCACCTGGAGTCTCTGGAGAGCCTCCTACTCTGCCCTGTGGTGCCCATCCAGTTCCTGGGACTCTGAAAGGAGAAGCTGGAAGCCTAAGAGGATGAAATCCATGCACAGAACGCCGTGCGGGGAAAGATTGACGCAACTCCGATCTGCGGCAGGGAAATCGACGCGCCGCCGACTTTGCGGCAGAAAATCGACCCTCGTCTGCAACGCAACCGAAGAATCGACGCATGGAGCTGGAGAAACGACGCGCTGCATCGCTGACGGAGGCTGGTGAGATCGCAACCCGCGCTGCATGGTTTTCGGATCATTGTGCAGCTTTATTTCCGAAGCACGCACCGCTGGGCATGTAAAAACAACACATGGCCTGCCCGGACCCGAGCGTGCTGAGCAGATCGATGCAACGAAAGGAGAAACGACACAAGGTCTCACTCGTGAGTGAAATTGACGCATCGTAAGCCCTTTTTGACGCACACTCACCAGTGCAGTGTTATTTTTGATGCATCCAAGGTACATTTTCATGCTAACAGTGCTAGTGTGTGTTTAAAACTACATGAAGACTCTTTTTGCTTTTTAATTTTTAACTTGACTTGTGTATTGTGGATTTTTGTCATTTTGGTCTTGTTTTGTTTAGATAAATATTTCCTATTTTTCTAAACCTGTGTTGCGTCATTTTGTAGTGTTTTCATTAAGTTACTGTGTGTGTTGGTACAAATACTTTACACCTAGCACTGTGAAGTTAAGCCTACTGACCATGCTAAGCTACCAAGGGGGTAAGCAGGTGTTAGCTGAGGGTGATTCTCTTTTACCCTGACTAGAGTGAGGGTCCTTGACTGGACAGGGGGTAACCTGACTGTCAACCAAAGACCCCATTTCTAACAGCCACCTTCTAAATATGCCCCCTTCACATGCAGCACTTTGCGTGGAAGTTCATTGGGTGTTGATGTGGGCGTTCTACAGCAAAACTTATTGCATTTTGACGCTGCCCCATATTTGAAAGGAATTGTACATATGTGGCAGCGCCAAAATCCAAGGCCAACCCAGGGGTGGCGTTAGCATGGCGTAACAAGGAGAAATGCTTTCATTTCTCCTTGTTTTTTGCCCTTTCTATGTGTGCTGCATTCTGCGGCACACAATTAAAGAGCAAATCGCCATTAACCCCTTCGCTACCAGGCCTTTTCACCCTCAGAAGCCAAGCCTTTTTTTGGCTGTTTGGGACAGTTTGTGCTTAGGCTCTCATAACTTTTTATCCACATAAGCTACCCATGCCAAATTTGCATCCTTTTTTCAATATCCTAGAGATACTAGAGGTACCCAGACTTTTTGGGTTCCCCTGAAGGAGACCAAGAAAATAGCCAAAATACAGCAAAGAGCTTGTTTTTTAAAAATAAAATGGGAAAAAAGGGCTACAGAAGAAGGCTTGTATTTTTTTCCCTCAACATGGCATCAAAAAAGGTTTTGTGGTGCTAAAACCACGATCTTCCCAGCTTTCAGGAACAGGCAGACTTGAATCATAAAACCCCATTTTCCAACACAATTTTGGCATTTTACTGGGACATACTCTATTTTTACTTTTTTTGTGCTTTCAGCCTCCTTATAGTTAGTGACGGAAATGGGTGTAAAAACAATGCTGGATCCCAGAAAGCTAAACATTTCTGAAAAGTAGACGAAATTATGAATTCAACAAGGGGTAATTTGTGTAGATCCTATAAGGTTTTCCTACAGAAAATAACAGCTGAAATAAATAAATATTGAAACTGAGGTGAAAAAAACAGCCATTTTTCTCCACGTTTTACTCTGTAACTTTTTCCTGTGATGTCAGATTTTTTAAATCAATATACCGTTACATCTGCTGGACTTTTCTGGTTGTGGGGATATATAGGGCTTGTAGTTTCATCAAGAACCCTAGGTACTCAGAGCCAATAAATGAGCTGCACTTTGCAATGGGTTTTCATTCTATACCGGGTATACAGCAATTTAGTTGCTGAAATATAAAGAGTGAAAAATAGGTATCAAGAAAACCTTTATATTTCCAAAATGGGTGCAAGATAAGGTGTTGCGAAGCAGTGGTTATTTTCACATCTCTGAATTCCGGGGTGCCCATACTGGCATGTAAATTACAGGGCATTTCTCAAATAGACGTCTTTTTTACACACTGTCTTACGTTTAGAAACAAAAAATGCAGATCAATACAAGGGGTAATAACACTTGTTTTGCTATTCTGTGTTCCTCCAAGTCTCCCGATAAAAATGGTACCTCACTTACGTGGGTAGGCCTAATGCTCGTGACAGGAAACGCAAGATGGACACATCACATTTTCACATTTAATCTGGCATGTTTTTTGCAAAGTCCCTAGCTGTAGATTTTGGCATCTAGCTCAGCCCGCACCTAGGGAAACCTACCAAACCTGTGCAATTTTTGAAAACTAGACACCTAGGGGAATCTAGGATGGGGTGATTTGGGGGGCTCTCGCCAGGTTCTGTTACCCAGAATCCTTAGTAAATCTCAAAATTTGGCCAAAAAAACACTTTTTCCTCACATTTTGATGACCGAAAGTTCTAGAATCTGAGAGGAGCCACAAAGTTCCTTCCACCCAGTGTTCCCCCAAGTCTTCCGATAAAAATGGTACCTCACCTGTGTGGGTAGGCCTAGTGCTCGCGACAGAAAATGCCCCAAAACACAACGTGGACACATCACATTTTCCCAAAGAAAACAGAGCTGTTTTTTGGAAAGTGCCAAGCTGTGGATTTTGGCCTCTAGCTCACCTGGAACCTAGGGAAACCTTCCAAACCTGTGCATTTTTTAAAACTAGACACCTAGGGGAATCCAGGATGGGGTTACTTGTGGGGCTCTCTTCAGGTTCTGTAACCCAGAATCCTTTGCAAACCTCAAACTTTGGCCAAAAAACACTTTTTCCTCACATTTCGGTGACATAAAGTTCTGGAATCTGAGAGGCGCCACAAATTTCCTTCCACCCAGCGTTCCCCAAAGTCTCCCGATAAAAATGGTACCTCACTTGTGTGGGTAGGCCAAGTGCCCGCGAAAGGACATGCCCCAAAACACTATCTGGACACATCAAAATTTTCAAATACAAAACCACCTGTCTTTGCATGGGGGCAGCTGCGTTTTTGGTCAGCAGCCATACAGGGAAACCTACCAAACCCAGACATTTCTGAAAACTAGGCAACCGAGGGAGTCCAGGGAGGTGTGACTTGCGTTGATCCCACAGTGTTTTCTGACCAAGAATCCTCAGCAAACCTCAAATGTAGCTGAAAAATCACATTTTTCCCACATTTCTGCAAGGGATCACCTCACCGGGACAAATTTGCTACCACCCAACGTTCCCCCCAGTCTCTTAGTAAAAATTATACCTCATTTGTGTAGGTGGGTAAAGGGCCTGTGACAGGGAAGAGTCAAAAACATGTCGAAATTGAGGGGGAACCATAGCGGGTCCAAAAGGGCAGTTTGAAAAAATACATTTTTAGGCTGACAAGTGGGGCAGAATTTTTATCAGTATAGATGAGACATTGCTGGGTGGTAGGAATTTTGTGGATTCCTGCAGATTCCGTAAGGTTCCATCACAAAAATGTGGAAAAAATGTGTGATTTCCATCAAAGTTGGTGGTTTGCAGGGCATTGTGGGTAAGAAAAGGGTGTGGGGTGCATGTGAAGCACACCACCCTGGACTCACCCAAATGATTGGTTTTCAGGTGTGCTTAGGTCTTGTGGATTTTTCTACATTGCAGCATCCCAAAGTGCAGCCCTCACCATTCTAAGTGAAACGATTTTGAGAGTTAGCCAGGCTCTCAAGGCCCAAATGTAAAACCAAAACCGAAAATATGCCATGGGTTAGGATGTTTTAGTGTGCGGGGGAGAGCTGAAAGACAGTTACTCCCTTCAGTTGGGGTGGGGGGCATAACCATGCCCATACTGGTTGGTAGCCACCACCACACTGTTTTTATTTTTTTTTATTCCCTGGCATCTAGCAGACTTTCTGCCCCCGGGGTGTGGATCGGGGGTAATTGCACAATCTGCCCACTGGTGGGTATAACAACTTTGGCCCCATCTTATTTTGAAAAAAATCTTCCCTGGTCTCTGGTGGGCTTTCTGCCCCCCCTTGGGGGCAGATAGGCCTTCCAAAAATAGGCCAACGGGGTGGCAGATATGGCCAACAGTAATGTGCCCCCATGGGGAGCGACCCTTGCCCGAGGGGCTGTCCCCCAAACAAAGCACACACATATACACACACCAATAACTGGTGCCTACGTGATTTCTGCCCCCCCCACTCCGGGCAGATCAGCCAAATAGTAATAGGCCGATCTGCCCCCAAGGGGAGCAGAAATTGCCTAAAAAAAATTTGTCCTGCCAGAGGAGCGAGGGCAGAAAAGCCTTCAAAATATTTCCCCTCATTCAATGATATAACAAAAAAAATCCCTGGTGCCTAGTGATTTAATAGGCCGATCTGCTCCTAAGGGGGGCAGAAATGGCAAAAAAGTAATTTTGGTCCCCGGGGAGCAACCCTTGCCTAAGGGGTCGCTCCCCACATGTAAAAAAAAAAAAATAAACAAAAAGAGAAATTATCCTTGGTGTCTAGTGGTTTCTGCCCCCCCCCGGGGGCAGATCAGCCTAATTAAAATTCAGCCAATCTGCCCCCGGGGGGCAGAAATGGCCTAAAAAAAATCCCCCCCCCCCCCACAGGGAGCGGACCTTGCCCAAGGGACCGCCCCCCTTATGCGTAAATGACAACAACAAAAAACTCCCTGGTGCCTAGTGAGCATTTCTGCTGCCCGATCGCATCGCGATTGGGCAGCAGAAATGCTGAGAAAGACATCAAAGGAAAGAAAAGGCCTTTCCTTTCCTTTCGTGCCCCTCTCGCCCCTCCACGTGATTGGAGGAGAAAAGCATTTCTCCTCTGATCGGCGCTGGAAGCTGAGCTTCCAGGGCAGTGTGGCAGGCCTCTGATAAGGTCAGCGCGTGTTTCCCCTTCCATCCCTGCACTGGGGGCACTGAGGTGAGGCTCATGAGGGAAGCGCTAGCCCTCCCCTTGAGCCAGTCCAAGGACGTAACGGTTACGTCCTTGGCACCTCAACGCCGAAGCCAAGGACATAACTGCTATGTCCTCGGCTGCGAAGGGGTTAAAGATTGTTTTTGTGCAGGAAGGTGTCCCTTCTTGCACATAAACAATCTCCGATGCAATGCAGCCATCTCTGCACCATGGCACAAGGGTGGTTGCATTGGCACTTGGCAGCAAATATAGCACCGGAGCAGGAGGAAATACAGGGATGCACCGTATTGGTGTTAATACAGTGCATCCCTGCATTTTGAAAATGAAGGAGCATGTCGGTGCCAAATTTGGCGCACTATCGTGCTCCATCATTTTCTTGTAAATCTGGGCCTATATCTTTCTAAGGTGATACTGGAAGGGCTTAAGAAATGTCTCCAGTCTCATGATCACCTCGTCATCATTAGCATCTTCTTGTCCTTGTGTAATTATTTTTGGCTCTTTAATCCCAAATATATTTAAAAATAGTCTTCCTTCTTTCTGTAGACATTTTGCCCCCTTCAATTGTGAACATATATGTGGCAAATTCTTCTTTCTAGCTTTTCCATGGCAAAGGTAGGTCATTCTTGTTTAAAAAAAAACATGGATGGTGGCACAAATTTAATTTTAATTATTACAATACAATAATGCTATAGCTGGATATGGTTTAACAGGAAGTACACTGTGAATACTGTGAGTGGTAGATTATTAGTTGGGATGGATGGTAGTCCACCTCAAGTAATAAGGTTCATGTTAGATTCTGAAAATATTATGGGGCTGATTACGACCTTGGCAGAGGGGATTACTCTGTCACAAATGTGACGGATATTCCACCCACTGCATTACACCTTTCATTATATCCTGTGGAACTTGTGATACCGCGGATGGGATATCTGTCACTTTTGTGACGGAATAATACCCTCTGCTACGGTCATAATAAGGTCCTACGTCTATTAAAGGTTCCAATAATTTAAAGCTGAGCTTCATCCCTTTTGGCTTTGGCACAGAGCAGACAGGCTTAACTTAATAACATGTGTAAAACAATTGGAAGTACCAAAACAGTTAAAAGGTTGAAAACACAGCGCAATAAAAATCTTATTCCAATTTATAAAATTAGAGAATAATTTAATTAATAATATGATACAAAGATGACAAAAATTCAATAGGGGTAACCAGAGATATGATTTAAATAAATTTAAATAATAATAGCACCAAAACTGGTTAAACATTGACTATGGTCATCTGGTTGCACTTTATCGGGGTCTAGATGTGGTTTAAGGTTAACCACAGTGCAGCGTGAGTCGGAAGCAGAAACCATTTTCGACCCTGTCAGAAGTTTTACCTTTGGACTTAGTCTTGAAATGGAAATTAAAAATCCTCAGTGGGGCAAGTCAGCCGGCTGGGTTGAGAAGGCCTACACAAGTCCAGATAGCCCTTGTATGAGGTCTCAGTGAGGCCACTGACTTTTAGCAGAAAAGACTTGAGTGAGAGAAATTCAAAATTTGCACCTAAGGATGGTCCCCCACAAGCTGGATCCATTTGTGCCTTTAATCTGTGGCCATGTCTTAGTCACTTTTTTGAAGCTCTGATTGCCCCAGCAGGACAAGGTACAAGCCGTAGCTGAAGAGGAATCCTTGAGGTATGATAAACAAATCATGGCAACATCACACTGAAATTGATTTGCTGCTAAGAAAAGCCCTGAGCAAGAGCAACTTGGCTCTTTGGCCCAGCTGCAGTGAACCTTCATCTCATTGACTTGGCAGGTCAGTCCAAGTCCTCCAGAGGTCTTTGGAACCAAAACATTTCTAAGTCCCTGTATTTTTATGATTGGAACTGCTCAGTTGGGCTCCTCAGGAAAAGAGGCTTCTTGCAGCTTCTTGGAGCCCTGTAGGTTAACAAGAAGTCAGTCAACTGACCCTTGGAGTCCACTTATTTATCCTGTATACAAAGGGGAGCAGGTCCAGCTCTTCAGGTATCTCACAGGTCTCAATAGCAGGTGCAGTCCTTCTTTTGTCTTCCACAGGTTCAGTAGTGTTCTGAAGAGGGTATCCAGGGGTGCCACATTTATGCCTGTCACTATTCTGTGGATGGGGGTGACTCCTGGCCCTTCTCTAACCAATGGGGTAAATGTTCCCAGGGTTAAACCTGCCTACTTTTGCAGTAATTCCCTGCTGCACCTCTCTGGCAAAATCCAAGAAGGTGGAATCCTTCTCCCCTTGTACAGAGCCTGTATTTCTATCCAGAGGTGTGGTCAGGGAAATTGACATCCCCTCTTCTCTTGTCACTTCAAACCAGTTCTAGGGGCAACTCCTCTCCCACTGACATTGATGCTTGCCTGACTGTGGGAACTTAAAAGGATCCGGCCCAGATCTCAGATAACATTTGTGTGTGACAGAGTAGGCATCTTTGAAATTCATCAAGTTCCTAAGAATAGCCCAGATGTTCACCCTGCAAGAGGAACAGTACACCTACCCACTCTCAAGGCCTTTGTCCTGTCTGGAAGTGGTTTTCTCACCTCATCAAGGGGCTTAATAGTTATTTAAAAATATTTGGTCAAAGGTTAGATTGGATTCTGAATAGCTATTTAACTGAGTCTTTGAATTATATTTGTAGCTGCTTTTTAACCGAAATTAGCATTATGAAATATAATAATGCAATCCAGTGATTTCCAATGGAATAGCTAGACTTGCTGCAGTGAAAATAGCTTTCGGGCTTTTTCACTTTAAGTACGCTAAATATTTTCTGCTTTTACAATGGACTCTTCCTTATGGGCAGTAAGACTTACTTAGGGTGACTTATAAATATTTAAAAGGAAGGTTTAGGGCTGCAAAATGAGTTATTTTCACAAGTTGCATTTTCAGTTTAAAACTGCAATAGCCACACTAAAATGGTGGACCTGCAGTCATCTTTGCACTGTTACTAGGTTCAATGGGTGCCACAGTCCACCAGTGATATTTAACTTACACACCCAGGGTACACTTTCTACCATATATTAGGGACTCAGAAGTCAGTTTAGTATGCCAATTTCAACATGTTTTAGGGGTCAGGACACATGCACTGAAGCCTTGTTAGCACAGTCCCAGTGCACAAAGTCAAAAAATAGCAGCATCAGCCCGCAAACTAGGGGATGATCATGCAAAAAAATAATTTTCCTACAAAATTCGACTACACAAGAAATGAATATGTTTGTCAACCATTAGTTCATCAAAAGGTATTAGCAGTTTCCATGGTAGTGCTAATGCACACATTTGTTAGAGTGCAGTAAAAATGCAGGTTCATCACACATTCACTCAGTGTTTACCGCAGAAAAATCCACAGGGAAAAGTCTCTTTCGGCATTGGTCATGTACTCTTCTGCTTTAAAGATTAATCAACAGCAGTTTTCAACAGCCAATGACTGCATGGTGTGACTTTTCCTTCGGTGCCACCACTCCTGCACATACTAAGGGCCACATGTACGTACCTTTGTTCTCATCATATACGGCCCGATTCGCAGAATTGGGTTGTTTGCGACTAGAAAAAAGCATTTTGGTGTGTACAGACCCATTTTTGCGATTCGGTTATCTATTTATTGAATTGCTAAAAGGGTTTGCAAGTCGCAATTAGGAAGGGGCGTTCCCTTCCTAATTCTGTATCGCAATGAGATGTAGGATTGTTTTGTGAGCATGAATGTGGTCACAAAACAATTGCAGTTAGCACCGATTTTAAAATAGTGCTAACCCATTCGCAAACGGGAAGGGGTCCCCACGGGACCCCCTCCCCTTTGTGAATGGTAGCAAAATAAATTTTTCAGAGCAGGCATTGGTCCTATAGACCGATGCCTGCTCTGAAAAAATGAAAAGAAAACTTTTCATTTGTTTCTTTTTAAGTGCATCCCGTTTTCCTTTAAGGAAAACGGGCTGCATTTGAAAAAAAAAAAAAACTGCTTTATTTAAAAGTATTCACAGACATGGTGGTCTGCTGTCCCCAGCAGGCTACCATTCTTGTGAGTGCGGCCATTCCCAATGGGGTCGCAAACTGCATCCTACCTCATGAATATTAATGAGGTAGTTTGTTTGCGACCCCATTGGGAATCGCAAACAGTGTGAAGTACACTGTTGTACATACGGTTTTGCAACTCGCAATTTACGACTCGCAAATGAGTCACAAATTGCAAGTCGCAAAACTTGGGGTGGTACATCTGGCCCTAAGTGATGTGGTGGACACAAGGAATCATCTGCAATGTTGAAAGACCATTCAGTGCAAGAAGTAAAATGTTTATTACATGTCTTGTGTCACAGCACACTACTGTTAATGGGCCTCAGATTGTAATAGAATTATTCCAAAAGAAACTTAATAGGGATGAAGTAACAATATATATATTGTATAATATTCTATAGTAGTGTATAACTAAACCTAAATAGGGGGAAGAAATAGAAGAAAGTTGAGAAACAAGATCATGATACAGAAGTTATATGTACATTGGTAAATTGAACAGATGTCTATTTGAAATCTATAGGATTTCCTTCCCCGCTCTTCTCCATCTTCAATGTCTCCGAGCCCACCCTTATCACAAATTAGGTACTATATCACATTCTTCCAAACTGGCTACTTACACGCATGGTATCACAACTTTACACCTGAAAAGTTCTAGCTCCTATACATCCTCACTCATGAACCTCTACATTATTTGAAAATTCATTAAGCATGGCTCATAAACTCTGCTCATGCTTATTGTGTCTAGATATGATATACTTGACAATAAAAAGGTCTTTGTCCAAATAAGGGCCATCTCTTGTCCTATCACCATGTGTAATCAAGGGTCACAATACCCACTGCTACCCTTGAAATGCTTAACATATACGTACGCAACAGATACATATTTAGGCAGAAGGAAATATACTGTTAAGGAATTAAACATTAACATTTTCAGTAGATCTATCTTGGGGCCTGTGCAGAGCAGCAGATTTTGAACAGACTTTCAGCATCCTCAGTCATTTTTTAATAGGAGCGATGGAGACAGATTGACAAACGATAGGCACTTTTCAAAGCAGTGTTCAGCAGTATCTGAGATGATTGATAGCGACTCAGCGTATGCAACTGTCACCATCAGAGGTACAACACTGTAAGAGCAAGCTAGCAATGAGCCTCCAGCTGTTTTTCCTGTATGCAGTTTCATATGCACTTCTCTCAACAAGACTGTGCACACTCTCTCGAGATAGTTTACGATTTCCGAAATAACGTTACATGCAGCCTGATTGGTCACTTATCTACTCCATGAAATCCACAGCTAAGTGACAAATTTCAACCATAAAAGAGGGAAAGTGGAAACAGCCTCAAGGATGTGGACAGAACATAACCAGAATGTAAACCCAATACTCTGTAATATTCTTGTCACGTTTCATGAGTAGCTATTTTTTTATTACAATTCTCCGTTTCCTACAACTGTGTTCTGAAGAGTTTATTCACCCTTTGCTTTAGTACTGGCTTCTCCCTGATCATATTTTCACATTTGAAGTATTGATTTGGTGTGTACTTATGTAAATTAAATCTCAGTTGTCTGATTTATGTACTTCACTGGCAAAATAAACTTGGGGTGTGTGAAATTCACATAATTTGCTTTCATATATTTACGCTAAATTTTTAAAAAATGTGCTAAATTACCCAAAAAGCAAAACTGACATTTGGCACTAAGGGCCTGATTACGAGTAGCAATGGTGGTCCTAACGCTGCGGCTGTAGAGGTCCGACCGTCACATTATGAGTTTGGCGGCTGGACCTGCCAACAGACCACCGTCTCCACCAGGATCCGAGATCCTGATGGGTTGGTGGCGGTCCTGGTTGTAATCAGCCAGGGCGATTCTGAACTAAGTGCCGCCCTGTTGATTACAACCTTGTTCTCTGCCAGCCTTTTCATGGCAGTTTTTACCCACCATGAAAAGGCTGGAGGATAACAAGTGCTGGGACCATAGGGGGGGCTACACTGCCCATGCCTGCCCTGCACCCTCAGAATGTGAACTGTCTGCTTAGAAGACAGTTCGTATTCCGAGGGTGTTGGTCGGCCTCCTCTGTACTACGAGATAGCCCTTGAGTGCTATCTCTTACCACTGTTCCAGAGGTCTGACTGGCGGAAATGTTCTATTTCAAGGTTTCTGCTGGTCAGCTAGGCTAGACTGGCAGAAATCTTGTAATAGGGCAGGGGATTGCCACCACCATGGCGGTGGTGTCCGCCCAGCAGTTTTGGCAGTCCCACGTTGGGACCGCCAAACTCATAATTGGCACCTATATTTTAGCATGAAATGTGTCCCATTTGGGTTGGATGCGATTCATGCTAAAAACATAGCACAAAAAACACAAATGACTGACAATAGCTGCTCACATTCTGATATTTTGGGTTGGTCATGACTATTTCACTGATATTGCAAGATTAGGGACCAGTACTGGAAAATGCTTGCAATGTTATATCTTTAGTCATTTGCTCTGCAGTTTTGTGAGTGACCACTATGTTTTATTTGTATTTTTAGGTAGGGTTGAGTAAACATTTATCTTAACCTATAGAAGCAGTATCTCTGTAGGTACTTGAGCCTGAGGAGGGAAGCATCCTTAAAGTAGGCTTAAAAATTGGGAAGGAAGGGTTAGTCTGGATTTCACCTGCAAAGCTGTACCAGGGAAGTAAGGAGGACAGAGGACAAGGTGGTGTGGGCATAGCAGGAAGCTGCAGCTTCCTATGGCCGTACCTGTGGGAGGGCCTAATCTGAGAGGTGCTGAGAGAGGTGGAAGGAGAAGCTCTGTGGAATTCCTTAAACACAAAGCTGAGGAGCCTGACTAGAGACCTCTCGGGAACTCAATTTCTTCTGACAGGGCTCTCACCCAATTATCTCATCTCCATCAGAAATCAATGTCACGCTAGTGAGTTATGAATTGAATTCGGTAATGTGTCACAATAATGTATGATGTCGGTTAGACTTTTCATCCTTGGCGTGGTCTCCCTTAACATTTTGCCTCTGTTTCCCAGGTTGTTGATGTGTGCTGGACTCTGTTTTTGCTTTTTTTGTTACGGTGGGCACTTTACCACTGCTAACCAGTGCTAAAGTGCAAGTGGTCCTATACAAAATGTGTATGTAATTGGTTTATCCAGGATTGGCATATTTGATTTACTAGTAAGTCCCTAGTACAGTGCCCTAGAGGTGCCCAGGGCTTGTAAATCAGATGCTACTAGTGGGCCTGCAGCACTGGTTGTGCCACCCACGTTAATAGCTCTGTAAACATGGCTCAGACCTGCAACTACAGTGTCTGTGTGTGCAGTTTTAAACTTTAAATTCGACTTGGCAAGTGTACCCACTTGCCAGGCCTAAACCTTCCTTTTCTTACATGTAAGGCACCCCTAAGGTAGGCCCTAGGTAGCCCGAAGGGCAGGGTGTAGTGTATGGTTAAGGTAGGACATATAATAATGTGTCCTGACAGTGAAATATTGCTAAATTCGTTTTTCACTGTTGCAAGGCCTGTCCCTCTCATAGGTTAACATGGGGGCTACCTTTAAATATGATTAAAGTGTAGGTTCCCTTTGGGAGCGGATAGACATGTGAAGTTTGGGGTCTCTGAGCTCACAATTTAAAAATACATCTTTTAGTAAAGTTGATTTTAAGATTGTGTGTTTGAAAATGCCACTTTTAAAAAGTGAGCATTTTCTTGCTTAAACCATTTCTGTGACTCTGCCTGTTTGTGGATTCCCTGTCTGGGTCAGTTTGACAGTTGGGCTGGTTGCACTTCTCACTAGACAGTGACACAAAGGGAGCTGGGGTGTAGTCTGCAATTCCTGATGAACCATCTGTGTTAGGATGGAGGGGAGGAGTGATCACTCACACCTGAAAGGGCTGTGCCTGCCCTCACACAATGCAGTCTCCAAGCCCTTGGTGTGTGTCTGGTGCCTGGCCTGGCCTGGGCAAGACAGGATTTCACAAACAAGAGAGACTTTTCTTTGAAGTAAGCCTACTTCAAAGGGCAAACTGGGTATAAGAAGGGCACCCAAAACCACAGACTTGAGAACACTTCTGGAAACCAAGAGGACCTCTGCCTGAAGAAGAGCTAAAGAGCTAAGGAAGAAGAGCTGCCCTGCCTGTGACTGTGCTTTGTGGAGCTATCCTGCAATTGCTGCTTCTTCCTGTGCTAGAAGACAAGTTTGTGTTTAAAACTACATGAAGACTCTTTTTGCTTTTCAATTGATAACTTGACCCCTTTATTGTGGATTTTCGTCATTTTGGCTTTATTTTGTTTAGATAAATATTTTCTATTTTTCTAAACCTGTGTTGTGTCATTTTGTAGTGTTTGCATTGAGTTACAGTGTGTGTTGGTACAAATACTTTACACCTAGCACTCTGAAGTTAAGCCTACTGCTCATGCCAACTACCAAGGGGGTGAGCAGGGGTTACCTGAGGGTGACTCTCTTTTACCCTGACTAGAGTGAGGGTCCTTGCTTGGACAGGGGGTAACCTGACTGCCAACCAAAAATCCTATTTCTAACAATGACTCATTGCAGCTGTATGTATTACATCAATAGTTGGAAGAGTTAAAATTATTTGTGTCCTGTATTTTCCATGAGCATAGAGAAAACACTAAATAAAGTTACGTAAAATACACATGGGGCAGATTTATGACTTTTGTCACGGGTCACCGCAGCAAGTCACCTTGTTGCACTGCACTCCGTCAAAGGGAAAGGGTAGGAATGCACTGTATCTATTCAATAAGGCTCATTCCTGTCTCTTCCCTCACCATGGTGCAAAGGTGCCTGCATTGCTTGCAGGATTGGTTTTGTGCAGGAAGGGACACTTTGGGAGGCTTTTTCCTCTTTCTATGCATGCTGCACAATGCAGTACACATAGAAAGAGGTCAAAAAAGGGGGAAATAAAGATCTTTCTCCTTATTGAACCTCACCTGGGAAGGTGTAAAGTTTTGGCACATCCCCAGGTTTACATGGCCTTGTGAATCTGGGGATGCATCAGAATCCACGGATGTTGCAAAGGAACACCCACTGCAACATCCATGGAATGCCTCTGTCATGCAAAGTAAGGCAACACAGTGATTTGTTCCAGGTTCCACATAGATGGCACAAAATTTTGGAATCCGATAGCCCTCGCAGTGATGAAGTGAGAAGGTAACCATGCTCAAGTCCCCATAAAGAAAGCAAAAAAGCAATCCTACATGCACAGCAGACATCTTGCACCATACTGCAACGGTGCCTGTGTTGGCTCTAGGATCCAATACGGCACCAGCACACAGTGGTGGCTGCCACTGAACAGGGGGTGGCAGGCGGGGTGGGGCCTGTTTTCTCTGAAGAGGTGTTTGTCTCCTCTGTCCTCCTAGTCCGGGAAGAGCACAGGCTCCCAGGCTCTCCTCAGCCAATCACAAAGTTTCTGTCACCAGCATGACAGCAGCGTTGTGATTGGTGTGAGCGGCCTGCTTCGGTGCTCACAGAGGGAGTGAAGGCCTATGCACTTTCTGCTCCTGGCTGTGCCATGCAGACGGGAGGAGAAATGCAAAGTGTGCATGTGTATTTGGCTGGCCCAACACAGCTGGGCAAACACACATGCAAACTTTTGGTGGACCAACCACTCCTCCCTCCAGCTCCCTCCACTCCCGCCCTAACCTGGCTCAGTTAAATAAATGCAATTATAACAACGCTCTGTAATTATGATTTTATTTTTCCTTCTGCTAAAACCAGTGGGGTTACACTCTCCCGCCTTAGTGGAGGAGCCACCGGTGCCAGCACAGTGGGAAGGGGCAGGAATGCATTGTCTTGCATAGATATGGTACATTCCTGCTCTTTCCCTTTGAGGCAGGGCACCGCAGCAAGGTGACTTGCTGCTGCCCTGCTCCAAAAAGTCGTTAATCAGCCCCTCAGTGGGTAACAAAAGGCATCAAAATTTGCCCCGAATAACAAGCTCACTTTCTTCTCTTTCATAAAGATGTATCTGACTTTTGGTCATTTAACGTAGTAGTGTGATTGTTGGAGTTTTGTACTGAGAGCAAATCTTGTTTAGCTTTTCACCACTGATCACTCGACGCTCGTCAAGTCTGCCAAATAAAGTTACGAACTGCACAGATGGTTCTGAAAGTTACACCAAAACAAACAACTTAAAGCTGCTTACTTGTGTGCTTTGGTTTTCAAGGGGCCTGAGGTTCACAAGCACATGCAGAGTGGGACCCACGACAACAGGTGGGCCAAGCGTCACACTGCATCATTCAGCCTGTCTTCCCTGTTTTCCTAGGGTTCGGCAGTGTGCTGTGGTAATCCTCAGCCACAAACCTTATTTCCTTGAGGGGTAAGCTGTCTGTCTCTATCTGCTTCTCTCTCGATCTCCCACTTACTTTCTTCTTGTCTCTCTTGATTTTCTCCTTCTATTTTTTTCCCTATACCTCTCTCCCTCTTTCTTCGATTCCCTATCTAACATTTCCCCTAACTTGCGTCTCTCATTCCCCGCATCTTTGGCCCTTGCGTGACGTCATAGCGAAGCTGGGGTCGGGTGGAAACAATACAGAACGCTCCTGGAACCCTTCACAGGTGACTGTCACCTCTTGCCATGGCTCACGACTTGTAAAGTTGTGCTTCACTGCAGATGCAACTGGATTGGTCATAAAGGCAGACAGAGAAAATATATTGTTGTTGCTGCAAGACAGCCACCGCCAGCTTCAAAGTAAGCCTTTTCATTACTATTTGTGACAGCTTTATTGATCTTCTAAATAGCAGTCTAGAATAGCAGATGATACCTGCCCAAGGGAGGACAGGAGGAGAGCACTGGAGCAGCTATTAACCCTTCAAAGACATGAAAAGAGTCTGCTAGCAAGAAGATGAAGCTCCGACAGAAACTTATGTTTCAAATTGCAATGTACATGATCTGTATTAAGATTACACCCACACCCGGACAAACACACACACAAATAAATATATGTAACCTACTGGCGATAGCCAATAGGTAGTTATATCTAGCACTAACTTGTTTTTTTTTGTTTTGCTGATATCCTTTGGAGAAATCTTCAGGCAATTTTAAAAACTCACATGCTAATTCATTTAGCTGCTGTCTAGAATGTTTCGGGGTGATTCCTCAAGTGGGGCCGAGAAAAGGGGGACCCAAAACACTTTTTCCCCACATACTTCTACGAGGATTTTCCACTTTTTTACTACAGCCCAAACCATTGAACAGATTTACACCAAATTTGCCAGAAAGATAAATCTTGGTGCAGAGAGTTATCTTTTTGTTAATTTGTGTAAAGCTGTTCAATAGTTTCAGAGTAATTAAATTAAAGGAACTAAAGTATAGATATCTAGGTACGTGGATAATTCATGGACCCACTAGTGGCGGATCTGGGTATACAGGACCAAAAGCAAGGACCTGATTGGTTGTCCGCAATCTGAAAGAGAAGTTGCAGGCACCATTTTCTTTTTCGCTTGGGTCGTGGAAGGAAAGAAAAAGAGAAAAGGATATAGGGGGTCAAGATCGAGGTATCCTGACCCCATAGGTCACACAAAAAAGTACCCTGTTTTGTTTTTTGGGGGAGATCCGTAGATCCACCTTGGTGCTCAGTGCAGCACCCTGTGTAAATCACAAAGGATCTGCAGATCCAAAGCAGACTAAAAAAAATATACAACCATTCCCACACAAAACCCTTGCCGCGCATGGCCAAAAGCCATGCGCAGCATGGGGTTTGTGGCATGCGGAGAGGTATATATTTTCACTGAAAAAACAAAGATTAAAGTAACATTATAGTTAGGTAAATATTATCAGTGACAGCGTTAATGTTTTGATCTACAACCGAAATTCAGCAGTTATAGTTAGCAGTGCTAGCTATAGCCTGCACACCCGTCATGCACTTCTTATGACCTCACATATGACATCACGCATGACATGTCCTGACATCATTTATGACATCACTGATGATATCTCAAATTACATCCTTGATGACATCACTGATGACATCATTCAATGAGTGTGTTACTATGTTTTATAATTTACATAGTGGCAGGTAAGCACCATTACTTCTCTACCTTATTGTGTAGAGTCTGGGCCAGCTAATGGATATAAGGGTTTGCAAAACACATGTGCTACTAATGCAACATAGGTGTGCAGACATATTGAACACATTATAAATTATTGAATTCAAGTGTGATTCTGTGTGCAAGTGACAGTTGACTTGTTTTTATTACATTCTACACAAGTCCTTTGGTTGTGCAAAAAAATGTTTCCATCCGAACAACGATTCTACATATTAGATACTTATTTTTGTAAGCAGGCTGACTTATTAAATCGTGTCAGCATGACAATTTCTACTTAACATAGAAGACTGTGTGAACCAGGTACTAACCTAAGCACATGTGCGTGTCTTGCTTCTGAAGATGGGCTATTTGTATACTTGTCACCACCACATGAAGGGTACAGGTAGTATGATCTCTAGCACCTTCAGATCTTGGTTATTTTTAGCAAATAGTGCTTTTTATTTTTACAACAGCTGCATAGCCTAATCACTGTTCTTGGTAGATTCTTTTTAATACTCCGTGCTGTATTTGTCATGAGAGTTTCACTGTTTGCAAACAGAGTGGTGTAGAATAAAATCTGTCCATGGAGTACATACTGTTTACAGTACCCAGTTCTCTGCTGACATCAACTTCATTTCTCAATGTAGGGTTAGTGAGTGTCACTGGTTTGATACAGATAAAAGCTGTCTAAATAAGGCCATTTTGTTTGGAACTGACAATCACTATTTTTAGAAAGCTGGCTTTCTGTGAACAGTTGTATAAAGATTGAATACCATACTCAATGAGGGTTTCCCATAGATCTGTGGTTCGCTGTTAATGTGAACTATGCTGTTTTTGTATGGTATAGTGTCAATTTTGCACATACTGCTTGCTTTCTACACCTAAGGAAGCTGTATCTGCGATGATATTAATGATGGCTGATATTCCCCTGAGTTGTTTTGTACTGACTGTCAGGCCTCTAATGCCATAGTAATTTATTCAGCAAAATGCGGGAAGATAAAGCTTGGATGTTGTCATTAGTGATGCCATACGTGATGTCATCAATGAAGCAATTTGAGATGTCATCAGTGATGTCATAACTGATGTCATAGAACATATCATGAGTGATGTCTTATGTGAGGTAATAAGCAATTAATAAGAACTTCTGTACTTTTTTTAGTTTACAAAATTATTTTTGTCACTAAGAAATTCAACTAACTATAATGTTACTTTAACCTCTGATTCTTCAGTGAATTTCTAAGATGTTTTAATAGAAAAATTCTAATTTGATTACACCTAACTATAACATTTCTTTAATCTTTGTTTTTCAGTGAATTTAAAGGTTAAATATTTTTTAAAAATACATAGAAACTAAGAATGTTCAACTTTTTAGCTCTTTTTAGCTTCTGCAACTTGAGAAATATTCGCAGCATAGTTTTCATACTCTTTGTATGTTATTTTCAGAGCTTCCCTATACTTCCCTTAGGAATGTTGTTTGTACTATGTTACTTTTTTTTCTCTTCTTGGTGAGAGCCAGGTGCAAATCCACTACGAGGGGGCAGTGTTTGCTGCTTCATGCTTGCGAGCGTCTGCAAGAGTGTACTTTCATAATGGAATTCGCATTTACACTGAAATATCCTGTTAATAAGTATAATTTATATACACCAGAATATCACTACCCCTCCACTTTATTTTTCTTGGATCCCACAAGGCTCTTGCAAGATCGTAAAAACACTTTAGACGAAAACTTTACATTTTCCTTCATTACAGTTGTTATCTCTTACTCCCCCCCTACCAATCTATGGGGAGAGACTAGCCTCTCCACTGAGACCTTGCAATAAGATAATTACTGTGAAGAGCAGGTTGTAAAGAAAATCTGCCTACAAATTCTCACCTTTCCTAGTCTCAGTAGTAAGAGTGGGCAGTAAACTCTGCAACTCCAGCGGAGTTTGCAGAGTTTTGCCCACACTGTGTTCTGCTTGGAATATGGAGTTGCAGAAAAGCTCTGCCAGCTACCACATGGCAGAGTTTTTTCTCGCACACGGTTTGCCAATGTTAAGTTGGTGAGTGCGAGCATGATAATTGAATGCTAGACTGTGTCCTGGTGAGATTTATCTATGTGGGCAGTTGTGGCAAGTTTCTACCACTCACATTGAGAAAGTTGGTGCTCTACTAGAGCAGGATGAAGAAGTAGCACCCCCTGCCGTGCCGCATGGTACCATTTGCACTGATTGTATAGCACAAGACAAGCTCCTGGCTCTAGCATGACATACAAAATTCCACCACTTGCAGAACTCTGAGGACTCTCGCTGAGTTTTTGGCTAACTCTGCAGAATTCTGTGGAGTGAAACTTCATGAGTTCTGCTCTACTCAGTAGTATACACAGTAGGGTGGAAACGGTACTCATCCTGCATATAAGACCTCACTATTCCAAACTAAGTATAACAAGTACTACCCTCCCCATTGACACCTCTCCCCAGAGAAATAACTATATTTAAGAGTGTGTGGAAATGGATGTCCCTGTCCACTCACAGCTCTTCCAGCACTACAGATACATACAGTACTATTTAGGGGAACATTGTCTTCTGTACTAACACCTATCTCCAGGACAACTTGGATGTACAGTACAGTGTAGTGAACCAGAGCCTGTTGTCCTCACATCTGTCCTTAGAACAACAGCGATATGCAGTGCTGTCTGGGATGGGACTCATCTCTCTGCTAATACATCTTACCAGGATAAGAGTTGTCTCTAGAAGATTTTGAAAGAATTGTATCTCTCTACTCATACCTGTTCTCATGCTAACAAGTATGCATAGTAGACTGTGGGGAGAAAATACCCTGTTTCCTTACAGAAGTCTCTTGCATGATAACTCTGCACGGTATAGTGTGTGGAGAGACTGGCCTCGTTCTAGTTTTGAGTCGCTTGGATAATACTTGTGCAAATTAGGGTGTGAAAAGTGCCTTACCTTTGTGGTCACACCTCTCCCCAGTATGTAATTTGTCTCCCCAGCTTGACAGAAATACAGGTAAAGTATGTTTGAGTTGAAATTACGTTTATGCTAAAAAGTATGTCTTACATAACATCTATAGACTGTGATATGAAAACACACTGCCCTCTCAGGTGAGACATCTCCCCAGAATAACATGTCCAAAGTAGGCTATGGGTAGAAACACCTTTCTTTATACTGAAGAATGTCTATAGTAGAGTATAAAATGGAGTATCATCTCTGTTCAGAACTGTGTCTCAGATAACTCACATCTATATTTCGATGTGGAGATATACTTGCCTGTGTTTTAAACACCTCCCAATGTCAACGCCCATACATAATAGAGTGCATAGCAACTGATAGCAGTGTGTATTAGAGTATAAACATGCACTTATCTCTGTGCGAAGATCCCTCTCTTCCATTACAGTTACCTGTACTACACCATACAACACCTCACTGTTGCATGACAACCAACCATACCTGCATTCCATAAAAATTGGCTCCTCTTTTTTTTTTTGTTTAACACATGCTTTATTCGATCAATCGATCATCAAAGCGAATGTACAATAATAAAGAATAAAATAGAACTAAAACCAATAGTAATAATATTATAGAACATAAATGAAGGTTATTTTAAAACATGGATTCCTAAAAGCATAGTCTAATTAAAATTCTCAGTACACATAATACACATAATACATATAATACGGTTCCACCCCCCTTCCTACAGTTCTTGTAAGAGTAAAAGAATGAAAATAAGGCTCTAGATTAAGACACTGGCCCTGATTCTGACCCCGGTGGTCTGAGACCGCCGGGGCCAGGGTCGGCGGGAGCACCGCCGGCAGGCCGGCGGTGCCCTGCAGGGCATTCTGACCGCGGCCAAAGCGCTGCGGTCAGAATGCCCTGCAGGGCACCGCCGGTTTTCCGCTGCCCTTGAGAATCCTCCATGGCGGCGGAGCGCGCTCTGCCGCCATGGGGATTCTGACACCCCCTACCGCCATCCTGTTCCTGGCGGGTCTCCCGCCAGGAACAGGATGGCGGTAGGGGGTGCCGTGGGGCATGGGCACTGCAGGGGCCCCCGTAAGAGGGCCCCACATTGTATTTCAGTGTCTGCACTGCAGACACTGAAATACGCGACGGGTGCCACTGCACCCGTCGCACCTTCCCACTCCGCCGGCTCAATTCTGAGCCGGCGTCCTCGTGGGAAGGCCCTTTTGCACTGGGCTGGCGGGCGGCCTTTTGGCGGCCGCCCGCCAGCCCAGTGCAAAAGCCAGAATCACTGCAGAGGTCTTATGACCGCGGAGCGGTGTTCTGGAGGGGGGAACTCTGGCGGGCGGCCTCCGCCGCCCGTCAGGGTCAGAATGACCCCCACAGTCTTTACAATGGAATTGCGTATTCGCCATGCTGCTAATAAATATTTACTGACAGCAAGTATTAAAACCGTGGAATGGTGACTTTTTAAAATCCTCAAAGCAGAGGCACAATCTCTTATCCCCATATCGCGGCAAATATGACGGATCCACTTAGACCTGGGAAGGGAGTATACGGGGCAAAAAAACATAAAATGTTCAACCGTGTCTGCTTTTACACCACAGGCTGGGCATGTACTTGTTTCTGTTTTTGTACCCCATCTACACATCAGCGTCATCAACGGCAGTGACCCGAAACGGAATCTGGCATATAAGCTTTTACCAAGGATGTCAGGAATATTGTCTAAGTAGGGTTCAAATTGTGGATACCACTTAAAATCTGTGAAGCGATTTGTTAAGGTGCCATAAATTCTGTGGGTAATATAGTCATTGCATACATAGGACCAATATATGCGTTTCAGCACAATGGAGTGAGCCTTTTCTAGTTTATAGGGTTCCTCCCAGAAGTGACTAAGTCCGAGTTTGTTAAACCAACTGGATACATGTTTGAACCAAGGAATGGAGGTTGAATTGGGACACCTTAGCAGGTCGTGGAGTGAGGTCTTATAGACGTCTAATTCGGGGTTGGTCCATAGTTGTATCCAATATAATAATGGTCTTAAGATAATTAGATCGGCTATGCGTCTCAGGCCCAAATCTAAGAACAGTGGTATCAGTGGAGTACTAGGAGGACAAGCACACAATGACCTCGCGAAACTGTTCTCACTAATGGTGAGCCTGTTGCAGTCCGCAAAACCCTAGACCTCTGCTCCATATGCGGCGGCACTCTGTGCTCTGGCGATATAGATCTTAATTGCCGGGGAGACAGTTTTTACTGTCGTACCCCTGTAGAAGCGCAGAATTGATGCCGCACCATGCTGCAAGCGGCCCACACTTTTGTTAATCTGTTCTCCCCAGTTTAAATTATCAGCAATCCTTACGCCCGAATAGTCAATGGAGGAAACCTTATCCAGGAGGTTCCCTTCTGAATGGATAGTGCATTTCTTCCGCACTCCTGAGCGGAACGCCATTAGCTTGGTCTTTTTATGGTTTAGCTCTAGGCCGTAGTCTCGACAAAAGGAATTAAATCTATTGATAAGTGTTTGAAGGCCCATGGGAGATTTAGAAATAAGAAGAGAATCATCAGCAAAAAGAAGGATTGGAATTTTTTGAGCGCATAGGGTGGGGGCATCATTCTGGCACATCATTAAAACCTTTACAACCTCGTTAATAAAAATAGAGAATAAAAAAGGTGCCAGCACACAACCCTGGTGAACACCCCTATTTATGGGGATTTTATCCGTTAGTTCACCTAGGTTCCCCCATCTCACCTGCGCATATGTGTCCTCATGCAACCGCTTTAAAAGTTGGATTAGATTGGTCGGAGTCCCTACTTTTTTTAGCACCTCCCACAACTTTTCCCTCGGGACCAGATCAAATGCTGATCTCAGATCGACAAAGGCGATGTATAATGGTTGTTTGGCCAGGGCTGTATACTTCCAGTACAGAATGGCCAGTCTAAAGACCTGGTCTACTGTACTGATCCTTGGTCGAAATCCAGCTTGGAGAGGGGAAAGGATATTCTGATCTTTGGCCCAATTGGTTAATCTACCTAGAACTTGTTTGGCAAATATTTTTTGGATGTTATCGATTAGACTGATTGGTCTGTAATTTGTCGGAAGGTTTACGTCACCCTTTTTATGGATGGGGATAATTTCTGCACCCTTCCATGTCATGGGGATCTGCCCCCCCTCGGCAATTTTATTAGAGAGTGTATTGATATACCAAGTCCAGACTATTGGTTCAGACGTGTAGAGATCCCCCGGAATTTTGTCTGGGCCTGGAGCTTTCCCAAGTTTTAATGAACTAATAGCATTAGCTGTTTCTTTAGTAGTAAAGCAGATGTGGCTCTTGAAAACATGTGTGCCCCCTACAAGAGGAGCTGGGCTTTATGCTCATCAGGGGTAAAGGGAAGATCTTGGTCTGCTTCCCCTGTAGCTAAAATTATAGGGATCTCAATTTTCCTGTATAGGCCGGAGAAATGGTCAACCCATTTTTCTGGCTGTATGTGGCTTCTCACACCAATCCTGCCCTCTTTCTCTCGTTTGCCTAACAAGTCCCAGAATAATTTATTGTTATTGGATTGAATAGCATCCAATAAACTCTGCCAAGTTGTGTCTTCCCAGGTTTTTTTTGCTCGGGTGATGGATTCTTTGTAAGTACGTCTAGCTAATAGTATTTCCCCGTGGGAACCGTTCAAGAGGGCACCTTTTAATCCTTTCTTAGCCATGTCGCAAGACTCGTCAAACCATGTGTTAAAGTTAGCTCCTTGATGTCTTGCCCCAACCTTCCTATAGAATGTACGTTGTAATCTTGTGATCATATTTTCATGTATAGATAGGAAGGGTATATCATTAGAGTCGTGGTCACTATATGGAGCAAGAATATCCATGAAGGCCTGATAAATCTCGCGTAGCAGGTAAGGGTTTGACTGAACCTTTGGCCACCTGACCTTCGTAGATGTGATGTTCATGGTAGGAATAGGGACCATAGTGGTTTGTTGGTTCGAAGTCCTACCAAAAACATCACCTGACATAGAGAGTAGCAAGGGATAGTGGTCGCTTTCGGTTCTAGCATCCACCTTCATATCATTGAGAAAGGGCCACAGTCTCACATCCACTAGAAAGTAATCGATTACACTTGTGATTGAACCACGTTTAAAAGTGGGTGCAGTATCCAGGTCAGAGGGCAATCGGCCATTGCATGCCCTGAGGCCGTGTTTCAAACAAAGGGATGCCAATTGGGTAGCTACACGAGAATTAACACAGTTGTTGTCAGTAGTCAGCTGCGCAATCCCCCATGTTTCATCTTCATCCTCTGTGAGACCAGTTAGTATCAAAGAGGGTTGAAAGGTGCAGTTTACATCCCCAGCTATTATTAGGTAGGAGGTTGATTGCAGGGTGTCTAGAAAATCAAGAAGCTGTTTTAAGACTAGGGACTCAGCCCCTCGTGAAACCGAGCGGGCATAAATATTGACAAGCGTTATGGTGAAATCCTGTTGGAACATAATTTGTAGCCCCATCAGATCTGGGCTATCGAATTTTAGGATCTTATATGTGCACTGCACAGTTTTATTTATTAACATCAAAAGTCCACCTTTAGCTCTGCCCGTCGGTTTTGTGGAGGGTTGAGCAGCCACATTAAAAGAAAGAAAACCGTCTAGGGTAATCGGCTCTTTGGTCCATGTTTCTTGAAAAAGACATATGTCTTGGGTGTTGATATACGAGCACCAGTCATTGTCGCCTAATTTCCTCCCAAGGCCTGCTAGATTCCACGTCATGATTGATATGCCTTTTTCCTCCAGGACCGGGGTTGGTGACTGTGGGTTGAGCCTCTCGGAAACCGACTCTGTATCGATAGGTCCATCAGAACTCGTCGGACTGGGTTCCGTTAGATTAGTCCCGGGAGTTGGTCCCTGGGCTATTGCCAGTCATACAGGGTTAGGCCGAATAGAAACGACATGCCTGGGCTGATTGCTGGTTGAATTATTGCGTGAGTAATCAGGAATATGTGGTTGGCCTTCCATCTCTAGTACTGTCTCTAAGGTGATGTACCCCCTTCTTTGTTCCATAAGATGGAGAGTTCGGTCATTGAACAGAACAAGGTTTTCTACCAGGGATCTATTATGAAACTCGATTGAAATTACATCGTATGTTGATCCTAAGGGACACCACCGCTTAGTATTACGAATATCTGAATGTATAACTGATAGACAGTTTCTTTGGTGTCGTAGCCAGTGGATTACTTTGTTAACCCTAGACTCATGATCCTCACTGAGTCCAGGAAGCAGTTTCGGGACTTGTTTCAAAAAGAGAGTATTAGTTCCAGGCTTGGGGCGTTGGGGTTTTGGCAATAAGACTGGGTCGTGAGGAATCCTCTGAGGGGAAGGGGCATTAAAACAACTGGGAGCATACTTGGGAGCAAATGGATCGCTGTCATTAGGAATGGCATAGGATCTCCTGGGTGGGAGATTGTCAATCTGTTTACGGCTCTTTGCTGGCAGGTAGTTTGAGGGCCCTGAGGGGAGTTTATTTATGGCACTATGGTTTCCCATGGTATCCCCCTCATCTAATGGTCTTTTGCAATATTGGCTCGCCTGTGTGGTGTTAAATTCTGGGCGTGCTACATCCCCATCTGAGCCAACCCGATATGTCTTTTCCTTTTGTAAATCGGTGACCTGGCCCCCCTGTGCACGCTGGGTTGATAATATTGGATCAGGCATTGTATGGCCTATGTTCGCCTCTTCATCCCTATGATTGCACTTACATCCATACTCTAAGTTCTCCCGGAAGCATTTGACCAGTTGTAGTACCAGGGATCTTACTTCTTCTATTCTCTGAAGTATAAAGGCATTGCTAGGCTCCGTGGCAGGGTGCATTGGAGGGGAGACAGGGACTGGTTTCGGAGTGCAATTGGTAGCTTCTTTGCTGATATCGTCTGTTGTTGTATCAAAAGCGCTAGGAGTTTCATCATCCTCGGCTAGGGCCTCAAACCGGTTTCTGCAAGGTATATTCGAGATCATGTTGGTCACAGGACTCAGTGATATGGCAGGATTTGGGATGTTGCCCTCTGTTCCGGCATGAGGAGATCCACTCCTGTGCACCAGTACATTTGTCGTGTTTGTTGTAGCATTTGTGGGGGGGACGGATAGCAGGTGCGTTATTGGTAAGGTTGCACTGTTTTTGATCAACCCTGAGTCCAGATCTTGATCCTTTGACCTTTTCTTAAAATAGTCTTGTATCTTCCCGGGTGGAACTAGGGCATTTTTTCCGAGGGAGGCACCATTATGATTAGGTGAACAGTTTAGAATTGCCTCAACCTCTTCAAACAACTGATCTATCTCCTCAAAGGTTTTTTTTGGCTTGGTGACCAGTTTGGCAGTGAGCATAGTACCATACACGTATAAGTAATAGCATATTTACAGTCCCTGAACAAGATATTGCAAGTTTTACTGAATGTTGTGATGCTGTAATAAACTTGATATTTATAATAAATATAGAGGAAACTAATACAAAATAGCTTTATTTTAAATTATTACAACAAATTTTTTTAACAACAATACAAAACTACAACAACTACATTAACAAACAATATAAACAACTATAACATGAAAAACTAACATCTTTAACCCCTTTGATGCCACGCCTTTCCCCCTCAGGTGCCAGGCCTTTTTTTTGGCTATTTGGGACAGTTCACGCTTAGGCCCTCATAACATTTTGTCCACATAAGCTACCCATGCCAAATTTGCATCCTTTTTTCCAACATCTGAGGTGAGTTTCCCTGGAGGAGACCAAGAAATTAGCCAAAATAGAGCAAAAAGTCCTTTTTTTTAAAAACAAAATGGGGAAAAGGGCTGCAGAAGAAGGTTTGTGGTTTTTCCATGAAAATTGCATCAACAAAGGGTTTGTGGTGATAAAATCACCATCTTCACATCTTTTAGAAACAGGCAGACTTGAATCAGAAAATCACATTTTTCACACAATTTTGGCATTTTACTGGGACATATCCCATTTTTACTATTTTTTGCGCTTTTAGCCTCCTTCCAGTTAGTGACAGAAATGGCTATAAAACCAATGGTGGATCCCGGAAAGCTAAATATTTCTGAACAGTAGATAAAATTCTGAATTCATCAAAGGGCCATTTGTGTAGATCCTACAAGGTTTTCTGACATAAAATAACAGCTGAAATAAAAAATATTGAAATGGAGATAAAAAAGGCAATTTGTCTCCAGGTTTTATTCTGTAACTTTTTCCTGCGATGTTAGATTTTCAAAAGTAATATACCGTTACATCTGCTTGACTCTTCTGGTTGCGGGGATAAATTGGGCTTGTAGGTTCATCTATAACCCTAGGTACCCAGAGCCAATAAATGAGCTGCACCTTGCAATGGGTTTTAATTCTATACCGGGTATACAGCAATTCATTTGGTGAAATATAAAGAGTGAAAAATAGGTATCAAAGAAACCTTTGTATTTCCAAAATAGGCACAAGATTAGGTGTTGACAAGCCATGGTTATTTGCACATCTCTGAATTCCGGGGTGCCCATACTTGCATGTGAATTACAGGGCATTTCTCACATAGGCGTCTTTTTCACACACCAACTTACATTTGGAAGGAACAAATGAAGAAAAACACAAGGGGCAATAACAGTTGTTCTGTTATTCTGTATTCCCCCAAGTCTCCTGATAAAAATGGTACCTCACTTGCGTGGGTTGGCCTAATGCACGCGACAGGAAACACAACATGGATGCATCACATTTTTACATTGAAATTTGAGGGGTTTTTGGAAAGTACCTAGCTGTGGATTTTGGCCTCTAGCTTAGCCGGCACCTAGGGAAACCTACCAAACCTGTGCATTTTAAAAACTAGACATCTAGGGAATCCAGGATGGCATGACTTGTTGGGCTCTCACCAGGTTCTGGTGTCCATAATCCTTTGCAAACCTCAAAATCTGGCAAAAAAACACTTTTTCCTCACATTTCGGTGATAGAAAGTTCTGGAATCTGAGAGGAGCCACAAATTTCTACCCAGCATTCCCCCAAGTCTCCCGATAAAAATGGTACCTCACTTGTGTGGGTAGACCTAGTGCCCGCAAAAGGAAATGCGCCAAAACACTATAGGGACACATCAAAATCATCAAATACAAAACTACCTGTTTTTGCGGGGAGGAGGGCACCTGCGTTTTTTGGTCCTAGGCTCAGCTGGCATATAAGGAAACCTACCAATCCCAAACATTTCTGAAAACTAGACACCTGAGGGAGTCCAGGGAGGTGTGACTTGCGTGGATCCCCCAGTGTTTTCTTACACAGAATCCTCAAATTTAGCAAAAAAATCAACATTTTCCAATATTTCTGTGTGGGATCACCGCACCGGCACAAATTTCCTACCACCCAACCTTCCCGTTAATCTCCTGGTAAAAATTATATCTCACTTGTGTAGGTGAGCCAAGTGCCTGTGACAGGGAAGAGCCCAAGACATGTCAAAAACAAGAGGTAACCAAAGCGGGTCCAAAAGGGCAGTTTGAAAAAAATTGTTTTTAGGCTGGCAAATGGGGCAGATTTTTTATCGGTGTAAATGCCACAATGCTGGGTGGTAGAATTTTGTGGATTCCGTAAGGTTCCATCTCAAAAATGTGGGAAAAATGTGTGATTTCCAGCAAAGATGGAGGTTTGCAGGGCATTGTGGGTTAGAAAATGGTGCATGTGAAGCTCACCACCCTAGACTCACCTAGATGTTTAGTTTTCAGATGTGTCTAGATCTCATTGATTTTTCTACATGGCAGCGTCCCAAAGTCCAAAAAGTGCAGCCCTCACCAAGTGGGACGATTTTGATAGTTAGATAAGCTCCCATGGCCCAAATGTAGAACCAAAACCCCAAATAATCAAATGTTCTCTTGCTTGCTGTGGGATAAGATGTTTTAGTGTGCGAGGGAGAGCTGAAAGACTGTTACTCCCTTCAGTTGGGGTGGGGACATAACCATGCCCATATTGGTTGGTAGCCACCACCCCACTATTTTGATTTTAATTCCCTGGCATTTAGTAGGATTTCTGCCCCTCTGGAGAGTGGATTGAAGCTAATTGCCCCATCCGCTCACTGGTGGGAAGAACAACTTTGTCCCATTTATTTGGGGTGAGGGTATGGCCATAGAACAAAATTCTTCCCTGGTGTTTGGTGGGCTTTCTGCCCCACTGGGGGGCAGATGAGCCTTACAAAAATAGGCCAATCTGCCCCCAAGGGGGATAGAAATAGCCTAAAATAAACCCCCCCTTTGGAGCGACCCTTGCCTAAGGGATCACTCCTCTTGCGTGAAATTGGCACAAAAAAAAATCCCTGGTGTCTAGTGGCTTCTATCGGCCTAATTAAAATAGGTTGATCTGCCCCGAAGGGGGGCATAAATGGCCTAAGAACAATTTGTCCCCCCCGGGCAGCGACCCTTTCCTCCCCTACGTTCCCCAACCTTTTGCTGGAAGGGCCCCACAGGATTGGGTCCCTCTGGCCAAAATCAGCCTGGGTCATGTGTGCCCCTTTTTCAAAGAAATGTACCAAGCCCCAGGGGATGGTGTCCAGGAGCCAAAAGCAGCACAGGGAATGAGGGGGCTAACAACTCCCTCCCCCCAAAAATCTGCCCAGCCCCTGGTAAGAGGCCCCTGGGGGCTAAAACGACCCAGGCAGGGGTGACACATGCCCCCTCCCTTTAATTTTAGTTGGTGGCCCTGGGAGATGGGGTGCCTAGGGTCTTGCAAGGCTCAGGGACGGGGTAGCCACACAGCCCTTTCCCCTTTAATTTTAATAGTGGCCCTGAGGTATGGGGTCCCCAGGGCCTAACAAGCCTTGGTGATGGGGTAATGCAGCCCCCTCCTCTTTCATTTTAATAGTGTCCCCGGTGTCCGCAGGGTCTACGTAGCCTCGGGGCGGGGGCCACATGACCCTCTTCCCTTTAAAATTTAGGTCCCCAGTGTCACATTAGTGTCAGAGAACGGAGCCACGCAGGACCCTTCCTCTTTAAAAAAAAAAGGCAATTGGGTCGTTAGGGCCAGGCCTTGTGTACAACTCTGTCACATACAGCCAAAGGCCGTATGCAGTTTGGGGTTGGCTAGCTCCCCCCCTACGCGCAGCTGAAAGCTGTGCACAGAGTAGGGTCGCTCGCCATGAACTGCTAATTATCCTACCTAATACACCACTTATGACATCTTCTTTGAGATCGATGATATTACTGTGCATGGCAAGTTATATTTACCTTAGGGCACGAGTTATACTCATTTGAGATTACTCTAACCATGAGTGAAGAATTTCTGGACCTTATTTATACCTTTTTAGCGCTGCATTTGCGCCGTTTTTTGACGCAAAAACGGCGCAAACTTACAAAATACAATTGTATTTTGTAAGTTTGTGGCGATTTTGCGTCAAAAACGACGCAAATGTGGCACTAAAAAAGTATAAATATGGGCCTCAGTGTTTTTCAGAGATTAAAACTAATCATTTCACCTAACTTTAATGTTACTTTAATCTTTATTTTTTCAGTGAATATATATATACACATAGATATAAATATATTTAGATATAGATATAGTTAGATCACTGTTTCCATAGGAAATTCATTTTTTGTGTTGCTAATAACTTTGGCACTGTTTGACGGATCTCCACCAAACTCTCAAAAAAGTGCTTTTTTGCCTAGTTGCATGGAAATTTTCACGGTGATCTCTCAAGCAGGGGCCAAGAAAAAAGAGTGGTCCCAAAAAGTGAAATCCCTGTGCGTTTTCCATAGACTTCTTTGAGAAGTGCTACCGCAAAAACTGCTGAACAGAATTACACATAATTTGGCAGGAAGGTCTTGGTTTGCAAATTATGCTTTTTGTGATTTTGTGTAAATCCGTTCAGTAGTTTTTGAGAAATTAAGGTATAAAAATATTGGTGTATCTGGATAGTTGGGTCCATGAGAGTCTCTCGAGAGTCTAGTATGTGCACCAGTTCAAAAATTGAGCTTTCTGATTGGCCCAGGCAGCTTTGTTTCCCCTTGGGCCATCTCGCTTCTGTGGGAGTTGAACTACCTCAGGAGTGAGTGCTTTGACTGGCTTCCAGCAACATGAGTTATGTGTTGCTAGCAGCCATTATAGGATATTGGGGCTTAGACCCAGTCCTAAATTCAAGCAAAAATTATAAAAGGCAGCAGGGTAGGGATATCCTGCTCACCTAAGCCCTGTGGAAGGGCCATGAGCAAACCGAAAAAAGTTCAGCACATTTTGCTGCAATAATGATGGAGTCCCACAAAACAAATGGCAGACTGGGGCTGCATTGTTTAAATAGGGGAAGGGAGGCATATGGCCTGCCCTCCCCGAGCCATCACTCAGAGCCCAATTTAGTTTTTTAGAGGAGGGGGCGCAACCACTTCCATTCCATATTGTGCCCAGTGACCTCATTCTCTGGGGCCCAATGCCTTTAACAAGTGGAGGGGGACCCCGCATCCCTGCCTTTAAAAGGCCCTGCAGACCCCACCCCTTAGGGACATGACTTTCCTACTCCGAAAAACAAATAAGGATCTCGTGAGGCTCTCATGGGATCATGAACAGTAGAAAAGAGTAGGTGATGTTTGAACACACTGTAGTATGCACACTTGCTACTGTAGGAAGGAGTGTCACTGGAGATGGTGTGTGTCAGAGGGCCAGAAGGTTTTTACCCATTCTGTGTCTATGGGAAAAAGTGTTCGTAAATATGGCCCAGAGTGTCCTATTTACACCCATTGGCTTTGTAAGAGTTGTGAGTATAGTATAGTCTCTTCCCACACCCTACTATGCTCACCCATTATCAGCAAGAGGGGTATTAGCAGGGAGGACAGTCCCTGGATACAGTATACAAGTATACAATGCATACCTGTCATCCAAGAGAGAGGTTTCAGTGGAGAGGCTAGTCTATCTCCAGATACCCTACTTTGCACATCCGTCATCTGAGACAGCGCTGTGCCAAAAGAGGCCAGTTCATGTGCACAGCCTAATATGCACACCTGTCATCTGAGAAAGAGGTCTGACAAGAGAGGTCAGGCCATGCCCATGATCTTCTATGCACAGCCACCATCTGAGACAGAGGTCTGACAGAAGAGACCAGTCCCTGTTCACACCCAACTATGTCCATCTGTCATCTGAGTGAGAGGAATTAGTGAAGAGGCAGTCTTTCTCCATACACCCTTCTACGCAAACCTTTCATCTGAGAAAGAGGTGTGGAAAGAGAAGGCAGTCCATGCATGCACCCTACTACGTACACTTCTCATGTAAGAGAGAGGTCTGAGAGAAGAGGTAAGTCTTTCCTCACACCCTACTATGCACACCCTTCATCCAAGAGAAGGGTCTCAGTAGAGAGGCCAGTCCCTCCAGACACACTACTACATACACCTGTCATCTTAGACCAAGTTCTGTGCGGAGAGACCTGTTTCTTCCCACACCTCACTACACACAACTGTGATGTAAGGGATGGGTCTCAGTGGAGAGGATACTCTGTCCCACATACTACTATTTCCCTACAAATTGATTGTGATCCCACAGAATCTCGCAAGAGCAGCTGACAAGCACCAGGGAGTGAATCTTACTGCATGGACACGTGGTCTAGTGAGTGGCAAATTAATGAGCCTGCCAGGGGTGTATTACCATCCTGTAAGAATCTATAAGGTCATAATGGGAGAAGTAGAAAAAAAGGGCCAAGACTCAACCACTAATTACCAATCTTATTACATGGTTGAAGAAATAGTGTGATGTGAGAATCAGAGATAGCTCACATTGTTGTTGGTGATTCAGAGGAGAAGGAAGCCTGTTGGAGTTGCGCTCAGCAGAAGTGACTGATTTTGGAACTGAGACAGACTGGTGACTTATAAGAAACTTTATGAACTTCGTTTAGAAGTGTAAGTGCACCACTGTTGCAAACATATTCTATATGATGTTTAGTGAGGCAAAAGCTATTTGTAGAGGTCCCTGTTATTTTAATATAGATTTTGAGAGGTAGTGTTTAGAATTTAGAGAGATATCACCAAGTATTGGGCGTTGTGTTAAAAAATAAAATGTTCAGTCTGTATGTAGTTTTAAGTATAAGAGGCAGTGTTTCTCAAATGTTAAAACAACGAAACTGCAATCTGTCAATACAAGGCTTAGTGTTTTTATGAACCATACTGTACACATATTTTACCCCTTTGAGATGTTTGAGGGGGATATTGCTATTTCTAGAGTGAAACACTGTGCTCTCTATTATGAAAGATATGTATAGAGGAATGTGTTACTTATTAAATTGTTATGGAACCATGTTTGATGACATGTTATAATTTGATTGTGAAACAAATGCACTGGTTGAATGTGTTGAGTTTTTTAAGAGAAAAGAATATGATGTTAGTGGTACAGTACATATAGCTATGATTGTGGGTGAAAAATGTAAAAACAAAGTTAGGGCTTATATTGACATATCACTGTTATCAATTACTGATTAGTATGTACCTTAAAATGTTTTGGTCATCTTGTCTTTTTCAGGTGGAAAAAGAAAAAGAGAATTTTTGAAAAACAGAAGTATCATGTCACCAAGGAGGAAAACAATAAGTGGTCACTTTGGAAGCAAGAGGGAACAGTAATTGTGTGGAAAGTCAGGAAAACAATTAACTGCACAACTGATGTTGTTGTTACTGTCTACAGCGACATTTGTACCCTTGGGAAGCTTGTTCTGTGTAACTCTACTTGTTTTGGACGATGACATTTTCTGCTTATTTGAACAGCAAAAAAGGAGGGTTGTTATCTGCTGGAGCAGGTCAAGATTCCTGGGATAGATGTAACACAGTGATTGTTTCTATTTTCCCGGCCGAATGCCTACTTGCCAATTGTCATTTATTTGAAGTGACTCTCTTGCCACTTAGCCTACTAGAAAAAGAAACTAGTTAAGCAGATATTGTTTGGCAGGCTAAGGTGGCTGAAACAAAGGAAAATAAGATTTATGTACAGCAAAATCCAGAGGGCAAATGAAGCAGAAGGGGAGGCTGTGTTGGTGCCTGGTGATAGGAAAGTGTAAAAATTGATAAAGTTTGTTGTTTTGGTTTTTTACAGTTGTTGTTGTAGTTTGTTAATGTAGTTATTGTTTGTAATGTTGTTATATTGTTTTTTAAATAAAAAGTTTAAAGTTATAACAGATTTCTTTCCTCATTCGCTTTTAGAGATTTCAACAGTATCACAGTCTTGCAATGTTGACTTAAAGTGGCAGTTCAATCCTAAAGAACTGTATTTGTTCTGCTACATGTATATGCATGTTTATGGTACTGGAAAGTGACTAGTGCTTCGTTGCACTGTAGTATAAATATTTTTGTATAAGGGAGCTTTGGTACAAAACCATGGTGTATTATGCACTGCTGTCAGTTGCTAGATAGGGCAGTTCCTTTGCTTGTCACGCTGGAGGGAGGTTTCAGTGCACATGCCTGTCTCTATGTGCACTTACCATACATGTTTATCCACATAAGGAGATGGCTGAGAGAGGTGAGTGTGTTGTTACATTCAAATATGCACACTGGTTGTCCAAGACACAGTTGTCAACAGAGAAGATAATCCATTTTATGCTGTCGTAATGACATTCATTATCACGAAGAAAAGTATGTGCAGAGAAGAGCAGTCTGTACCCACTATCTTTTGCACATGTGCTACTCTAGGGAGATGTCTGCACTGACCTGGAAGTCTCTCTGTAACCTAGTTTGTATGCTTGTCATCCAACTTCTTAGAAGATTGCTTATTTCTTCCCCACACCCTATTTGTAGATTTGGCATTCAACAGAGATGTGTTAGTAGAGAGGCTTGCACACCCATCATCCAAGAGAGAGGTTTAAGGATAGAGGCCAGTTCCTCCCCATGTCCTACTTCATACAATCATCATCCAAGAGAGGGGTGTCAGCGGAGAGGCCAGGGCTGCCCAACGTCCTACTATGCACAGTGTAATCTGAGAGAGATCTCAGTGTAGAGGTCAGTTTCTTTCTACATCCTAGTACACACACGCAGAGTTCTTAGTGTTGAGGCCAGTCCTTCCCCACACTATATTGCACAACCTTCTTGGGAAGAGGTCTCATTGGAATGGCCAGTCCCTATTATACCATACTATGTAGCGTGGTTAACCTGTTATGAGGTGTTCATGAAGAGTACAGTCCCTTGTCAGTGAAAGTTGTTTGGGGAGGTGTAGACGTGTTAATATAGGTTTTGAGAAGTACATATTATAATGCAGAGATGTGTGAGCAAAGTTTTCAGATTATGTAAAAAAACTGAAAAGTACAAGATGTGTGTACTTGTAAGTAAGCTGTACTGTTATTATGAACCTCATAGTACACATACTTTACCCATATGAAATGTTTGAGTGGTGATATTGCTATTTCTAGAGTACATGTGATGAGTGTTAGCAAAGGCGTCTCAAGAGATATGTGTTTCTATTTAAACTTTTATGAAGTTAGGTTTGATGGGATGTTTTAATTTATTTGTGAAAAAAGCGCACTGGGTGAGGGTGTGAAATTTTTCAGGAGAATGAAATAACAAATTACTGGTACATTAGACATAAATATGTGATTGTGGGTAAAAAATGTAGAAATGTTTACAGACTATACTGATGTATCACTGTTATCAATTACTAACCTGTATGTAACTTTTATCTTTTTGGTTATTTTGTCTTTTTTTAGGAGGAAAATGGAAACGTGTCTCTGAGGAAATAATTATCTGCTTATATAAGTAGTAAAGAAAAGCCTTGTTAAGGGAAGCAGGATTATTGTCTTGCTCAGCAATAACTATGGTGGTCATTCCAACATCGGCGGTAAAAGCCTCTTACCGCTGTCAGAAGACCGCCACCATACCGCCGCGGCCGCGGTAAACCGCAACTGTCATTCTGACCCACAACACGGAAACCGCCAAAATACCGACACCCACAGAAGTCCGCCACACCAAAGGTCAGCGATAAACTGGCGAAAACAAAACCGACACGTCATGCCAACAGAAATACGCCCACACTATCACGACCCACGAATCCACGCGGCGGTCTTTCAAACGCGGTATTCCATTGGCGGTACACACCGCCGCGCTCAGAATACGCACAAACCTACAAAACACAGCCACATTGGACAAATCGAAATACACACACCTGATACACATACACACACCACTCCCACACACCCAATTAAATATAAAACACACACCCACATCACACACAAACCCCTACAACCAAAAATTAGGAATGAGGCACAGAGAGAGACACCACCATCTACAAACTAGCAACCACAGGCACACATTACCATCACCCTCATTACTTCCACGCACCGCACACAACACACCACTAAATATCACCCCACACATCACTACACACACCACCCCACACATCACCCACACCACCCCATGGCTCCGCAAAGACACTCCAGGTTTTCGGAGGAGGAACTCAGGGTCATGGTGGAGGAAATCATCCGGGTAGAGCCACAGCTATTCGGATCACAGGTCCAGCAGACATCCATTGGCAGGAAGATGGAGCTATGGAGCAGAATAGTGGACAGGGTCAACGCTGTGGGACAGCACCCAAGAAATCGGGATGACATCAGGAAGAGGTGGAACGACCTATGGGGGAAGGTGCGTTCCGTGGTATCTAGACACCGGATTGCAGTGCAGAAGAGGACTGGCGGCGGACCCCCACCTCCTCGCCCAGAATTTACAACATGGGAGGAGCAGGTCTTGGCGATCCTGCATCCTGAGGGCCTCGGCGGAGTATCTGGAGGAATGGACTCTGGTAAGTCACATCTTCACTACTTCATCCCCCCCACCCCACCTGCATGCCAATACATACCCCCACCCTCACCCTCACCCCCATCACTCCTACTCCTTGCAAATGTCTCACCATCACAACCCACCCATCCCAACACCAAGCCCTGCATGCGACCACAAAGCATGGACACCCATCACCAAAGCATGCCCACTGCACATACCCATCCCCCCCCCAAAGCCCCGTCACAAAAGCCCCCACACAGGAATGCAAGCACTGGAGGACACGGGCAGCCACCCATTGCACACCATGGCACACACAGATGCAATAATCATGCCTTTATACCCCTGCAGGACCCCAACGCAAGGTCACCGCGCCGGAGGGTCCACAAATGTCCACCCCACCCCCAGAAGAGGCCCACAGCGATGACAGCAGCTCTGTCGACCTGGATCAAGATGACCAGCCCGGCCCATCGGGGACCTCGGACAGTCGGTTCCCCTCAGACAGCCACAGGCCACAGCAGACCTTCCCCCCTCTGGGAACACCAGCACAGCACCCTCCCAGCGGGCCCATACCTCTGTCCCCAGGACACGTCAAGCAGCGGTGTGTCCTCCACTACAGGGCACCCAGGTTAACCCACCACCCCAACAACAACAGGGACCTGGGGGCAGTGGCAGTGGGCACACGGTCCAGGGGACAGAGGCCCAGGGAAACAGGGCAACTGGGAGGGCTGCTGTGCGACAGGGGGAGGACAGGCCCAGGGAACCCACTCTCCACGAGGCCCTCACCACCATCATGGGAGTATACTACCGCTCCCAGGAGACGATGGCGACGGTACTGGCCAGGTGTCAGGAGACCCAGCGCCTGCAGGAGGAACAGTATTTGGGGTTCAGGGAGGAACTAAGAACCATCAGTTCCGCCCTGGGCACCATCGTAGGGGTGCTGAATGTGATAGCCACCTCATTGCAGCCCACCGTGGCACCACAAAGGGCCCCTGACCCTAGCATGGACCAAGAACTGCCTACCACCTCCGCCGGCGCTAGTGGACAGGAGGCCCCGCCACAGGACCAACAGACCACCAGCACCCCACCCCCTGCAGAAGGAGAACCACCCTGCAAGCGGTCCCTGAGATCCAGGAAGAAGACAGAGTAAGATGCCAAGACCCCCGCCAGCAAAGGATACCACCCTGATTGTCATCCCACTGTCCCACATTATCACCCTGTCCATCCTTAAACTGCCCCAGCTCCATTTTCCACAGGCATCTGGACAATGCACCTGTGATCCCAATAGTCTGGACTCTGCCATGGACATTCCTCCACCATCCCCCCTCACCAATTTGCAACCACCCCACAATATAGAGGACTCAAATAAACACAGTTATTGCACAAAAAACTCAGGAGTCTGGCTGTGATTTTGAACAAATGTATCAGACATTACTGTGCCAAAATGCTTATTTACATTGTGAAGCCAACATACCAATGTCACACAGCTGTAGTCCATGGGTAAACAAAGCAGATGTCACACACTGGGGGCCACATTTCTGAAATCGCAAAGGAAAGTGACAACTCAGTTACCATACACTGGGTGAAAACGACAGACAGGAGAGAGGTAGTAGTGGTTAAGTACATGTAGTAGGCAGCTATGTATTCTTACCTGTCTGTCATTGGAAATGCTGCTGTGTTCCTGTTGTCTATGTCGTCCCCTTCTGCTTCCTCCTCTTCACTCTCCACAGGCTCCACAGCTGCTACAACACCACCATCTGGACCATCCTCCTGCAGAAAAGGCACCTGGCGACGCAAAGCCAGGTTGTGAAGCATGCAGCAGGCCACGATGATCTGGCACACCTTCTTTGGTGAGTAGAATAGGGATCCACCTGTCATATGGAGGCAGCGGAACCTGGCCTTCAGGAGGCCGAAGGTCCGCTCGATCACCCTCCTAGTTCGCCCATGGGCCTCATTGTAGCGTTCCTCTGCCCTTGTCCTGGGATTCCTCACCGGGGTCAGTAGCCATGACAGGTTGGGGTATCCAGAGTCACCAATTAGCCACACACGGTGCCTCTGGAGTTGCTCCATCACGTAGGGGATGCTGCTATTCCGCATGATGTACGCGTCATGCACTGAGCCAGGGAACTTGGCATTAACATGGGAGATGTACTGGTCTGCCAAACACACCATCTGGACATTCATCGAATGATAACTCCTCCGGTTTCTATACACCTGTTCACTCTTGTGGGGGGGAACCAAAGCCACATGGGTCCCATCAATGGCACCTATGATGTTGGGGATATGTCCAAGGCATAGAAATCGCCCTTCACTGTAGGCAAATCCCCCACCTCAGGGAAAACGATGTAGCTCTGCATGTGTTTCAGCAGGGCAGACAACACTCTGGACAACACCTTGGAAAACATAGCCTGGGACATCCCTGATGATATTGTCACTGTTGTTTGAAAGGACCCACTTGCTAGGAAATGGAGCACTGACAGCACCTGCACTTGAGGGGGGATTCCTGTGGGTTGGCGGATAGGTGACATCAGGTCTGGCTCCAGCTGGGCACACAGTTCCAGGATTGTGGCACGGTCAAGCCTGTAGGTCAGTATGACATGTCTCTCTTCCATTGTCGACAGGTCCACCAGAGGTCTGTACACCGGAGGATGCCGCCATCTCCTCACATGTCCCAGCGGACGGGGCCTATGAAGGACAACAGCGAGCACAGAGTCAAACATCCCAGAGGTACGTAACCACAGCTTGCACAGAACACAATTCTTAATCCATAGAATGGCTTGTATGAGTGTTGAGGCAAGGTCTAGTTATGTGTGACGCAGTTAAAATATTAAGGCATGTGGGCCCCTGAAATGGCGGCTGCCTGACCTGTGAAGTGTGACAATGGGATGTGAGGTAACTGCGCTGGCGTTGTACACCGTGGCGGTAGGCGGTCGAAGACCGCGGCGCAATGCTGCATTGGTTAACATTGAACCCAATGGGTCCCAGGAGCCAATGACGATGTGCGCTGGCGGTCGCTGTACGCACCGCCGCGGACGTGACCGCCATTTTCTATCTGCTTATTCACTCTATACCTGATCTTCGACAGGAGAGGACCTACACTGCAAGTGCTGCTGTGACCTCGGTCTGGAAGAGACAATGGCTCAAGCGACTGGGTAAAGGGCCCCCGCCTTCACCACTGAGGAATTGGAGAAACTAGTGGATGGGGTCCTCCCCCAGTACGCGCAACTCTACGGTCCTCCAGACAAACAGGTAAATACACTGGGAGCATGCTGTATGGGCTATGCCTGTGTGGAGTGGGGTGGATGAAAGTTGGGGGGGGGAGATTGAGGCGTGCATGAAATGACGGTGATTGCATGTGCCACATGGCAAGGGTAGGGATGGGGGCCACTCACATTGACGGTGCAGAAGATAATGACTTCTCTTCTCCCTCCGTACTTTTCATATAGGACAGCGCCCACCAGAAGGTAGATATTTGGCGTGCCATCGCCAAGGACGTCCGGACCCTGGGGGTCCACCGCAGACGGGGCACCCACTGCCGGAAGAGATAGGAGGACATCCACCGCTGGAGCAGGAAGACGGCGGAGGCTCAGCTGGGGATGGCCTCCCAACGTGGGAGGGGTGCCAGTCGGACTTTGACCCCCCTGATGTCCCGGATCCTGGCGGTGGCCTACCCCGAATTGGATGGGCGTGTGAGGGCATCACAGCAGACACAAGGGGGTGAGTACACTCTCATTCTGCTGACTTTGCACGCAGTGGAGGTGTCTGGGTGGGGGAGGAGGGCTGTGGGTCTCCCTAGGCCAGGGCGAATTCTGTAGGCTAGGCCCCTCCGTAAGGCATGGCCCTGTGCCCCCGCCCCCCCACCTCTGTAGGGTGCCAAGCACAGGAGATCATGGCCCTGTGTCATCTATGTGTGTGGATGTCGTCCATAGCCATGTCCCAGGGATTGAGTAGTCGACCCCAAGTGCGCGGCGTAGTGCAGGGGGCTTCTGTGTCTGTCCTGTCCGCCAACGATGTCGCCAATGCATGTACTCAACATGTCTTTATTTTGTTTCCCCCCCCCCTTTTTTGTGGTCTTCCTGTTCATGTGTGCATTAGCATCATCAGGCGGAGGAGAAGTGGCACCGGAGCACGAGGGAGCTGCATCCCACATGGCCATGGAGGGCCACACCACGGAGTCTGAGTTCACCAGTGGGACGGAGGGCGAGGGGAGCTCCACAGCAGGGACTCGGGCTGACAACAGTGACACTGACTCGTCCTCTGAAGGGAGCTCCCTTGTGGTGGCGGCAACATCTGTGGCCACCCCAACAACAGGTACAGCCTCCACCCCTGCACCAGCACGGCCCTCCCAGCAGCCCCTCAGCGTTTGTTCCGTGCCCGCACACCCAGGAAGGTGGCCATCTCCTTCGCCCCAGGCACCTCAGGCCCTGCCCCAGTCACCCCTGCTGCCCTCAGTGAGGAGGTCATTGACCTCCTGAGGACGCTCACTGTTGGGCAGTCCACCATTTTGAATGCCATCCAGGGTGTAGAAAGGGAAGTGCACCAGAGCAATGCATACCTGGAGGGCATTCATTCTGCTCAGGCGGCCCTTCAGCGATCGTTCCAGACTCTGGCCTCAGCACTGATGGCAGCCATTGTCCCTGTGTCTAGCCTCCCCCCTCCAACTTCCTCCACCCATTCCCTATCACCTGTACCTCTGCCTATCCCAGGGACACCATCAGACCAGCCTGCACACACCTCAACACCCAAGGGGGGCTCAGCCAGACATAAGCACCACACATCCCACAGGCAGTCACACAAGCATCATACCCATGCAGACATAGCAACAGCCACTGCCTCCACTGTGTCCCCCTCCTCCACGTCTCCCTCCTCCCTCCCTGTCACCTCTACATTCACACCTGCATGCACACCATCTTCAGCCACTACGTCCCTCAGCAGCACAGACACCAGAACACCCCGCACACGTGCAGTCACCACCCCCACTGCCATTTACACGTCCCCTGTGTCCTCTCCCAGTGTGTCTGTGACGCCCCCTCCCAACATACACAAACGCAGGCAGCCACCCACCCAACAGCCATCCACCTCACGACAGCCTCCAGCCCAAGCACCAGCACCCAAAACCACAAAACTTACACCTCCTACAACCACTACCTCTTCCTCCACTCCCATAACCACTACACCTACCCATCCCACTGCTCCCAAAAAGTTCTTCCCGTCGAAACTCAACCTCTTCCCACCAACTCCCCCACCCCGTCCATGTCATAGGACTCGATTGAGCACCTCAGCCCCCACAAAACCGGGCCCTGCCATCAAGGTCTGCCAGGGACAGTGGAGTGCCCCACCCACCAGGGCAGCCAGTTTGGTCCAGAGCCAAGGCACGGCCATCCCACCCCCGGAGAAACACCCGAAGATAGGCAGTGGCCGGCGGGAGAGGCAGATGACATCAGGCACCAAAACCCCGACCAGGCCTCCGCCAGGGAGTGTGGAGACACCTGCCACACCGGGCAAGGTGGGGAAGGGCCACAGGCGAACTGGGAAGGCTGGGAAGGGCAGCACGGCCGACACCACCGCCATCAGCCCAGCTGCCCAGGTGTGGCCCACCAGCCCCATCCCATGTGGGCAGGACCCCACCAACAGGCCAGGCCCAGCTGCCCAGGAGGACACCGCCAGCCACAAGTCAGGATGGAAATTAGCACCCCGCCACGGCCGGGGCCGCTGACCTGCCCACTTCCATCTCAAGCACCGCTGAACTGGGCACTCCAACTCAAGCACCGCTGAACTGGGCCCTTCATCTCAAGCACCACTGAACAGGGCACCGCGGTCTCAAGCACCGCTGAACTGGGCCCTTCATCTCAAGCACCGCTGAACTGGGCACCGCCGTCTCAAGCACCGCTGAACTGGGCTCTCCATCTCAAGCACCGCTGAACTGGGCACCGCCGTCTCAAGCACCGCTGAACTGGGCTCTCCATCTCAAGCACCGCTGAACCGGGCACTCCAACTCAAGCACTGCTGAACCGGGCACCGCCGTCTCATGCACCGCTGACCCGGGCACCGCCGTCTCATGCACCGCTGAACTGGGCACTCCAACTCAAGCACCGCTGAACTGGGCCCTTCATCTCAAGCACTGCTGAACCGGGCACCGCCGTCTCATGCACCGCTGAACTGGGCTCTCCATCTCAAGCACCGCTGAACTGGGCACCGCCGTCTCAAGCACCGCTGAACTGGGCTCTCCATCTCAAGCACTGCTGAACTGGGCCCTTCATCTCAAGCACTGCTGAACCGGGCACCGCCGTCTCATGCACCGCTGACCCGGGCACCGCCGTCTCATGCACCGCTGAACTGGGCACTCCAACTCAAGCACCGCTGAACTGGGCCCTTCATCTCAAGCACCGCTGAACCGGGCACCGCCGTCTCATGCACCGCTGAACTGGGCCCTTCATCTCATGCACCGCTGAACTGGGCACTCCATCTCAAGCACCGCTGAACTGGGCCCTTCATCTCAAGCACCGCTGAACCGGGCACCGCCGTCTCAAGCACCACTGAACTGGGCACTCCAACTCAAGCACCGCTGAACTGGGCCCTTCATCTCAAGCACCGCTGAACTGGGCACTCCATCTCAAGCACCGCTGAACTGGGCCCTTCATCTCAAGCACCGCTGAACCGGGCACCGCCGTCTCATGCACCGCTGAACTGGGCACTCCAACTCAAGCACCGCTGAACTGGGCCCTTCATCTCAAGCACCGCTGAACCGGGCACCGCCGTCTCATGCACCGCTGAACTGGGCCCTTCATCTCAAGCACCACTGAACTGGGCACTCCAACTCAAGCACCGCTGAACTGGGCCCTTCATCTCAAGCACTGCTGAACCGGGCACCGCCGTCTCATGCACCGCTGACCCGGGCACCGCCGTCTCATGCACCGCTGAACTGGGCACTCCAACTCAAGCACAGCTGAACTGGGCCCTTCATCTCAAGCACTGCTGAACCGGGCACCGCCGTCTCATGCACCGCTGACCCGGGCACCGCCGTCTCATGCACCGCTGAACTGGGCACTCCAACTCAAGCACCGCTGAACTGGGCCCTTCATCTCAAGCACCGCTGAACCGGGCACCGGCGTCTCATGCACCGCTGAACTGGGCACTCCATCTCAAGCATCGCTGAACTGGGCCCTTCATCTCATGCACCGCTGAACTGGGCACTCCATCTCAAGCACCGCTGAACTGGGCCCTTCATCTCAGGCACCGCTGAACCGGGCACCGCCGTCTCAAGCACCACTGAACTGGGCACTCCAACTCAAGCACCGCTGAACTGGGCCCTTCATCTCAAGCACCGCTGAACCGGGCACCGCCGTCTCATGCACGCTGACCCGGGCACCGCCGTTTCAAGCACCGCTGGCCCATGAGCGGCAGGGGCTGGGCTGCATCTGTGTCGGGCAGGCCTGCATGAAGCACTCTGGGCACCAGGCCCCCTCCAGAAGCAGTGGAGACATGCACCCACTACCTCTGTCCTGCACAGGATGAAGCACTCTGGGCAGCAGGCCCCCTCCAGAACCAGTGGAAGAAGGCATCCACTACCTCTGTCCTGCACAGGATGAAGCACTCTGGGCACCAGGCCCCCTCCAGAACCAGTGGAGACTGTCATCGACTTGAGAGACTGTGGCTTTGCACTCCCCAGGATTGAACAGTGGGCAGACCACCCACTGTATGGACTTGTGAGACTGTGGCTTTGCACTCCCCAGGATTGATCAGTGGGCAGACCACCCACTGTATAGACTTGTGAGACTGTGGCTTGGCACTCCCCAGGATTGAGCAGTGGGCAGCCCACCCACTGTATAGACTTGTGAGACTGTGGCTTTGCACTCCCAAGGATTGAGCAGTGGCCAGCCCACCCACTGTATAGACTTGTGAGACTGTGGCTTTGCACTCCCCAGGATTGAGCAGTGGGCAGCCCACCCACTGTATAGACTTGTGAGACTCTGGCTTTGCACTCCCCAGGGTTGAACAGTGGGCATGGAGGCCCCTCGTGGATCTCGCGTCGTGCACTCATCCGGCTGAGGTGCTCCCCCTTCCCTTCCCCCTGAGGTGCCTGTAGTTTTGCCATCTGATGCCCCTGCAGTGTTCTCTCTGTTGGATTCAGGTATCCTGTGTGGGCTTTGCCCATGTGATTTGGCCCGAGTGGTCCACGGACAATGCCTGCTACAATGCTCGGACTTGTACATTACTGTATTTATTATTGTGTTTTGGTGTAAATATTTAAATAGGTAGTTTTTTGATATATGCAAATGTTTCAAACTAATTCCTTTTGTCTTTGCATTCTTCCGGGGAGTTTGGGGGGTGTAACTGTGATGTTTTGCTATGCATTGATGTGTGTGTTGTAGTGGGTGAGGGTGGGGGTGGGTGTGTCGCGTATGTGTGTCCCCATAATTTTTTGCCTACCCCCTCCCCTGTGTCGTAGGTGCAGTACTCACCGTTGTCTTCTGCGCCGGCGTTCGTACTCCTGGTACAGGAGCAGGAATACTATCGCTGGGAGTATGTGAAGTTCCGGTTCCATGCTGTCCTGGCTCCTCGTGGGGTGTATTGAGGTGAGCGTTTTCCCTTCGGTATAGTGGTTTCCGACGTGTTTTTATCTGCGGTGCTACCGCCCTGGAAAAGGTGGCGGATTGGTGGGTTGTGATACTGTGGGCGGTACATTGACTCCCACCTGTCTGTTGGCGGTGACCGGCGCGCTGTTTGTTGGTTCCGCCGTGGCGGTCGGTGTGTTAAAGTGGTGGCCTCTGTTGGCGGTTAGCGCCACGGTCGGAATGCCATTTTTTTTGCCGCCAGCCTGTTGGCGGTTTAGCCGCTGCTTTCACGCCGACCGCCAGGGTTGGAAAGACCACCTATGTCTTTAAGGACAGTGTTTTCAGACTGGAAGGATGTGGCCTCACTTAAACAGTTGAGTACTTCAGCGACATGAGCTAACTCTGGACAAGCTAGGCTTTTTAAATTGTATATAGAGACATGCTGCTTTGCTAAGACTTTATTGCCACCTAGCCTGCCGTGGCATAGCATAGCACAATCTAAAGACTCTTTGGCAGACTAAGATGGCTAAGAGGCTAAAAGCAAAGTGCTACCTACATTAAATCCAGTAGGCAAATAAAAAAAGGCAGGGGGGGCTTAGGAGGTGCTTATGAGCATCAGAAATAATGCTATGTATTTTAATCCCTCGGGTGCTGTGGATGGGGTAGTTACGTCTGCTGCTGTGACGCTCAGGTGCCAGGGACGTAACCACCTCGTCCAGCAATGGGCCCCCAGGGGAAGCGCTAGCGCTCCCCCTGAGGGCCTCACACCCCCCTCCCATGGGCAGGGATCAAAGGGGAATCACTTCCCCCTCCACCCAGCCCCCCGAATCCTCCAGTGATGTCTCCAACTAGCTCCCTGCATCCAGTAGGAGCTGGAATTGCTAACAATGCTGCTCCCTGTGGTCAGGAGCAATATTTATATCTGCTTCCCTGCCCGCATCACCGTGGGCATGGAATCAGACCAGAAGTCCGCTCCCAGAGGGTGGGAGCATTTTTCAAGCTCCCGCCCACTGGGAGCAGACTTTGGGCCTGATTCTAACTTTTGAGGACGGTGTTAAACCGTCCCAAAAGTGGCGGATATACCACCTACCGTATTACGAGTCCATTATATCCTATGGAACTCGTAATACGAAAGGTGGTATATCCGCCACTTTTGGGACGGTTTAACACCGTCCTCCAAAGTTAGAATCAGGCCCTTTGTGTTTGTCCATGCTTGGCGGGAGATTTAAATTGCTCTTGCCAAGTGAGAGCAAACACAGATTTCCCAGCTGATGCCTCTGCTGGAAGGGAAACCATTATGTCCCAGGGGTAGGCATATTGGGACATAGCATACGAGCCAGTCCTCGGAATTGGGTTCCAGGGCCATTAAAGTCTTGACCCCCTCCCTAATGGATATACAGCAGGGTCCTGGGGGATTGGGGTCCTGGGGCCAAAATAAGCCCAGGGAGGGGTGCCATGCAGCCCCCTCCCCTTTTGCAAATTTAGCTTGGCCCTGTGACCCTAAAGTAGATATATCTTGCACCCCCAACATACAGTTTTCTTGCAAATATTTCAGTATATTATAAATAATGTCATAGATCATGGCAGGTGCAAAAAGAAAAGATGATAGACGGAATGCTGAACAATGCAAACATTCACCCCCAGTCTCAAAGATCTTGGATTAATTAATCGATTTTTTGCTCACCACACCACCCCAATTTGGACCTAGCCATATGCAAATCAGTCTTGACCCTGGTCCTCATGGGAACAGTCCAGCCCGAACTGCCAAGCCAGGTCCTCCCTGGACCGGAAACAAGCATCCTAGGACCGGATTCAGGGTATCACCCTTTATCAGCTAGGCTATCTTGAATACAGTGGCGCAGTGAGCACGAGACCCACATCTGGGCATACCCTTCCCACTTGGGGCAACAAATGCAAAAAGAACAGATGATGGCTGGAATGCTGAACACTGCAAGCATTCACCCCCAGTCACAAAGATCTGGGTTTAATCCATCACTTTTTTTTGCTCACCACGCCACCCCAGTTTGGACCTAGCCATATGCAAATCGGTCTTGACCCTGTTCCTCATGGGAACAGTCTAACCCGAAATGCCAAGCCAGGTCCTCCCTGGACTGGAAACAGGAATCCTAGGACCGGTTTCAGGGTATCACCCTTCATCAGCTAAGCTAGCTTGAATACAGTGGTTCAGTGAACACGGGACCCATGTCTGGGCATACCCTTCCCACTTGGAGCGACAAATGTAAAAAGAACAGATGATGGATGGAATGGTGAACAATGCAAACATTCACCCCGTCACAAAGATCTGGATTTAATCCATCGTTTTTTTGCTTACCACCCCACCCCTTTTTGGACCTAGCCATATGCAAATCAGTCTTGACCCTGGTCCTCATGGGAACAGTCCAGCCAGAACTGCCAAGCCAGGTCCTCCCTGGACCAGAAATAAGCATCCTAGGACCAGTTTCAGGGTCTCGCCCTTCAGCTAGGCTAGCTTGAATCCAGTGGCGCAGAAAGCACGGGACACACGTCTGGGCATACCCTTCCCAATTGGGGCAACAAATGTAAAAAGAACAGATGATGGACAGAATGCTGAGCAATGCAAACATTCACCCCCAGTCACAAAGATCTGGGTTTAATCCATCGTTTTTGGCTCACCATGCCACCCTACTTGGGACCTAGCCATGTGCAAATCAGTCTTGACCCTGTTCCTCATGGGAACAGTCCAGCTCAAACTGCCAAGCCAGGTCCTCCATGGACCAGAAACAAACATCCTAGGACCGGGTTTCAGGATATCACCCTTCATCAGCTAGGCTAGCTTGAATCCAGTGGCGTAGTGAGCATGGGACCCATGTCTGGGTATACCTTTCCCACTTGGGGGGATCATGGCCGGGGCACAAGTTATAGTTACCCTAGCGGCAAGTTATAGTTACTTGAGTTAACCATAGCTATAACTGCTGAATTCTATGGTTTTGTGCGAGTAAATTAATTTATTAAAAAGCAATCACAGACATTCTGCTGACCCCAACAGACCTACCTCATTAATATGCATGAGGTAGGCCTATTTGCGACCCACTAAGAATTGTTACTGAAACTCAAAAGCATTTCATACATTAGGAATACTAATTTCCTAATTGTAATTTCTTAATTGCAATTCAGAGATAATTGCAATTGGGAAATCTATTTCCTAATGTGGTTAGTACATCTGGCCCTTTATACCCTATCAACTAAAAAAAAACTCACAACCAAAAATCAAAATCAATCACATAATTTGCATATAAACAAATAAATAGCAATCAATAAATAACTTATTTACATTTAAATCAAGTGACATAGTTACTATACATTTACAAAAACACTCACTGCTGATGCAATCCTTAAATAAAATAAACTCAACAATGTGAAACCAATTATACGTTACTGTATTTTATTAAACCATTAAACATAAACTTTACAATAACATAAATATTTTAGTAAAAACATTTTCCAATACAATAACACACCATAATATAAAAACACTATTATAAATACCAGTGTTTTAAACTTCGATACAATTGTAAAAAATTCAAAAATGCTTCGTTTTGATACTTGTGTCTATGATAATTTTGCAGCCACAATACTTCTACCAGGATGATATAGTCACACAATATTTTGGAGTTGAAGTTTAGATTTGCCTTGCTGTGATATCTATGACCTGTACATGTGATATATGTTCCCAGCGACTACTTTAAGTTAAAATCCCCTGAGCTGCTCAGCTGACCTTGCTGGAATAGTGGTCAAGTAGTAGCCTAGCAGTGGACAGACAAGTTGCCTGATCATAGAGCCTATCAAATGTACTTAACATAGCAGTTTCACATGCATTTCTTTCTATAGTTTGGCATCCTCAAAGTGCATGCTATCTGAAAAAGCATCATCTATATTTCTAAAACCCTACATGAAGACCTTTACATGAAGCTACTGATTGCTGCCACTCCTGTTTTTTACTTGGAATGGTCCTCTGCTTTCCTTCCATTTCCTTCATGCCTCCTGAAACAAATGCCTACAGCTCCTTTCAAAGACTGCAACCTCTCCTTCTATGAAACTCATAACCCTGTACCCCTAAAATATCAAATCGCCTCTGTTTCATCTATTAACCCAATGAGCCATCTGTATGACTTTCCCTTCCCCTGCCCCAACTAATGACCACATCTAACTCAGATTAATTTACTCAACCACAAAGAAACTGGAGTAAATGCATGGAATGAATTGATTGAGTGCTCAAGACTAATAGCAGTATCCAGGAATAACCAATAACACCGGCTAACCACAACATCCGGATTCCGGTACAGCGTGGCATAAAGCGCTTCACCACCTCGCCAGGGGTAGTACGTGTTATACAAGTGCAATTACAATTCAGTGCAAACACCATGTTCTGGAAAATGACATATTTGAATTTAGTCAAAGCTTTAGCCTGAATTTCTGCCAGGTTACAGGACACACTTCAAAGCAGCAAGCAGACAAGCACAAACGGAAAGCCACTTACCACCCTGTGTGCCATGAAATTAGCTAAAGCTAATTAACCTGGACCACTTTTCCAAAGACTATTTTTAGTCCCTATTCAGCACTGCTCACAAAAACATAACGTTTAACGTATTCCGTAATGCCGTTTTTTTTTTCAAGGAAGGCTTTTCAATGTTCTTGCTATCTTTAGAATAATTTGAAAAAAAATACTTAGCAAAAATAGGATCCTATTTATGGATTGACTCATAAGGTATGATCGCGGTCTGCTCTTTTGTCAGATTTTGACAATTTATTGGAAGTATTTTCGAGCGTGCCAACAGCTTTACGCCTAATGCGTCCCTAACAGATGCATGGTTCAAGTTTCAGCCCCATATTTAGTAATAATGATAATTATAGTCACTGGTAACAGCGCTTAACAAAGACATTTTCAACCAAAGATGTAATTTTCATACAAATAAACCTCAACCTTCCCTTACTCTCCCGCTCGCTTTCTCCCTTTTCTTCTCCCTTTCTTTCATTAACATTGTAGCTTTTTATTGCTGCTTCAATAACTTACCAGGATTGTACAGAAATTAATCCTGTTTTGTCGTTTCTTATCCCATTCTGATTTTCTGCAGCCTCTTTGCCCTGTCTTTCTCCCCTGTCTCCACTGCTGCCTTATCCCTGGGCATTTTGTGCAGTGGACCTGACAAATATTGAGGACTTGGCCGTAATAATTTTGCAAATTATTTGGGTGAAACGTTAACTTAATGGAAAATATGACCAGTTTTCAAAATATTCAGAATTAGACATGCATGTGAAAATATTTGCAGTTTTCATTTTAATACTGCTCGAACTAAAAACTGCGGGTGAAGCAGTGGTAACCCCACACTGGGCTGTGTCTTTGGAAGCTGATTCTACAGCTGCTGCCCTGCAGCAATGGATCCAGCTAACACTGTGACGGAGCAATGTCTCCCTTAGCCCTAACCCGCACTTGCCAATCACAGTGTAGCTGCTAGTAAGCCCCCTTGTTTACTGGCCAATCATCACTGGCTCCACTGTAACATTCACACTGCACATGTGAGCAGATTGTGGCCTGCCGAGGGAGGCATTCTTGCAATGTGGTGGGTCACGTTAAGAATTATAGTAGCTCTGCTTGGCATAATATGGACATCCTGTTACTGGGCAATATTATTGTGCTGGTCATTTGGTAACCATCACTGTCTTTTGACTGCCATCTTTTTATGAAGTGATCATTCATGATGCTTGGAAGCTAGCACTAGCTTAAAATGGGCAACAATTCGATGTGATTGTAATACATGGGCAAGTGATGTACGTTCTGATCTTGTGGGGAAGTAACAAAGTGGTCTTTGAGGGACAAAGCCGTAGATTTACTGAATGAAAAGCTGTTAAGTGGTTGACAGAAACTTGTTGTACAAGACTGACATGCCTTTGTTTGCAGGAATAAACTTATACATAAAAAATTAAGGGCCATATTTATACTTTTTGACGCAAAACTGCGCTAACGCAGTTTTGCGCCAAAAAAATTAGCGCCGGCTAACGCCATTCTGAAGCGCCATGCGGGCACCGTATTTATTGAATGGCGTTAGCCGGCGTTAGCCGACCGGCGCTGCCTGGTGTGCGTGAAAAAAAACCACGTACACCAGGCAGCGCCGGCGTAGGGAAAAATGGCGTTTGGGCGTCCAAAAATGGGGCAAGTCAGGCTGAGGCAAAAAAATCGTCTTAACCCGATTTGCGACATTTTTGTTTGGCGCCCAGACGCCATTAACATGACTCCTGTCTTAGCAAAGACAGGAGTCATGCCCCCTTGCCCAATGGCCATGCCCAGGGGACTTCTGTCCCCTGGGCATGGTCATTGGGCATAGTGGCATGTAGGGGGGCACAAATCAGGCCCCCCTATGCCACAAAAAAATTAAAAAAAAATACTTACCACAACTTACCTTTTCTTCCCTGGGATGGGTCCCTCCAGCCTTGGGTGTCCTCCTGGGGTGGGCAAGGGTGGCAGGGGGTGTCCCTGGGGGCTTGGGAGGGCACCTCTGGGCTCATTCTGAGCCCACAGGTCCCTTAACGCCTGCCCTGACCCAGGCGCTAAAATCCGGCGCAAATGCGGGTTTTTTAGTCCCGCCCACTCCCGGGCGTCATTTTTGCCCGGGAGTATAAATACGACGCATATGCATCGCAGTCATTTTTTAAGACGGGAACGCCTACCTTGCATATCATTAACGCAAGGAAGGTGTTCACGCAAAAAAATGACGCTAACTCCATGAACTTTGGCGCTAGACGCGTCTAACGCCAAAGTATAAATATGGAGTTAGTTTTGCGTCGAAAAAAACGACGCAAATTCGGCGCAAACGGAGTATAAATATGCCCCTAAAAGCTGTTATTTGCGAAAAACTGTGGGTCTCATTTACAAGAATCTGACGCATCGGCCCAGATGATTAACATTTCTTGTGCTGCCTTAGATCCCCTAATGACACCATGGATGCGCTGCATTTACAATACAGAGCTCCATGGCACATGTTTAACAAATACTTCAGAAATTCTGATGCATCTGTTGGCGATAAACTCACGCACTGCTGGACTAGCGTAAAAAAATGACCCTACTCCAGCAATGCGAGGAGGCCCCCATAGAGAAAAGCCCTGCATCAATTTTATGCCCGCTCTTTGCAGACGTTAAAATTCTAATGCAGTGAATTTGCAGAAAAATGCCATGAAATGTTGTACATTTCATTGTGTCAGTTCCGCCTGGGAACTCCTACCCTGCATGCATTGTACCTGCCAGGGTATAATGTGACACAAGGGTTTACAAACTGACGCGTTGGGCCCAATGCATTATTTTTTAAATCTGGAGCAGTGTAAAGCTCTGTTAATGACATCCCTGTATAAAAAAATGACGCAACAGTGGCGCAAAGGCCTTGTCAATGAGGCCCTATGTTTTTTTTGTTCCGAAACCTGGCGTTTGGGGACAAAATTATTATATTGACAATATATTTAAGGCTTAGGGCCTCATTACAAGGCTGGCAGTCTTAAGACTTCCAGCCTCGCGGTGGCAGTCAGGATCACTGCTGCCTTGGCGGTCCGACCGTCACATTAAGACCCTGGAGGTTGGACAGCGAGGGTACCACCACCACAGCGGGATCCATGAATCCAAGGGGCTGGCAGTGGCAGAGATCACAATCTGCCAGGGCGGCGCTACATGCAGCTCCGTTCTGCTGATCATGACCTCGTTCTCCGCCAGCCTTTCATGGTGGTTTTACCACCAAGAAAAGGTTGATGGGGAACAGGTGCAGGGGGCCATGGGGGGCCTCTGCACTGTCCATGCACTTGGGATGCACAGTACAGGGATCACCCTTCCAAGCACCATTGCAATGTTCACTATCTGCTGTGCAGACAGTGAACATTGTGAAGGTGCTGGGTCATCCTGTGGTGGCAGCATTGCCTCTGGCTCGATTACAACCTGGCAACAATGCTGCTGCCTGTGTCCCGCTCGGCTGGCAAGCAAAAAACAGCAGAGAGGTAGCCAGTGTGGCAGCAACCTCCCCGTCTGAAGTTTGGCAGACGGTTCAAATAGTTCGCCAAACTCCTAATCTGTCCCCTAGTATTTAGTCCTAATCGATGCAGATTTCGAGAACCTTTACTGCAGGTATCATTGTCGTATTATCATAGGGAAATTAGTGTGAAGACACTGGGCCTGATTACGAATATAAGTTGTATTTAGTGCACATCATAAATAATGATACCACAGTGTACGTTATTTAACAAGTGCGATAACTACCACCTATTATGCTTTGTTTGGAAATAACATGCAGAATTTCATGTTTAAGGCACCAGAATCCTCATGGTACGGTAAATACAGTATGGTTTTCCCCTGTTACATTTTGGCAGGTTTGGCCTGTTGTCACGCTTGAGTGTAGTTTTATATGTTAGATAGTTTAGTCTGTTTTCACTTTATTTGAATTTCACAACATACAGAGAACCTTTACATTCAATACATTTCAAAGTACCAGTATAGTATATGTTTATACTAGAGCACATTAGCACACCTAGATTTCAAGTTTGAAAATAAATACAAATAGTCATTAATTGAAATGTATTAAATGTAATATATTAGTTGGGGTGGATGGTAGTCCACCATAAGTAATGAAGTCACTATTGTTAGATCCAGGAAAGGTTTCAGTAATGTAAACCTGAGCTCAATCCCTGGTAGCCATGGCACAGAGCAGACGGCCTTAACTTATGAAAACATGCTAACCATTTAGAAGTACGAAAACAGTTAAAAGTTGAAAGCACAACAATATAAAAAAATCCCACTCAACTTAAAAAAAATAGAGGTTTATTTATTGACAAAATTACACCAAAATGACAAAATGCCAATGAAAGGGACCAGAGATATGAATTGTTAGATTTTTAAGTGAAAATAGCACCAAAAGGCGTTACGAGCGGACCGTAGTCAGATGGTTGTGCTTGATTGGTACATGTGCAAGATTTAAGGTGGACCACAATGGAGCATGGGTCGAAACAGAAACTAGGTTAATCCCAGTCAGAAGTTTTACCTTTTGCCTTAGTCTCTGAAATGGAAGTCCAAAATCCTCAACAGGGTAAGTCATCAGCCTCTGGGGCTAAGAAGGACTTTATGAGGTCGGAAAGATGTCGGATGAGGTCCTGGTGAAGCCATTGGCTTTAGGCACAAAAGTTCAGAGGGAGAGAAATTCAAAATTCATGCCCTAGAAAGGACCCTTGCCAGCTGAATAGTATTGAAGCCTTCGCCCGGAGAATATTTCTACTTTCACACTTTATCACTTTTATGGAGCTTGCATTCCTCTGGTGGGGCAAGGTTGCAAGCTGTAGTGGAACATGGCTCCATGAGGCCAGATACCCTTTCCATTACTTCCAGCTGAAACAGATTTACTGCTGTGGAAAAGCTCAGAGTAGGAGCAACCTGAATATTTGGCCTAGATGCAAAGCACCCTCGTTGGATTAACTAGGCAGGTTTGTCTTAGCCCTATGAAGATCAATGGAGGCAAAAAGCTTCTGATTTTTCAGGATGCTAGGATGAGCACCATATGACACACCAAGGGTCAAATGACCTCCGCAACAACACTTGGGTGGCCAAGGCTCACTCCATCATATGCCACAAGCAGGGTTTCTAGCAGACTGTTGTGCCCCTGTAGCCTAACAGGAGACCAGCCTACTGACCCCTGGAATCCACTTCTTTGAACTAGATAGGTCCAGTCTTCCAGGTCTCCTCACAGGTTTCAAAAGCAGGTGCAGTTCTTCTGTCTTACACAGGTCTAGTAGCATTATGAGGATGGTACCCAAGGCTGCCACATTTAACCTGGCACTAGCCTGTGGGTGGGAGTGACTCCTCGCCCCATCCAATCAATAGGAAAAAAGTTCCCAGTGGTAACCTTACCCATGTTTGCAGCAGTTCCTCCTGTGTGCCCTGCAAACAAACCCACAGTGCCCCTCTGTAGCAGGCTGGCCTGGCTTATAGTGGGTACCATGTGGTACTTACAGCCTGTGCCAGGTCCAGTTATCCCTTATTAGTAGAATAGAGGTGTTTCTAGCAGCTTAGGCTGATAGAAGGCAGCTATGGCAAAACAGTTTGGGCTGAACTAGGAGACATGCAAAGCTCCTACTATACCACTTATATCATATAGGACAATATCATAAGAAAACACAATACTCAGAGTTACTAAAAATAAAGGTACTTTATTTTTATGACAATATGCCAAAAGTATCTCAGAGAATACCCTCACTTAGAAGATAAGTAATATACACAAGTTATATGTACACAAACCCAAAACAGGTAAGTAACAGTAAGAAAAGTAGTGCAAACAATGTAGAATCACAGTAGGATGCAATAGGTAAACATAGGTCTAGGGTCAACACAAACCATATACTCCAAAAGTGGAATGCGAATCACAAATGGACCTCAGACCTATGGGAGGTTGTAGAGGGTCACTGGGACCTTAAGAAAACAGTCAGGGTGTCCAAGATACCCCACCCCAAGACCCTAGAAAGTAGGAGTAAAGTTACCCTACTACCCCAGAAAGACACAATAGTCGTGATGGGGGGATTCTGCAAGAACCACAAGCACCAGCAAAACACTGAAGATGGATTCCTGGACGTGAGGACTGCAAGGCAAGGGGACCACGTCCAAGAGTCGCGATAGTGTCTGGGGGGGCAGGAGTCCAGGAAAACCCGGATGAAGGTGCCAAAGGGCTGCCTCAGGGTGGAAGAAGCCAAAGATTCTGCAACAACAAAAAGGGCTAGGAACTTCTCCTTTGGATGGAAGATGTACCACAGTGTGCTGGATGTTGCAGAAGTGTTGCCACGCAGAAATACTACAAACAAGCCCTGCTAGCTGCAAGGGTCATGGTAGAGGTTTTTGAGTGCTGCTGGGGACCAGGAAGGACCAGGAAGTCGCCCCTTGGAGGCGGAGACAGAGGGGGTGCTCAGCAACTCAGAGAGCCCCTACAGAAGCAGGCAGCTCCCGCAGAAGTACCAGAGCAGGCACTTAGAAGATTTGTGAAACCAGAGTCACAAAAGGAGGGTCTCACGACGTCGGAGTCCAACCCAGAGGGTTAAGCACTGCAGGACGGAGTGCTGGGGACCCAGGCGAGGCTGTGCTCAAAGGAATCCTTGGAGAAGTGCGCAGAAGCCAGAGCAGCGGCAGATCACGCAGTACACAGGTTTGCAGTCTGGCGTGGGGAGGCAAGGACTTACCTCCACCAAACTTGGACTGAAGGATCACTGGATTATGGGGGTCCTTTGGATCCAGCTCCTGTGTTCCAGGGACCACGCTCGTCAGGATGACAGGGGACCCAGAGGACCTGTAATGCCGTCTTTTGGTGCCTGCGTTAGCAGGGGGAAGATTGCGTCGACCCACAGGAGATTTCTTCTTGGCTTCCAGTGCAGGGTGAAGGCAGACAGCCCTCAGAGCATGCACCACTAGGAAACAGTCAAGAAAGCCGGCAGGATGAGGCGCTACAATGTTGCTGGTAGTCGTCTTGCTACTTTGTTGCGGTTTTGCAGGCGTCCTGGAGCAGTCAGCAGTCAATTCTTGGCAGAAGTCAAAGAGGGAGGTGCAGAGGAGCTGTGGTGAGCTCTTGCATTCGTTATCTGAAGAATACCCCAGAGGAGAGACCCTAAATAGCCAGAAAAGGAGGTTTGGCTACCAAGAGAGGTAAGAGCCTATCAGAGGGGGTCTCTGACATCACCTGCTGGCACTGGCCACTCAGAGCAGTCCAGTGAGCCCCCAACAACTCTGAATCCAAGATGGCAGAGATCTGGGACACACTGGAGGAGCTCTGGACACATCCCTTGGGAGGTACTGGTCAGGGGAGTGGTCACTCCCCTTTCCTTTGTCCAGTTTCGCACCAGAGCAGGGCTGGGGGATCCCTGAACTGGTGTAGACTGGCTTATGCAGAGATGGGCACCATCTGTGCCCATCAAAGCATTTCCAGAGGCTGGGGGAGGCTGCTCCTCCCCCAGCCCTTCACACCTATTTCCAAAGGGAGAGGGTGTAACACCCTCTCTCAGAGGAAATCCTTTGTTCTGCCTTCCTGGGCCGGGGCTGCCCAGACCCCAGGAGGGCATAATCCTGTCTGAGGGGTTGGTAGGAGCAGCAGCTGCAGTGGAAACCCCTGAAAGGCAGTTTGGCAGCACACGGGTTCTGTGCTAGAGACCCGGGGGACCATGGAATTGTCCCCTCAATACCAGAATGGTATTGGGGTGACAATTCCATTATCTTAGACATGTTACATGGCCATGTTCGGAGTTACCATTGTGACGCTACACATAGGTAGTGACCTATGTGCATTGCACACGTGTAATGGTGTCCCCGCACTCACAAAGTCCAGGGAATTTGCCCTGAACGATGTGGGGGCACCTTGGCTAGTGCCAGGGTGCCCACACTCTAAGTAACTTGGCACCTAACCTTCGCCAAGTGAGGGCTAGACATATAGGTGACTTATAAGTTACTTATGTGCAGTGAAAAATGGCAGTGAAATAGCGTGGACGTTATTTGACTCAGGCTGCAGTGGCAGGCCTGTGTAAGAATTGTCTGAGCTCCCTGTGGGTGGCAAAAGAAATGCTGCAGCCCATAGGAATCTCCTGGAACCCCAATACCCTGGGTACCAAAGTGCCATATACAAGGGGATTTTATGGGTGTACCAGTGTGCCAATGAGAATTGGTAAATTTAGTCACTAGCCTGCAGTGACAAATTTAGAAAGCAGAGAGAGCATAAACACTGAGGTTCTGGTTAGCAGAGCCTCAGTGATACAGTTAGGCACCACACAGGGAACACATATAGGCCACAAACGTATGAGCACTGTGATCCTGGCTAGCAGGATCCCAGTGACACATATCAAACACACTGACAACATAGGGTTTTAACTATGAGCACTGGGCCCTAGCTAGCAGGATCCCAGTGAGACAGTAAAAACACCCTGACATATACTCACAAACAGGCCAAAAGTAGTGGTAACAAGGCTAGAAAGAGGCTATCTTCCTACACCCTCTCTACCTAAATTCAACATGGAATAACCTTTCCTTCACTGTGTGGAGTGCTTTTGCCCATCCAAGAGCTATAGCCAGGGAACCCCTTCTCTGTGGCCACTCAAAATCAGTTCTGGGGGAAGCTCTACTCCCACTGGTATAGGTGCTTAGCTGACTTGAGGAACAAAGAAATGGTAGGCCAAGGTGTAAGCGACATCTGCCTGTGAGAGAATGGGCCTCTATTGAACCTGACAGCCTTAAGGTGATCTTTCCCTAACTTTTTGCCTGTCTCCATCCATTTTTCTGATCTAGTTTTTGCTGGGTTTAGGTTCTCAAGTGCTTGTGCTCTCTGCCCGTAAACTTGATAACATTGGCTCCTACCCTGATTTACCTTTAAGCTTATAGTAAAGTGCAGTATATGTGCCCGGGACCTGTAAATTAAATGCTACTAGTGAGCCGGCAGCACTAATTGTGCTCCCCACATAAGTAGCCCCTTAACCATGTCTCAGGCCTGTCATTGCAAGGCCTGTGTGTGCAGTTTCACTGCCACTTTGACTTGGCATTTAAAACTACTTGCCAAGCCTTAAACTCCCTTTGTATTACATATAAGTCAACCCTAAGGTAGGCCATGGGTAGCGCATAGGGCAGGGTGCTATGCAAGTAAAATGTAGGGCATGTATTTGTAAGTTCTACATGTCCTAGTAGTCAAAAACTCCCAAAGTCGTTTTACACTACTGTGAAGCCTGCTCCTCTCATAGACCAGCATTAGAGATTCCCTTACATGCTTTTAAGTGGTCATTTCTGATCTGAGAGGAGTGGCATTGTCATGTTTTGTATGTTTGGAATGGCAGTGAGAAATCCTCCTTACTGCTTAAGTTAGATTTAACATTACTATTTTAGAAAAGCCACTTTTAGAAAGTGGACATTTCTCTGCACTTACTGCTCTCTGTGCCTTACAGCCTGTCTCCAATCCACGTACAGCCTGTGCTGGTTGACAGCTCCCCTTGTGCATTCCACCCAGACAGCTATAAAAACAGGACACTCAGCTGCATCTGCATTCATCTGCCTACTGATGGGTCTTCCTGAGCAGGGTGGGTGGAGGGGCTCTCAAAGGCTAGTGGCCTGACCTCAGACAAAGGACTAATAACGCTCAACAGATCTCTTGGCAGACATGACTGAGTTGAAAGGGGAACTTGTGCACTTCAAAACCACTCTTTGAGGTTTTCCTCCAATTCAAAAACACATTTGGGTATATATACTAGGTGTGTGACCCCCCTAAAATCAGACACTTCTGGACCTACAACTGGACTCTGTCAGAGGGACTACCATGCTGCCCAAAGGACTCATCTGGACTGCTTTTCTGGAAGGACTGTTCTCCTGCTTTTTGCCCTGCTGTGTGCTGCCCTGTCTCTGCTGGAGGGACTCTTCCTTCAGTGCTTAATCTGTGCTTGATGTTTCTGGTGTGGAGAATCAGCACTTATTTTTGAGGGCCGGCACTTACTTTCTTGCCTCAAGCATTTACTGCAGGCAAAAGACACATATGGGTAAGACGGAGGAATAGAAAAACGAAAAAGTGTCAGAATGGGAGAAAGCAGAAAGTTGCAAGAGTGAGCTGAAGGAGCAGGGAATAGCTTTACATGGATTGAAGAGGCCTGCAATGGCTTCAGAATTACGTTGCCTCAGTATTCCGTGTTCGCACATTTAATTGCAGCAGCCGCATGTTCAAAAGGAAGGCCTTGGGCACCGGCACCTTTTTATTTACAAATTAAGCACTGTCTTACTTCCCCCATAAGTGCTCTCCAAGGGCTTGGACTGAGCTTGCCCCTATTCTGATGTCTCAGGGCTATCAAAGACTTCATCTGAAGGAGAAAATCCACAGCGCTGGAAAAACCAACGCAGCGAACGCCTGCAAAATTCAATGCAAAGCCTGCAGAATCGACTCAGCGCTTGTCTTGTGACTAAAAAATCGCTGCCTCACCTGCCGGATGGACGCAGCCCCTGTTGCGTCTTCGCAACATGGTTTGGATTTTTCACAGATCATCCCAGGATGTCAAAATATCCCCCACATCACAGTGAGGAACAAAGGCTGAACACCCAAAAATCAAGGCATCACCTTGCTGTGTGAAAAAAAAAAACATATCACCTTCATCGCACTGGACAAACGGACACATTACTTCATTTTCCAATGCATCTCCTCCTCTGCGGCCCTCTGCATTGTTAATTTTGACGCATTCCAGGTACTGTGTGTTAAAAAGATACAACTACTGATTTTTAATGATTGAGACTCATCTAAAACTTTAAAATGTGAAATCTTGACTTGCACATATTGTTTTTTTGTTGTTTTGCCTTATTTTATTCAAATAAATATCTTTCTCTGAGCTGGTGTGGAGTACTTTTTGTGGTGTTTTCACTGTTACTTGATGAGTTATTGCACAAATACTTTACTTGCCTTCTAAGTTAAGCCTGCCTGCTCTGTGCCAAGCTACCGGAGGTTGAGCTCAGGATAATTTAGGTTGTGTTGTGACTTACTCTGACTAGGATTGTGGTCCCTATTTGGACAGGGTGCATACCTCTGCCAACTAGAGACCCGATTTCTGACAGCCTCCCTGAATTTAATTAAGTTCCAAGGCACAACCCAGATTTTGTGTCAGCTTTGGGCAAAGTTGACACTTTATAAAGTGGCCTATTTAGCAGGGGTGGGTGGAATGTTTCATTCCTCCCATGGAATTGGCAGGATTTGATGACTCTACGTTACTCTTGTAACACAAAGTTCCTGCCATATTCCGCCATTTGCTGCATGAGGGAATTTTTTCCCTGTGAGTCTCCAGAAATATGAACTGGTGAGCACAAACAAGATTTGGCATTTCTTAATGTGATTTTCAAACATGGGCAAGCGGTCACTGTCAGAGAATTACATGTCGATTGCTGCTGCTCTAGTAGATTTTCTACTCGAATGACTGTGTGCTCTTGCATACCGCATGGTGCTGTTCATGATGATTTTTCAGTGCTACTTGTGCTGCTGACTCTAAATTACAGTGCAACATGCATATTATCCACCCATTGATGGAACTCAGTGGAATATTGCAGACTTTCTTTGTAACTCTGCTGAATTCCTTAGAGTGAATCTCCACAAGTCCAGTCCACCCTTACTATTTGGGAGTGTTGGCAGTAACTTGTGTAATTCAGTGTAGCATAATCACATGGAATGGCCTATGAATTCAGTGAGATTATGCTTCAATTATGTAGGAATAGTAATTCTGCATTTAGTGCTATTTCTTAATTCAAAATACCTCCTCATGCCCAAAATGGATGTGAGGATGCTTTTGCATTTAGAAATAGTGCTAAATGCAACGGAAGATGAATAATGGGTGTGAGTTGCCGCTTACGCTCACTAACTGTGCTCTTGGGGTAGGGTGTTCCTCCAACTTAATGCCAGCATTTAGTGCTATTTACCTTAGTGTACAATGCACCCTTGCAGCCAAAATGGACATCAGGGTGCCTTTTGCACTAGGAAACAGTAGCAAATACAGTAGAATACCCATAGTGAGAGCGAGCAGCCACTCAAGCTCACTAAATGTGCTCTTGGGGTAGGATTTGTACCCCCACACTACTCTTAAATAAGCGAGCAGGAATAATTACCTAATTATTTGTAATTCCCCGTCAGCATAACGAGGAATTACCAAAATTACTCTGATTACTCCAGTGTAATCAAACTTCGTCCCAGACTTGCTATTCAGCTCCTAAGAGGCAGTTGAAGGCTCTTGCAAATGGGCTTCTGAAGATTTCAGGCAGGGAAGAAGTGACTTTATAAAAGAACATTCTGCTAAATTTTTATTACGCATCCTACTATATCAGTGAATTGGGCATGTAATAAATATTTTTTTTAAAACAAGAATGAACTTTGTAGCTGTTTTCTATTTGAAAAAAAAATTATTCATTTTAATATGGCATCCCAATGCTTTCCCATGGAACAGCTAACCCTACTATAGTGAAAATAGCTTTTTTTTTTTTTTCCCTGTGAAGACATGTTCAACATGAACCTTTTGCATGCCCTGCTTTCAAATACCATGCACCCTGCCTTATGGGCAAATCAGTCTTATTTAGCGCTAAGGTTTACATTTTCAATAGGGGGTTTAAGCCTATCAACAAGGGCTATTTTGATAGGTCGAATATTCAGTTTTAAAACCTCACGGACAGGCTAAAGCGGCACACCTGCGGTCCTGTTTGCTCTGTCACTGCAGTGGGTTGCACAATGAGTGCTTCAGTCCACTAGTGACATTTAACTAACAAGTCCTAGGCATTCTTTGTCCCATATATTAGGGACTTATAGGTAAGCTAAATATGCCAATTGGGAGTATAGCCAACATCAACGTGTTTATGGTTCAGAGCACATGCAGTGGACCCTTGTTAGCAGAGTCGCAGTCCAAAAACTATTTGCATCAGTCCAAATCAGTTGGGGTAATCATGCAAAAAGAGGGCTTTTCCTACAATATTGATATAATTAAAAGATTGTCTTGCTTTGGGGAAATACTACCTCAACTTCCTCTCTTGCGGGAGCCAAACTGGGATGTGGTTTTTGAATAGGTAATGATGGTTCTTTGCAGGCTTTCATCTGCCTCAATGTTTCATATTGAGTTACTGGTTGTGGTGGTGAAACACTACTGAAGCAGCAACCACAATCCTTTTCAGGGTGAAGTCACATGCAACCCCAAATTAACCTGCACTCAGTGCCTTGGTAGCTTGGCACAAAGCAGTCAGGCTTAACTTAGAGGCAATGTGTACAGTATTTGGGCAACACTTATAACAGTAATAAAGTTAAAACACAACACAAGAAAATTCTAGTTGGCTGGCCTCCTCACTATATTCTCAGGGACAGAAGTCTCCAACAACCTTGCACCCAGCACTTGAACTATGCCATCTGTGAGTCCTACTCTGCCAAATGGTGCCACCACACTCCTGAACTCTTGGAAGTAGGCCTAAAGTTGTTCTGCCAGCCTTTTGTGGATCCAGCAGAATCAAAACATCTACTCTGCTGCAGAGCGCAAACCCAAGCAGAACCAATGCATCACCTCTGCTGCAAGTATTCTCCAAGCAAAGGGACTGTGCATTGACTTCGCAGCCCACATCGGAACCGCCACTGCATGACGCATCCCTGATGCAAACCCTCACATTTCAGCACTAACATGCTCCACAGCTTGCATCTCAGCTCCTTAGAGCTGACGCATCTCCTTGGCTGCGCAGAGGATCCTTGATGCTGGACTTTGCATCTCAAGCCTTCATCAACAGGATCTTAAAAGATTACACAGAATCTTGCATTGCAGCTTCGTGGCTCCTCGAACCTGACGCATAGCCTTGGCTGAGTGATGCATCTTATACACGATGCCTCGCAATGCTCTGCAACCAAGATTTAAGGTACTATTATTTAGCAGGCCTACCTGGATCCATGTAGCTGATCTGTGCTCTATTAAGACTTTTTCCGTATCCAGGGTGACCAGATATCCACAGTTGGCACTTTGAGCTTTTTGTCGCTTATTTTCTGGAATCTGCATGTCTTCAATTCTACTGATTGGATTCTTGTTCTTTTGGTCTTAATTTGTTTATTACAGTGTAATTTGGTATGGATATTTCTTGTGTTGTGTTTTCACTTCATTGCTGTTTGAAGTGTTGCACAAATAATTTACACATTGCCACTAAGTTACGCCTGACTGTTCTGTGCCAAGCTACTTAAGGGTTGAGCACAGGTTAATTTGGAGTTTGCATGTGACTTCACTCTGACAAGGATTGTGGTTTCTGCTTCAGTAGGGTTTCACCCCCTCAACCAGTGACACAATTTCTTACAGCATCTCTTCCGTTTTAACAGACGTTTAAAACAATGCATGTACTTTTGTTGCCTATTCATGTGCACTATATGTAGTTTTATGTAGGATCATTTTAAGGGATTTATTATCTTTCTAGTGTCATTATTCTGTCAGTTGTATTGCTGATGTTTTGGGTCTAGAATTGTGGGGACTTGGCAGTTGATTGCCTTGACTGAAGGATACACTGTCCTGCCATTCCAATAAACCTATGAAAACTCTTCCTGGACTTAACTGGAATTACTACAATTTTGGCGACAAGCTGTGCGTTCTCCATACGGACAGCACTGGAGTGGTGCCATTTTTGGTTTGGATCTTTGGAACCTATGCATGCAGAATTGAGGATCCTTCTTGAGTTGTAAATTAAATTTGAAAATTATTCTTGGAAGTAGCGTGGTACTTTTATGGACTGACACTGACAGCGGAGGACACAGCAGATTTTGGAGTTACTTTGGAGAAATACCTGTGTTTGTACATCGTGTGAGCTGGATGCATCTTTTGAACAGTGTATGTGAGGCAGCTTGGCTTGCTGCGAGCGTTCAGTGTTCCGTGGCCACATCAGGTCTGTCTTCTTGGAATCCAGGATATCTGTGGAATCACCATCAGCTAGCAGCACATTCCTTTTTGGGATCAGTGTCAGCATCTGAAGGTTTATTGCTGACACCTACGCCTATGTTGTCCATCTTCACGTCAGGCTATAGCATGATCTATGTAAGCAATGCACTGATGACACAGAACTCCATCGGTGGCACCATCTTGGATCGGGGTGCAGCACACCAGTACTGCATCTGCACCGATGTGCCCGGCTGGTAATGAGCATTTCTAAAATTAGCATTTGGATACATTCTTCAGCTGTGTGGGAGTGTACTCCATCACGCTGATGCACACACACTTGAAAGATTTCGACAGCACTTTTAAAGTACATGTACAGGAAGAATTCCTCAGTTACTCATTTTTGGTCAAGGCTGATGTGCACAACAGCCTCCAAATATTGCACAGTTGTATTTTGAAAGGATACTTAATGACTCAAAAGCGTTTACACTCTTAGATTACATAAGGTTCTGGAAAATCTAATTGATACAGTTATTTACTAGTTATTTACACACAATATTTTCTTTAGAATTAAGGTACATTTTGGAGGTTTAACATGCAATTTGAACCTCCTGCAAAGTTCTTACAGAATAAAGAGGATCCTCCCCTACCATGGGTGAGGTGGAAGGAGGAGTTTCTCTCCTACGTGAAAGCTATTGATGGTGATAGGATGGGTGTTGAGAGGAAGAAAAAACATACAGCTTCATTGTTTAGGATCAGAAGGCAAACTGATATTTAGGACTTTGCCGTCAGCTCTTCCACAAGAAGAGGAAGAGCGTAATATATTTCAGGAGGCTTTGCTACAAATGGAACTTTGGTTTATGGCTTCCTCTAGTATGGCATTGAACAGATTTAAGTCTTACACTAGGGCTCAAAGGGAGAGGGAGTCCTTTGATGATTTTATTACCACATTGCAGGGTCTCGCTTTACACTGTAGTTTTTTAACTATGACTGACGAAATTATAAGAGACCAGATAATAGGGAATGTTCGGGAAAAAAAAGTGCAAGAACAGTTGTGGGCAATAGGGGACCCACAATTGCAGGACGATATTACCACTGCTTAAGCCATTGAACAGTAGAAAAATGGATGAAGTCATTGCAGGGTAGTGCTGTAAAGAATGTGAAGTCAACTGATGAAGTGTGTGGTGGTAAACAATTTGGGTTGCATAATTGCACCAGCTGGAAGTAGGAATGACAAGGCACTTACTTGTTATTGGTGTGGTAGTTTCACCCATTTAGCTTTGTCACCTCACTGTCTAGCTGTTGGTAAGGAGTGCCGTAATTGTGTACGTATGGAACATTTTTCAAATATGTGCAAGGGTGAGAAGAGGAAAGGTGTAACACCATCCAATAGTGCAGCAGTAGGTGTGAAGGAAGAATCTTGTATCTAGTGTGTATGTGAAGTGGACAGTGACATGAAGTCAGGAATAGTTTTATCTTTGAATGCTCAGGAAAGGGAGAGTGATGTTACCAGACCTCCTAAATGCAAAGTTCAAGTTCTTAACAGAGAGCTGGAGTTTATGGCGGACGTGGGGGTCTTCCTGGACCACAAATAACAAGCAATATTTTCTGGAAAAGTTTGGAGATGCCAGGACCTTCGATGAATTAAAGAAAACAGATATTGTTGCACAGAGTTTTGATGGGTAAGCTATTGATATGAGAGGTTGTATGGAGGTGGACATAATATTCAAGAGTAGAGAAGCACATGTTAAGTTGTATGTGGTCATTAAAGGAGTAAATGTATTGGGATGGAAGGATCAGTTGAAGCTGGGCATCATTTTAAATACACGTAACAAGGAGTCAGTAATAGTGATCAGTGACGGTGCCTGGATTGTTTTGCAATTTTCTAATGTGTTTACAGAGAGGTTGTGCAAACTACAAGGGTATCCGCAATGCATCAAACTTAAAAGTGGGGCACTTCCGGTGATGCAAAAATTGTGAGGGGTACCCATTAATGTGAGAGAAGAGCTTAAGAATATTCTGAGTGAAATGTTGATGGAAGGGATTATTGAGGGGGTAGAATCTTCTCAATGGGTATCTCCCATAGTTTGGATAAAACTTTGAGATTATGTTTTGACCTTAGAGCATTAAATGCTAACATAGCAGTGGACTTCCCTCCTCTACTTAATGAGGTGGTGAGTATGTTGGAGGGAGAAGCAGTGTTTTCTACTATGGATTTGCACTCAGCATATCATCAGATTGAGCTAAATGAGGATTCCAAGACCCTGACCACTTTCTTTCCTCCTCAAGGGTTGTTATAAGTCAAGAGGATGCCATTTTGTTTAGCGTTGGCGGAATCTGTTTTCCAGAAGCAATGTTCAATACTTTCAAGGGAATGGAAGCCTTTGTCAAGTGCTTCCAAGATGACATTTCAATCTTCTCCAAAAATATGCAAGAACGTTTAGAGCACTTGAAGGAGGTTTGTGCACTGTTGGGTAAGAAAGGATTGACATTGAAAGAGAGCAAATGCAAGTTATTTAGAAAATCAGTGGAATATTTGGGACATACTTTGTCTAAAGAAGGAGTGGTACTGAAACAATCATTGGTGGATGCCATTGTAAATGCACCTGCACTGGACGATAAAGCAAAGCTGCTCTCATTTGCATATCTCTGCGAACACTAACAACAGCAAGCATCTGATTTGGTGAAATCTGAAATTGTGGGAGCACCTACACTAAACCCTTTTGTGTGAACAGGGGATGCATAATTACTGTTCATGCCAGCCTTTATGGTGTAGGAAATGTGTTGTCACAGAACTGTGGAGGTGAGGAATGGAAGGTGGCATTTTTGTTTTGTACGTTTAGTGTTGCGGAGAGAAGGTATACCGTGATAGAGAAGAAGTTGCTGGCATGTGTGTGTGGGCTGAGGGACATTTCCACAACTATGTTTGAGGTTCTCGCTTTACTCTAAGAACTGATCACAAGTCGCTGGGTTGGGTTTTGTCTCCTGGAGGGGGAAGTAGTGTCACTCCACAGATTGCAAGGTTGATGTGCAGACTTCAAGAGTACAATTTAAAGGTAGAACATGTGCCACGTTACTGCAGATTGTCAAGGCTTCCATGTGACAGTAAGGATATTAGCTAGTATAGCTGATGTCATGTCCAATGATTTTGAGGGTGCAGGTGAGGAGATGTTGAAGGTTGCAGTAGAAGAGGATCAGTTGTTAAAAAGTGTGTTAGAATTTGTGACAGAAGGGTGGCCAAGTAGGTGGAATATTCCAGCTGAGTCGTACCGTTATTGGAAAGTATTGAGAGAGTTGGAGGTGGAAGGAGAAATGCTGTTCAAGGATGGAAAATGCATAACACCTGAAAGGTTGCGTTATCGCATCATAATGTTAGCCCATGAGGGATATCTGGGAACATCTTCTATGAAGAAGTTGATCAGAGTAACGTTTTGGTGGCTGAGTCTAGAAAGACTGGTGAATGGAGTTGTGCATGAGTGTCAAGTGTGTGCTAACAGTGAGGAAATGGTCAAAGAGGTGCCTTCCACATTATGTCCTGTTGTGTGGCCAAAATTCCTATGGCAGCAAATAGGTTTTGACATCTCTGGTCCTTTCAACTTTCTAACCCATGAATGTAGGTATGCCATGGTTTTGGTGGATTACCACTTAAAATGGCCAGAGGTCAAGTTTGTGTCTCAGATTACCACGATGTCTGATACTGAGTTTTTTAAGGAGCTCTTCGCACAGGCAGGATATTCTGAGATTCTCATTACTGACAACTGTGGGCAATTGAAATCACAGGAGATGGAAAGCTTTCTAAGGTAATGCAAAATTTGTCATGTTATTGTATTGTATTGTATTGTACTGTAATAGTATTTATATAGCAATTTCTACCCCTGATGAGGCGTTGAATCGCTTTTTGACGGGTAGCACGCTACTCCGGAACCCAACAAGAATTAGTGATGGATTAGTATCGGGAAAATATGAGTACAGTTTTAGTATTATTATGAGTTAATTTGAGCCGCGGATATGAGAGTTTGTTTGTTAGATTGACTGGAGTAATGGAGGAGTGAAGGAGGAAAGAATCCATAAGTGTTAATTGGGAGTATATGGTAATAGGATTTAGGCTTGGGATGAGTAAAGGAGGATGGAGGAGGGAAGAGTCTGTGGAAGGGTTAGGGAGATCATAGTAGCAGGGTGAGATAGATGAGGGAGAATTTAGTAGTGTTGTTTCGGAGGTCATGGTAGTAAAGTGAGGTTTGGTGAGTTAGATGTGGAAGCGGAGGGAAGAGCTTAGGCAGAGTTATTTAGGAGATGAAAGTAGTAGAATGGATTTGGGATGAGTCAGAGTGGGAATGGAGGATAGATTGATAGAGACATGATATATGATGATGGGTAGATGAGTGTGATATAAGATGAGAGCAGGGACTCATAGATATCTAGTATAACAACCCACCCAGGAGCCATGCAATGACCCACGAACATGCCAAGCACAGAACAACATACACACATACATACATATATATATATATCTACACACACACATACATACATACACACATGAATACACACACATATGCACACATATATGCACATACAATACATATTTAAAACCATGGGTAAATATACTTAGTTAAACAGATTTAAAGAGTGTGAGTGTAGTTTATTGTTATGACGTAGTAGCGATACATATTTTCAAAGAACTATACATAACTAGCAATTTACACATAATCAGAAAAAATATTTATCAACATAGGCATATGCAGTCCATAGTTGTTTGAATATGGTGGTTATGAAGGAAAGAGCCAACTCTTGAGTAGTTTTCTGAAGGCAAGATAGTTATCTGTGGATCTTACAGTTGGGAGTAATGAATTCCATAGTTGGGCTGCTTGAACGGAGAAGGAAGTACCACCTATAGTCTTTTTCTTGTATGGAGGTGTTCTAAGGCGGGGTGCCAATCTTGAGCGGAGGTTTGTTTGTTGAGTGTATTTGGTTATTTTGTTTCTGATAAAAAAAGTGGTCCTGTTCCATGTATAGCTTTGTGGGTGATACAAAGCAGTTTGAAAGTGCACCTCTGGCAACGGGTAACCAGTGTAGTGCTCTCAAGGCAGGGGAGATGTGGGCCTGTGGCTTTACACGTAATAGTAGCCTGGCTGCGGAGTTCTGAATACGTTGTAGTTTTTTCATAATAGATAGAGATGATCCATGGTAGAGGCTGTTGGTATAATCCAGTTTGGATAGTACAAGTGAGATAGCAGCTTGCACCTTGTGTGGAAATCCGAGGTAGGGGAAGATGCGTTGTAGAGTCTTCAAGGTGATAAAGATTGTTTGTGCTAATTTGTCCACTTGGGCATTCATAGTTAACTTGGAGTCCATGGTGATTCTAAGGTTTTTAACTTCCTTGGTTAATGGAGGAGGGGGCCCGAGATCGTCAGGCCAGGCGCACAGCAGGTCATAACATTTCCAGTCACCACATATGAGCATTTCTGTTTTGGAGGTATTTAGTTTGAGATGGCTCCAGGTCATCCACTGATCCACGGCTCTGAGGTAGCTGAAGATTTGTGAGTTTTTAATATTTTTGGCGCATTCTAATTTAAGTAGTATTCGTGTGTCATCTGCATAGCTGTAGCATGTGAGATCAAAATCATTGATCAGTTCTGGTAATGATATCATGTAGATGTTGAACAGCAAAGGTGAGTTGATTGATCCTTGGGGGACCCCTGCTTTTGTGAGGTAGGGTTTGGACGAGAAGAGGGGCGAGTAGATGATATTAGATCTTTTTTGAAGATAGGAAGTAATCCAGTCGAGAGCAGACCCTTGTATGCCGGCTTCGTGGAGTCTTTGAATTAGGGTGTCATGGTCAACCGTATCAAAGGCAGCACGGAGGTCCAAGAGAAGTAGTGCAGCAACTCTATTGTGGTCGACTGTGTTTTTGAGGTCATCCCAGATTGCTATGAGTGCCAATTCAGTGCCTCTTCCTGGGCGGAATCCAGTTTGGAAGTCTGAAAGCATGGAATTGTCTTCAATGAACTGTGACATCTGGGCGAATGCTGCTCTTTCTATCAGTTTGCCCAGGAAAGGCACATTTGTGATTGGTCTGTAGTTGTTGGGGTCCTGCGGGTCTAGGTTTGTTTTCTTTAATAACGGTCGTATGTATGCCTTTTTTATGTCTACAGGAAAAGTTCCTGTAGTTAAAGAGTTGTTGATGATTCTTCTTACAGGTGTGGCCCCAGAAGTAGATAAAAGAATGTTCTTGAAGATTTGTGGTGGACAAGGGTCAGAAGGGCAACCGGAAGGCCTGCTTGCTTTGACCAAATCCATAAATTCACCTTGTGATATTAGTTGGAAGGACTGTAGAGGCTGGGTTGGTTTATTCTTTGATGGTATTTTAGGGAAGGGGTTGGTGCTGATGGTTTTCTTCTGTTTTAAATAGGAGCCCAATGTGTCTGCCTTGGTTGTGTAATGAGTTGCCAGTTTGTTTGTGAAATCTTGAGTAGTGGGATGACTTCCTTCCATGCATGTAGGTTTTCAAAATTCATTGAGAATTTTATAAAATTCCTTGGTTGTAGATTTAGCATTTTGAATTCTGTCTGAGTAGTACCTTTTTTCAGTTTTTTTTGATTGACGAGTTGTATATTCTGTTAAGTTTGTGTAGCTGCAGTTTGTCTTGACTGTTGTTTGTTTTGAGCCAGGTTCTCTGCAAATTTCTGATTTGTTGCTTTATCTTTTTAAGTTCTGTGCTTCTCCAAGGTGTTGGTTTTCTTTTGTCGTATTTAGTTTTTCTGAGTGTTAGTAGGATATCAAAAGCTTCCTGTAGCCACTCATAAAGTTTTGGAACAGAATTAATTGTATCTAGATCTGTGTTGGCTGTTAGTTGTGTTTCTAAGTCATCAAAATTGAGTTTGCTCCATGGTCGAAAGGTGCATGTATCTAAGTAGTTGTGGGGTGTGTTGATTTGTGGAGTTTTATGTCGGAAAGTTATCAGATGGTGGTCGGGCCATGTGATTGACGTGATGCTATGAACGGTAACTAGTTCAGGCTTAGCAAAAATGACATCTAGGATGTGTCCAGCGATGTGTGTGGGATTGTGTACAATCTGATGTAGGTTCAATGCGACTAGGCCAGTGGTGATAGCTTTTGGATGGGGCATATTGGGTTTGTCAAACCAAATATTTAGATCCCCAAGAATGCATAGGTTGGAGTATAGTGTAGTAAGGTTTGAGACTGTATCTAGAAAAGTATCTGGGAATGTGGAGTTGTTAGGTGGAGGTCTGTAAAGGAGGAGAAAGTTACAGGAGGAAGTTGGAGTAGGGTGGCATCTGGTGAGGAGGGCTTCACAACCTTGAATGGAAATGTTGTCTGTTTTACTGAGGTTTATTGCCTGTTTGAATATAATAGCTAATCCACCTCCTCTCTTCCCTATACGATTTTGTGTGATGGTTTGATAGCCCGGAGAAAGGGCTTCGTGCAACACTGGGGCCATGTCATCTCCCAACCAAGATTCTGTTTTGAATAGTAAGTCAAGTTGTGTGTCTTTGAGCAGGTCGTAAATGTGGTGCTTGTTTTTTGAGAGTGATCGAGCATTTATGAGCTGGCAGTTTAGAAAAGGTGTGTTAGTGGCAGTGTTGTTTTGTTTAGGAGAAGCTTAAGCAGTATAATTTGAGATTGAATCAGGTGTGCTGTTAGTTGTGATAATTGTGTGAGGCTCACAATAGTCTTGCGTTTCAATATAGCGTTCCTCTTCCAGCAGGATAAGGAGGCATTTTGTTAGGTCTGTGTGTGAGGGTGGTGGACTTGGTGGCTGAGAGAGACATGAAGAGTCTATTGTATTTTGTAGAGTAGCCTTATTATGTAATAGACAAGGGGATGCGAAGTTGTTAAGAGTGGCATGTTGTTCATTTTGTTTGCATCTGTTTAGTGTGGATGGAGTATGGGTTAGGGGTGGTGGAGGAGCATGTAGATCATGATGTAAGGCTCTAAATTGTGCAATGGAGGAGAGAGGAGTAAAAGAAAGTTGCTGGGTTGGGGTGCTTGTGGCAGGTGTTTGTGAAGAGTGAGAAAGTAGGGTGGGAGTGGGTGTGACGATAAGTATAAAGAAAGTTTGTGTTGATTTGATGTGCTGATGTGTGTGGTCTGTATTGTTTTTGTGGAATAGTGAGAGGGGATATTGATGAAGTTGTTTTTGGTGAGGTATTTGTATGTGAGTTTGTGCTGGTGAGTGGAATTAGAGTGGTACAGGGGGTGTTGATGTGTTTTGGAGATAAATGTATGAGGTGTGTAAGAGGGGATAGATGTGTGTCAGGGTAGTTTGTGTTAGCTGTGATGACTGGAAGAGGTAATATGTGTGGTGGAGTGTGGGGATTGTATGGTTGTGTGTAATAGTTGAAGAGAGGGGATGGGTTTTTGTAGATGGTGTGTTGGAAGGCTGGGTTTGGGCATTATTATGATGAAAGGTGGTCTATGTGGAGCAAACAGAGGATAGTGTTGTTGGTTAGTATGAACAGGGAGTATGTATCTGGAAAGCTGAGAGAAATGTATAGTGTGGTTTTGTGTTGTGTGGGTGATGGCGGGTTGTGTTAGTGGGAGTGGACAGAGTAGTGTTTTCTGTGAGAATGCTGGTGTTTGACTGTTGTAGTTGTGGAAGATATGTGTATATGTGTTGTATAATGGTTATTGTGTTGGATGATGGGACATTGCAATATGTCTGGGGCCAGTTTGTGATGCAGTAGTTGGATGACTTTGCAGATAATGTGTTTGAATGTTGATGTATGTGTAGGGACTGAAATAATTCCTGGTCAATTGAGAAATGGGCAGCATTTCTGGCCCTAGGCCCTAGTCCCTACCTGTCCCTAACAGGCCCAAACAGGCAACTGCCCTTGTCCTCTCCGCCCTTAGCCTCGACGCCCGGGCTGAGACGTCCTGAGTCCTAGGCTTAAATAGCCCTACTGGCCAATAGAAACCTAGTCCTAACCCTACCCAATCAGATTTGAAACCCTGATTCTAACAACTAATGGGAGAACCAGCCCTAATTACCTTTCATACCCCTAATCCTGAGCACCAATCACAGCGCCAGCCGCAGAACCAGCAACCAATCAGATTCTCAGCCCTATCCACCAATCACAGCCCTAGAGCCAGTAGCCAATCAGAATCTCAGCCCTATCCTCCAATCACAGCCCTAGAACCAGTAGCCAATCAGAATCCCAGCCCTATCCACCAATCACAGCCCTAGAACCAGTAGCCAATCAGAATCTCAGCCCTGTCCTCTAATCACAGCCCTAGAACTAGTAGCCCTAGAACCAGTAGCCAATCAGAATCTCAGCCCTATCCACCAATCACAGTCCTTGAACCAGTAGCCAATCAGAGTCTCAGCCCTATCCTCCAATCACAGCCCTAGAACCAGTAGCCAATCAGAATATCAGCCATATCTCCAATCACAGCCCTAGAACCAGTAGCCAATCAGAGTCTCAGCCCTATCCTCCAATCACAACCCTAGAACCAGTAGCCCTAGAACCAGCAGCCAATCAGAATCTCAAGCCTATCCACCACTCACAGCCCCTGCCCTGGAACCAGCAACCAATGGAAAGACCAGCCTCCAACAACCTATCACAACAACATATGCAACAACCTATAGAAACTTATATAAGGAGCAAGTTAACTGAAGTCCAGGCCCTGTGGGCAGGAAGGAGGCAGCTGCTGCTCTATTCAGAATCTCCTTGGCTACAGACAGGCTGAATCCACACTTCCAAGCTCGCAGAGTCTACTTTCCAGGTAAGGGAGAGATTGTTTAAAAACCAAACACTGAAATATTGCTTGTCGCGCACTCTAAAATTTGGCTTTTTTAAGGCAAAAAAGAGGGGAAGCAGACAGTTTCTAAACACAATTTAAATCACAGAAACAAATTAAACAGTCTCCAAAACACACTCTGCAAGATGTGTGTAGCCTTTTTTACTTAGAAAAGAGTGGGGGAGACTATGGAGTCATGTGCTACAAACTAGAATGGTAATTCACAGTCACAGCAAAAAAAAACACTTTAAGGGTCAAGCTGCATGAAACACAGAGAGTCTACAGTAAAACAGGCACGGGTAGCTGAAAAACACACTTTTGAACAAATAATACTATTTACCAGAAACGTCTGGGGCTCCTTACCTAAGGTCTTTCACCAATCCTTGGACACTGTTATCACTGCGTTGTATGAACCATGGGGTAATGGACAGGTGAAATGGTTCAACCGTGTGTTGAAAGAGAGTATTTTGTGGGCATGTGGTTTTGGAGGAGTGTGGAAGGACAAACTGAGGGAGTAGTTCTGGTCATACCGCATCACTCCTCATACTACCACAGAGTTTAGCCCGTTCAAACTACTTAAGGTTAGAGATCATGTGTCTAAGCTGTGTCCCTGGTGATTCAAGAGGAAGCTGGAGAAGGATGAGGGCAAGGAGAAGGAAGAGGTAGCCTCGAGGGTGGAAGAGAAACAAGTAAAAGCTAAGTGTGCTTATGATGCTAAATGGAAGACTATGGTAGCTGATTTCGTGGTAGGAGACTGGGTCAGGATATTCAAACCAGGAGTTTTGTTCAAATGTGAGTCCAGGTTTGACAATGCTATGAGAGTGGCCACGGTCAACAGGAAAGGTGTGGTCACCCAAGATGGTAAAGTATGGAATGTCAGGAGGGTGGCTATGTGTAAAGATGGAGAGACGAAGAGTCTGTTAGAGAGTGTGGGTGCAAAGGATCTGTTGGAGAGTGCAGCTGCAAGGATCAAATGTAATAGTCATGTTAAAAGGCTTCCATGTAGATATATAGATGATGCAGACCGTGTGTCAGAGGTTGTCTTTATGGGGTGTTGTGAGCCTTGTCTGGTGTATATTTATAAAGGGGTAAGTGTGTTGCATATTTATGTGCTGTTAGAAATGGGGTCTTTGGTTGACAGTCAGGTTACGCCCTGTTCAAGAAAGAACCCTCACTCTAGTCAGGGTAAAAGACAATCGCCCTCAGCTAACCCTTGCTTACCCCCTTGGTAGCTTGGCAGAGCAGTAGGCTTAACCAATACAACCAGTAACTTAATGAAAACACTTCAAAATAACACAACACAAGTTTAGAAAAATAGGAAATATTTATCTAAACAAAACAAGACCAAAACAACAAAAATCCACAATACACAAATCAACAATTAAAAATCAAAAATAGTCTTTAAGTAGTTTCAAACACACACTGATGCTTTCAGCGTGAAAAAATACCTTGGGTGCATCAAAAATAACCCCGCTCCGGCGAGTGCGTGTCAAAAAGGGCTTGTGATGCGTTGATTCCACTCACGAGCGGTACCGTGCGTCGTTTCTCCTTTCGCCGAGTCGGGGTGTGTCGTTTCTTCTCTCCGCAGGAGAGCGATGCGTCGATCCGGTCAGCACTCTTGGGTCCGGGCAGGCCTTGCGTTGTTTTTTCACGCCCAGCAGTACTTGAGTCGGAAATCCAGCCACACGATGATCCAAAAACCACACAGCGAGTGTTGTGAACTCCCAGCCTCCATCAGCGATGCTGCACATCATTTCTCCTGCTCTGTGCGTCGATCTTCAGTCGCGTTTCCTGTGAGTGTCAATTCTCAGCTGCGGAGCTGCCGGCTCGTCATTTCTTCAGCCGCAGATCGGAGTCGCGTCAATCTTTTCCCCGCACGGCGCTCTGTGATTAGATTTTCTTGTCTTTATGCTGCCAGCTTCTCCTTTCAGGGTCCCAGGAAGTGGATGGGCACCGCAGGGCAGAGTAGGAGTCTCTCCAGAGACTCCAGGTGCTGGCAGAGAGAAGTCTTTGCTCTTCCTGAGACTTCAAACAACAGGAGGCAAGCTCTAAATCAAGCCCTTGGAGATTTCTTCTAAACATGGAAGTCCAGTCTTTGCCCTCTTACTCTGGCAGAAGCAGCAACTGCTGGATAGCTCCACAAAGCACATTCACAGGCAGGGCAGCTCTTCTTCCTCAGCTCTTCAGCTCTTCTAAAGGCAGAGGTTCCTCTTGTTTCCAGAAGTGTTTCTAAAGTCTGTGGTTTTGAGTGCCCTTTTTATACCCAATTTCTCCTTTGAAGTAGGCCTTCTTCAAAGTAAAGTCTCTTTTGAATGTGAAATCCTGCCTTGCCCAGGCCAGGCCTCAGACACTTACCAGTGGGTTAGATACTGCATTGTGTGAGGGAAGGCACAGCCCTTTCAGGTGTGAGTGACCAATCCTCCCCTCCCTCCCAGCACAGATGGCTCATCAGGAAATGCAGACTACACCCCTGCTCCCTTTGTGTCACTGTCTAGTGTGATGTGCAACCAGCCCAACTGTCAAACTGACCCAGACAGGGAATCCACAAACAGGCAGAGTCACAGAAATGGTATAAGCAAGAAAATGCCCACTTTCTAAAAGTGGCATTTCCAAACACACAATCTCAAAATCAACTTTACTAAAAGATGTATTTTTTAATTGTGAGCACAGAGACCCCAAACTCCACATGTCCATCTGCTCCCAAAGGTAATCTACACTTTAATCAGATTTAAAGGTAGCCCCCATGTTAACCTATGAGAGGGACAGGCCTTGCAACAGTGAAAAACGAATTTAGCAATATTTCACTGTCAGGGTATATAAAACACATTACTATGGCCCTGATTCTAAGCTTGGCGGGCGGCTCCGCGGGAACCGCCAGAAGACCGTACCGCGGTCAAAAGACCGCGGCGGTCATTCTGGGTTTCCCACTGGGCTGGCGGGCGACCGCCAAAAGGCCGCCCGCCAGCCCAGCGGGAAACACCCTTCCCACGAGGAAGCCGGCTCAGAATGGAGCCGGCAGAGTGGGAAGGTGCGACGGGTGAAGTTGCACCCGTCGCGAATTTCAGTGTCTGCAAAGCAGACACTGAAATTCTTTGTGGGGCCCTCTTACGGGGGCCCCTGCAGTGCCCATGCCATTGGCATGGGCACTGCAGGGGCCCCCAGGGGCCCCACGACACCCCATACCGCCATCCTGTTCCTGGCGGGTGAACCGCCAGGAACTGGATGGCGGTATGGGGTGCCAGAATCCCCATGGCGGCGCAGCAAGCTGCGCCGCCATGGCGGATTCCCATGGGCAGCGGAAAGTCGGCGGTACACCGCCGGCTTTCCGCTTCTGGCCGCGGCTGTACCGCCGCGGTCAGAATGCCCGGCGGTGCACCGCCAGCCTGTTGGCGGTGCTACCGCCGACCCCGGCCCTGGCGGTATTTACCGCCAGGGTCAGAATGACCCCCTATATGTCCTACCTTAACCATACATTGCACCCTGCCCTTGGGGCTACCTAGGGCCTACCTTAGGGGTATCTGACATGTAAGAAAAGGGAAGGTTTAGGCCTGGCAAGTGGGTACACTTGCCAAGTGGAATTTACAGTTAAAACTGCACACACAGACACTGCAGTAGCAGGTCTGAGACATGATTACAGAGCTACTTATGTGGGAGGCACAACCAGAGCTGCAGGCCCACTAGTAGCATGTGATTTACAGGCCCTGGGCACCTCTAGTGCACTGTACTAGGGACTTACTAATAAATCAAATATGCCAATCATGGATAAGCCAATTGCATACACATTTTGTAAAGGAGCACTTGCACTTTAGCTGTGGTTGGCAGTGGTAAAGTGCCCAGAGTAACAAAAACAGCAAAATCAGAGTCCAGCACACATCAACAACCTGGGTAACAGAGGCAAAAAGTTAAGGGAGACCACACCAAGGATGAAAAGTCTAAAATGTGCGCTATATGTAGTTTTAGGTATGATCACTTTAAGAGTTTGTTATCTTTCTAATGTCATTGTTCTGTTAGTTGTTTTGCTTCTGTTCTGGATCTAGAATTGTAGGGACTTGGGAGTTGATTGCCTTGACTGAAGGCATGTAGTGTGCTATCATTCCAATAATCCTGTTAAAACTCTTCCTGTACCGACTGGATTTACTGCAATTTTGTATTGCTGCTATTCGTAAATTGGCCTTTAAATTCCTTCTTTCATCAATACATTCCTCATCAAACCACCTGACATTTCCTCCTTGTACCTTGGTCCATGATACTTGGTTACCAAAGGCAAAAGGGGTTTAAATACCTCTTAGTTGCGGACAGTGTGCTGGTTAGTTTCTAACTATAAATGGTTCCAGGTTTACACCTATTGCTGCAACAGATATTACTATAGCTTGCACTTTAGGTCCTCTCCCTAGTGAACATTTGTTTTGGGTAAGATCTCATGATCCCTGTAGGGAGGGTTGATTTCTCGTTTCCCTCTCCTCTTCAACCTTGATTGATAATGATTACTCTAGATCCTCAAGGGGATCTAGGTATGCTCTTAATAGCGTTGTTTTTCTCCTTTTCGCAGGATGTATCCGATTGTTGGTATTTACACTCCTCAGACTACAGAGATGATGGTGTGCTGTCCTTCAGAATAGCTGCATGCGGAGCTCGGTTTTCATTATCGGTCAGTAAGTTCTTCGGTCTTATTTTCTCATTTACTCAATTTTGCCATGCCATAGCAATATGTATATGGCCCTAATGCAAGATAAGAAAGGAGTTCACCTTCCTCTTTTTGGAGAGATAGAGACATCCCTAATTGAGATACAGGGCCCCTTCTTACTTCTGTTCACAGGTGCCACTGCACCTACTGCACTATTGATAGCAAAGCCACAGCAATTTTGCAGCAAAATATCTGCAAGTTGTCTAAAACAGTTTCCTTATTGGTTACCTCAAACTCTTCTGATTTTGGAGTAGAGTCCTCCCACTTCCCTTGAGGATATGCAAAACATTGTGGGCCTGGGGCAGTATTACATTAACATAGTATGTGGTCCTGATCGGCACCAGACTCACCCTCACAAGTGAAAAAGGCAAAGACTGGGACTATGGGCCATATGTACGAACACATTTTCCCATAGACACAGAATGGGTAAAACCCTTTGATACATCTGGCCCAATGTGCCTTATTACAAAATACACGCTGCCCTCAGTGCAGGAATGAGTTTTCACCTGCACTTGGACCGGCGTAGGAGTGAAAGACAAAGCTGCATTTTTTAAATGTCTTTCCATCTTTCAATGAAACCCAACAACCTTATTTTGAAAGGGGGCCTCGATCCTATCATAGGTGTATGCACTGCATGACTGAACATGCCTGAAAGGAGAGGCCTATGGGTGCTGGGTGTCTCTAGCTCCCTTCAAAAGGGCACCTACGTGGGGTGCACTGTGCACCACTTACTATGTGGGGCACAGTCAGCATACCTAATGCTAGCATTTTGCCACTGCATCAGTCACATGGCACAGATGCAGGTAGATGCCTCCCATGAAAATTAAGCAACTTTCCATTGGCTTTGTTTTGGAACCAACGTGTGCACTCATGATCATTGTTATAGAAGGAACCAATCATCTATGGCCCCTTCTGTAATACAAGAAACAACTGGGGGCACAAAAAGGCATACTGTGAACCTAAGGCTATTTCTTTAATACAGCCCCATTTATATGGCACTAAGTATTTATCTGCACCCTCTTTGGATAACGTCCAACATGGTGATATCAATCATCCAGTTTTTGCAGATGATCTAGAAAGATGATATTAAATATGTTCTAAGAAATATAAATGAGACATTGAGGTTTCACATTTTCTATGTATTAATACATTAACGCCACAGTACTACCTGAGCAGTGCTGGAATACACTAAGAAATATAGTTGAATCAGATCTGGGAAAACAAAATAGTGAAGGAAGGAATGTTCACATTAATGTGAGCCCCTGGCAATTTCTCTAGGCCTCATTTCAGCTCATCAATTGTTTTGATCTATGGGCCCCTAAAGACAGGGACTGCCAAATGCAAATCAGTCTCTGTACAATAAGAACAGACCATCTCAGATTGCTCAGCCTTTAAAGGGCCTGTTGCATGAGGTACAGCTTGAAACCAAATACTGGGAGAGACACCTGACCCATGTTGGAACAAGCCTGTTGAACCTAGAGTCTGTGATTGTGAAAAATAAAATGTGAGGGGTGGAATACTCAAATAAATCAACCACTGAAATAACTCTTAGTCACATTCCAGTCAATCGTTTTGTTGTTTGGTGCTTTATTATGGACAGGAACCATCCCTATCCAAATCAACCTAATTCATGGAGTCATATTTGGACCTAGTATTTTTCAATGATTTGTTTTGAAACATTTGAGTGCCTCCTGTTATATACTTGCCATTGGATTTGTAGTGCCACAAGCTAAGGAGCTTAGGGCCATATGTCCGAACACATTTTCCTATAGACACAGAATGGGTAAAACCCTTTGATACATCTGGCCCTAGTCTTTTGCAGCCTCCCTGTCTAGCTATAGTGGGGCCAACTTACAAAGATAGATTCGGACATTAAGTTAGATTTAGGCCCACCTTTACCTCAGTGACACCTACCAGAATTTCACATAGTGATTCCTGACAGCCAGCAGAACGTTTACTTGTTCGGATATCTTCACAAAGAGTGTTTAGATCTCCACACCTACAAACCCTACTTAAAGGGTGGGGTCGAAAGTGTTTAAGGTGTGGTAAGCCTTGGACATTTTAGAACACCCACAAATTTGGACATTTATGTGCATTAAAAAACCTTTACTTTCAGTTTTTACAGCATCGAAAGGGTCAGAGATGTCCTGGAGTGAAATGCTGGACTAAATCCTTCTGGGGTGAAATGTGGCAGGGGTGTAAGGGAAGGTGGGTTCCCTATGTGGAAAAATATTTTCAATATTTTTCAATTTGTACAGGAGGTTTCATTCCCACTATGTGGAGCTCTACAACTGGCAGAACACTGTACAGAAGGAATTGAATTATGTATGTGTAAATCACATAATTTGCAATGAGATCTACATAGAAACTCGTGCTAGATGAAACTATTCCATGCGGATTCCAAACGAAATTCGCAGTACTTCATTGGTTAAGAAAAAAGAAGTAAATAATTGCAGGTGCCCAACGTTTCTCTAGGGAGGCAGCCGCTCCCTCCCCGCCTTCTCCCCCCCCCCCCACCCCACATCACCTACTACCATCACCGGCACCGCCCACTGCCTGTATAAAGAATGCTAAGGCTAGGCTGCTGTGAGAAAGCACGTCAGCCTAGCAGAAGGCCAGTTCTCCCTGTTGGAAATGTTTTTCTCGTGGAGCTTTTCAAAAGCTGTATCATTCCTTCACTCACTTTCTCATAGAACTGTAATTACAATTGCCACTTATGTGACCATTGCTCTGTGACCTCTGTAGAAAGGCCACGCATTGCGGAAGCCTTCCTAAGAAAATCTTTATGACCCACTGACTGGCAGTGCCTTGACCCTCGGTCACAGGGCTCTGAGCCGTGCAGCTGCCTCACCTCGCTCTGACATCTAGAGGCTTGCAGAATGCACTATACAAAATTCCTATGTATCAGGAAAAGCAAAACCGCAGGGACAATATCTGGGAAAATAAAACACGCTTATGAAATAGGGTTGCATATACCATGCAACATCTAGTAAAACGTGTGGAATGTAATAGTGAATGCATCACTGACTTGGATTACCGTAAGGGTTCTTGCATGCATTTTGAAAAAAAAATCACTGTGTTTGCTTGTAACATTTAGGAATTAATAGGCAGTGCCAGGTAGGGCTCTCGCTCATTCTTTCTCGTTCATTCTCATTTTCTCTCTGTCTCTCTCCCTTTCCCTGTTCCTCTCTCTCTCCTCCCTCCCCCCCCCCCCCTCTCCGCCTCTCCCTCTCATTTTCCCTCTCGCTCGCCCTCTCCCCATCAACAGCCTATTAGCATTGGGAAACCAGGATAGCACATGATTTGCGTTATTTACATAATAATAATTGCCTGTCAAAAAGCAGCTTTTTCAGGATCAAAAATGTCGAGATCCCATATGAGCGCAGGTGAGGACCGCCAGCAGACATTAACCACTGGGAAACAATTTGTGAATTCCAGAAACTAGTAAACCTACACTCCGAAATATTTTAAAAAAACAGAGTGCAATTTTATTATGTTGGAGAATAAGCCTCATTGACCAGATTATCTTTCTCTCCCCTATTTGATCCTGAGTTATTCATCTGGGCCCTGATTACAACTCAGGTGGAGCCAAATTAACGCATGTTTATGCATTAGTGTCAGATCGCCTGATTACAAATTGTTAAGCTTTTTCACACTCTGTTTTACCGTGTGTGAGAACTTGATCCAGTTTTTCTGGCTGCTAATTCAGATGCAAAAATCACATGAGACATCGACTACTGCAGTAGCCAAGCTTCATGTGTTTTTTTTTTTACTAATATAGGAGCATATAATGCTCCCTTCTGCTAAGAAAAAAACCTTCCTCTTCACTACTCCATCCACCCACCTACATCAAACCATCCTCACGCATAGCCCACAGGTAGATTTACCACCTGCTCAGTGTAGATGGTTAATGTATGAGAGAGATCCTCTTGGAATGGTGAAATCCCCGTGGTTTTACGATTGGAAAAACATCTGCCTCATTTTTTCGCATTCAGTGGGGTTTACCTCGTAATTGGACTGTACTGGGGAAATTTTAACAAGAGGTAACAGTAAAATCACAGGAACATTTACAGTGGCCAAGGTACAGTGCAACTTGTAATCCGGGCAATGGAGTGGTGGAGGGCAAAGTTTTTAATGTCTTCAGACTTTGCACAGTTTGCAAAGTTTATAAAGGATCGCACCTTTGCTGTTTTTATCTCACAAAAGATTTCAATAAAAAAAAAAAATTAGGAGGTAATTTTCATTTTTTGCGAAAATATCTTTGGGAGAAAGTTCTCCTACTATAATGCCGGTGGGTATTTTTTTAGAGTATTTCTCCGACAATCCTACCTTAAGGTCCCTGCCCTGGTGTTTGCAATGTTTTATATCCTCACTGTTTGCGACTGCAAGGAGGTTTTCTTTGCTTTCTTTGAAATCTTTGACAACTCTTGAAATCTCAGTTTTCCTTCTTCGCGTCTTCTTACATATGAGAACTTAATGTTCCCGCTTAAAGCAGAGCAAATAGTGTTGATAAACTAAGACAACAATTCGTCCATATATTAATATTTCGCGAGCGGCCTTGCGTTCTTAAACGCACAATGTTACCAGAAGTCTTTTTTTTGTCTTTGTCCTGTGGTACTCCTCGATTACCTTTACTCTGTCGACCATCCAAGACTTAATATATTCATATTTTCTAGTCCTTTAATAATTTCTACTTCATTGTTACTCTTTGTCAACTTTCGTGATGGGACTCTCTAGCTTCCAATCTAGGGAACACGTAGTTTAAAGATATTAGTGTCGCACTGACAGCAAGATGTGTGATATGTCGAATTTATGCCTGGACCTGATAATTCTTCTTATTGACTTTTGTAAGTTAAATAATTATGCTCACGCTACGTGCACACTTCACCATGAAATTCTCTCTCTGTTTGCATTTTATGAGGTTCTTGGGAAATGCTTGAACACTCTGCACAACCTTTTCTCATTCACTGGGTTTAGGTGGCTCTTGCACAACTGCATTTCTTTGGCCTTAAAGTCTCTATAAACTATATTTTTCTATTTTCAAACTTTTGTCTTTTCGGACTCCAGGGAGGCGAATGTTGACGTTTAAATTCCTTTGGTGGGGCATACATTTTGCTCAGTTTAAGGCACAAAGATTCCAACATTTTGCTGTTGATGCATCCTTGACTTTGAGTACAAGTCTTGGGACATATTTACAAGCCCTTGCACTGCCATTGTGTCACGTTTTGTGAAGCAACAGTGGTGCAAACCTTGAAATCATATTTATGAGGCCACGCAAAGCCACTTTGTATGGCTTTGAATGGTCTCATAAATATGGGGTAAGGTAAGGCAGCCCAAATCGCTGTGTTGCCTTACTCTGCGCAACAAGGCGTTCCATGGGTGTTACAGTGGGTGTCCCCATGCAACATGCATGGATTTTGACTCATCCACAGATTTACAAAAACTTGTAAACCTGGGGATGCGCCAAAACCTTACACCTCCCAGAGGAGGCATAATGTGGAGAAATATCTTTATTTTGCCTTGTTTTCTCCTCTCTCTCTGTGTGGTGCATTCTATCCTGTGCCAAAAACCCATAAATATGGGTCCCAGTCTGCAATAGGTATGAACCCCTCTTGTATTCCTACTGGAACTATTGAGGCTGGCAGTGTTTCAGAGTTTTAGTTTCCAGGCCACTGCTATATCTATAATTAAATGAATGTGAGTAGAAATAGGTGAAAAAAATCAGCAGAGACTACTTTTTCCCAAAACCAGAGATGGTCCAAGGTATATCTTTGTACCCCTAAAAGAACATCAGGTTGACTGTGTGCATTGCTCATGTTGTCACCCCTTATTTGTTATATTTTGTTCTTTCTGTGATGATGACATTCATGAACAGTGCCACTGCCTCTGGGACACAGCTAGGGGCTCATTACGACTTTGGCGGTCAGAAAACTCTGACCACCAAAGCCATGGGAAGGAGGCAGTTGTCATACCAGCTTTCTCCCTCCTGGCCGTATTACAATGTTCTCGTCGGACTGACCAGCGGGAACACTGTATTACAATGTTCCTGCAGGTCAGATTGGCAGGAACAGTTCTAATGTATTGACCTCAGCTCCTTTAAGGGAGACAAGGCCAATACCATTGCACACCAGGACCCTCGGAATGCGCACTGTCTGCTAAGTAGACACTGAGCATTCCACGGGTGCTTGGCAGGAGGGCCCTTGCACTGCCCATGCCATGGCCCCCTGCGCTGTGTTTCTGCCACCCTTTCCATGGTGATGTCCCTGCCAAAGAAAGGCTGGCAGAAACAGGAGGTGTGATCAGCATGGAGGCACTGAGTTCAGCCCACCATCAGCCCATGGGGAACCATGTTCCCGGCAGTGACATCGGTTCCCTGGCAGTCTGACCACTATGGTCTTAATGTGGCAGTCAGACCGCCTGGAGTGTGGCTGTCCAATCGTCACGGCGAGTCTGGCGGTCCTTCGACCACCAGACTTGTAATCAGGCCCTTAATCTCTTACCCATTCAAATTTAGGGTACATCTTAAAGTTGAATATTTGTGTGTTCTCCGTTGGCAGAATGCTCTTCCTCTGATAATCAAACTTTGTTCATTATAGTTGACGATGGGATAATCCACTGGACCTATGTGACCACCTTCTCCACCTGAAAGTAGTTTTGCTTGTTTTCCAGTATTGTGAAAGTTGACAGAGGCAAGAAGATGTCGTTGCCCTGCTCCTTTGTCATGTATTTTGTTTTGATATACTTAGGATAGGCCATCATTCACCACACGTAAAATATGATTTATTAAAGTCACACTTGTTTGCTGTTTATTGCCATATACCCTTGCTTATGCTTGTTTTTTACACATTCAATTCAAATCTGGTTTTATGCAACAGGAGCATGATTATCTCAAGCTCAAAAATGGTTTAATGCAACAAGAGCATGATGAACAGATTATCTCAAATTGTATGTCCTATGGCGTGGGGTGGGGTTAAATAAATAGTACACGTGTGCTACAGTGCACTATCAGCTTATCTATTAGAGTAACGCCTCCTGAGGTCTTTTAGGTTTCCTTCTCTGTGATCACCATTGATCGTTCTGGGTGAATGTTCATTTCATTTCGGAGATTGAATCTCATTCTTCAGACTGAAGGGTCCGATTAATCATCTGCAATGCTTTACATTAGCAGAGCTAGATGTACATGTTGAACTGTAGGGGCCCAATTTTTAGGTTGGCAGTGTGCATACTCCCTTGCAACAGCAACAGAGTATACACACCGGCAGCACAATAGCCCGCTCACCTGATTTATTTGACCATAGGTTTGGCTACAGTGGTGACTACTCCATCACCATCATAGCAAACGGCTCTGTCATCTCTTCCTCCTTTAACATGACACAAATAACCATACAAATATTCTGCAATTGTTTCAGTCTCGATATTCTCAGTTTTTGCTGATCCGCTGCTGTCCTGGTATCTAGAAATTATCCGCTTTAATGGTGTTCTTTTAACTTGTTTCTAGTATTATAATTTAGGGAACATTTTCACATTTAATCTCTGTCCACTTAGGCTATAAATTCGTCAACTTCCTTTTCTGTGGAGTGTCATTTTTTTTTGGTGTAAGCATCATAGCCATTTTGTTTCCCTTTCGGCTTCTGCTGGATTTTCTTGTTGAGCTGGACCACGTGCAGTCTAGACAAAGTTTTCAGCTACTTTATTGCCTTCCACTTTATTGTCTTTGGTATTGTAAACTGCTTGAAGTGCTGTAGTGTGTGTGTGTGCCTTATTTTTTCCTCCCAAGTAGCTCTTGCCGCTAGTGATACTATTTCAGGCTGCGTCCTTAACTACTTTGAGGCAGCTACCAGGGGCACTCAAAACTCAGATATCAGTGCTACATTAACTGTGGAGTCAGGGCCTGCAGCATAGCAGGGATTGCTTTTTTACGTTTTGAGGTATAAAGTAGACTCTGTGAGAGCGCGTGTGAGGCCTAAGAGTTTTTGAATCATTTCTGATTTGGGGGGGGGGGGGGGCGTGAGTGCACCAAATAGAAGGGAAAAAGAGAGGAAGCTCGAAACAATGGCACTGAAGGAAGTGTCCAGGGTGTCAGGAAAGGGCTGATATACCCAATGTAGGATAAAGGGGAAAAGGCCCAAGGCCTGTTCTTGAGGTGCAGGGACAAGCCAGGCATTTTCATTAGCAAGAAGCTCCTAGGAATCATTTGTGGAAACCAAGGGTAGGTCGCTCCCCCTGCCGCTGCAGCTCCTCCAAGTTCCCGAGTTCCTGTGTTCCTGAGACCCACCTAACTGTAAGTACCCCCCTCCTCCCAGCCCCTCGCCCTGCCCCGCGCCACTCACCTTCTCTCCTGCTCCTGCTTCTTTTCCTCCTCTCTGTCTCTTCCTCCTCGCTCCCCCTCTGCAATCTTCTTCTGTGTTCTTCTGTTCTTCTCTTCTGTTCTTCTGTTCTTCCCTTCTGTTCTTCTGTGTTCTTCCGGTCTTCTGTGTTCTTCTTCTCTGTTCTTCTCGGTGCTTCTGTGTTCTTCTTCTGTGTTCTTCTGTGTTCTTCTGTGTTCTTCTCTGTTCTTCTGCTCTTCCGATCTTCTGTGCTTCTGTCTTCTGTTCTTCTGTTCTTCTGTCTTCTGCTCTTCCGGTCTTCTGTTCTTCTGTCTTCTGTTCTTCTGTCTTCTGTTCTCCTGTCTTCGGCTCTTCTACCTCCTCCGTCTTCTTCCCCCGAGCCTGCCCTCCTGCTCCTTCCTCATCCCCCTCCCTCACTCGCCTCCCCCTCTCTCACCCCTAGCTAACCCGTTCGCTATCTACCTCCCTCACTCCTCCTATCTTCCTATCTCTCTAGCTCCCTATCTCACTATCTAACTCCCCCACTCTCCACCTCCTCCTACCTACCTATCTGTCTATCTATCTATTTCCCTATCTATCGACTTCTCTATCTATTTTCTCTATCTATTTCTCTATCTCTCCCCCCCTCCCGCCACCCCCTCTACTACCTATCTCCCTATCCTCTCACTCTACCTCTCTCCCTCACCCACCTCTACAACCCCCCCTCCCCTATCTTCACAACCCTACTCCTATCTCTCTCCCTAATCTCAAACCTCCTAACACTCACCCTCCTCCACCCTAAACCCCCTCCCCCAGCTCCTCTCACTCTACCTGTCCCCCCCCCTCCCTCGTGCTTTCCCGCCGCGACCTCCTGCACGCCCCCGCCCCCCAGCTCCCATTCGCCCCCAGCTGACCCCTCCCCCCCCCTCCTACCTCTTATGGCGGCCGCTGCGCGACAGTGGTAGCGACCCTTGACCCAAGGGTAGGTCGCTCCCCCTGCCGCTGCAGCTCCTCCAAGTTCCCGAGTTCCTGTGTTCCTGAGACCCACCTAACTGTAAGTACCCCTCTCCTCCCAGCCCCTCGCCCTGCCCCGCGCCACTCACCTTCTCTCCTGCTCCTGCTTCTTTTCCTCCTCTCTGTCTCTTCCTCCTCGCTCCCCCTCTGCAATCTTCTTCTGTGTTCTTCTGTTCTTCTCTTCTGTTCTTCTGTTCTTCCCTTCTGTTCTTCTGTGTTCTTCCGGTCTTCTGTGTTCTTCTTCTCTGTTCTTCTCGGTGCTTCTGTGTTCTTCTTCTGTGTTCTTCTCTGTTCTTCTCTGTTCTTCTCTGTTCTTCTCTGTTCTTCTGCTCTTCCGATCTTCTGTGCTTCTGTCTTCTGTCTTCTGTCTTCTGCTCTTCCGGTCTTCTGTTCTTCTGTCTTCTGTTCTTCTGTCTTCTGTTCTCCTGTCTTCGGCTCTTCTACCTCCTCCATCTTCTTCCCCCGAGCCTGCCCTCCTGCTCCTTCCTCATCCCCCTCCCTCACTCGCCTCCCCCTCTCTCACCCCTAGCTAACCCGTTCGCTATCTACCTCCCTCACTCCTCCTATCTTCCTATCTCTCTAGCTCCCTATCTCACTATCTAACTCCCCCACTCTCCACCTCCTCCTACCTACCTATCTGTCTATCTATCTATTTCCCTATCTATCGACTTCTCTATCTATTTTCTCTATCTATTTCTCTATCTCTCCCCCCCTCCCGCCACCCCCTCTACTACCTATCTCCCTATCCTCTCACTCTACCTCTCTCCCTCACCCACCTCTACAACCCCCCCTCCCCTATCTTCACAACCCTACTCCTATCTCTCTCCCTAATCTCCAAACCTCCTAACACTCACCCTCCTCCACCCTAAACCCCCTCCCCCAGCTCCTCTCACTCTACCTGTCCCCCCCCTCCCTCGCGCTTTCCCGCCGCGACCTCCTGCACGCCCCCGCCCCCAGCTCCCATTCGCCCCCAGCTGACCCCTCCCCCCCCCTCCTACCTCTTATGGCGGCCGCTGCGCGACAGTGGTAGCGACCCTTGACCCAAGGGTAGGTCGCTCCCCCTGCCGCTGCAGCTCCTCCAAGTTCCCGAGTTCCTGTGTTCCTGAGACCCACCTAACTGTAAGTACCCCCCTCCTCCCAGCCCCTCGCCCTGCCCCGCGCCACTCACCTTCTCTCCTGCTCCTGCTTCTTTTCCTCCTCTCTGTCTCTTCCTCCTCGCTCCCCCTCTGCAATCTTCTTCTGTGTTCTTCTGTTCTTCTCTTCTGTTCTTCTGTTCTTCCCTTCTGTTCTTCTGTGTTCTTCCGGTCTTCTGTGTTCTTCTTCTCTGTTCTTCTCGGTGCTTCTGTGTTCTTCTTCTGTGTTCTTCTGTGTTCTTCTGTGTTCTTCTCTGTTCTTCTCTGTTCTTCTGCTCTTCCGATCTTCTGTGCTTCTGTCTTCTGTCTTCTGTCTTCTGCTCTTCCTGTCTTCTGTTCTTCTGTCTTCTGTTCTCCTGTCTTCGGCTCTTCTACCTCCTCCGTCTTCTTCCCCCGAGCCTGCCCTCCTGCTCCTTCCTCATCCCCCTCCCTCACTCGCCTCCCCCTCTCTCACCCCTAGCTAACCCGTTCGCTATCTACCTCCCTCACTCCTCCTATCTTCCTATCTCTCTAGCTCCCTATCTCACTATCTAACTCCCCCACTCTCCACCTCCTCCTACCTACCTATCTGTCTATCTATCTATTTCCCTATCTATCGACTTCTCTATCTATTTTCTCTATCTATTTCTCTATCTCTCCCCCCCTCCCGCCACCCCCTCTACTACCTATCTCCCTATCCTCTCACTCTACCTCTCTCCCTCACCCACCTCTACAACCCCCCCTCCCCTATCTTCACAACCCTACTCCTATCTCTCTCCCTAATCTCCAAACCTCCTAACACTCACCCTCCTCAACCCTAAACCCCCTCCCCCAGCTCCTCTCACTCTACCTGTCCCCCCCCTCCCTCGCGCTTTCCCGCCGCGACCTCCTGCACGCCCCCGCCCCCCAGCTCCCATTCGCCCCCAGCTGACCCCTCCCCCCCCTCCTACCTCTTATGGCGGCCGCTGCGCGACTGCGCAGCGGGCACGCCGCTGGCGAGCCGCTGGCGCGCCGGAGGCGCGCCAGAGGCAAGCCCGTCTGCGCCCGTCCGCGCCTGGCCCGCGCCCAGCGCCACGACCCCTGGTCCCCAGCTCCCCCAAGCCCCGCTGATCCGCTACGACCCCACCACCCTCCACGCCCTCAACCCAGGGCGCTCCAAAACCTGCTTCCTAGCTCACCCCAAACGCACCCATGGACCCTTCGCCTGCAACTCCTGCAAACGCATCTTCCACCACGCAACTACCACGACCACAAGCCCACGCGCCATCAACCACCTCAAGTGCATCCTGGTCAACGCTCGTTCCGTCCACAAGCACGCAGTTGAACTTTGGGACCTCCTGGACTCCACAGCCCCGGACGTCGCCTTCATCACGGAGACATGGATGAACGCCTCCTCTGCTCCAGACATCGCTACCCGCCATCCCCGAAGGCTACAAGATCTCCAGAAAAGACCGCACCAACCAAGTAGGAGGAGGTGTCGCCATCATCTTCAGAGACTCCATCAGCGTCACCACCTCCACCGAAGACCCCCCCCTCGCCGCTGAACACCTGCATTTTCAGATTCGCACCGACCCAAGGACCACCCTCAGAGGATCCCTCGTCTACCGTCCTCCCGGACCTCGCGCCTCTTTCAGCGACGCCATCGCCGACTTCATCTCCCCGCACGCCCTCGCCTCACCGGACTACATCCTCCTAGGCGACCTCAACTTCCATCTGGAACAAAACAACGACCCCAACACCACCACCCTGCTCGACAACCTCGCCAACCTCGGCCTCAAACAACTGGTGAACACCGCCACCCACATCGCCGGACACACGCTCGACCCTATCTTCTCCGCCAGCAAACACGTCTTCTTCAGCCACACCTCTGCCCTACACTGGACCGACCACAGCTGCGTCCACTTCACATTCCGACGCGAGACCTCCCACCTCCGCACTCAACCCATCCCTCGTCGACAGTGGAACAAGATCCCTGAAGAGCAACTCTTCTCCGCTCTCGCCGCCAACCAACCCACCCTCACCACCGACCCCAACGACGCAGCTCTCAACCTCACAAACTGGATCTCCAACTGCGCTGACAACCTTGCTCCCCTCAAACGCACGCATCGACAGACCAACACCAAAAAACCTCTCTGGTTCTCTGACACCCTCAAAGAATCAAAGAAAACTTGTCGGGCCCTTGAGAAGGCTTGGCGCAAGGACCACACCGCTGACAACATGACCGCCCTCAAGAACGCTACACGCGAACACCACCACCTGATCCGCACTGCCAAAAGGAACTTTTTCACCGACAGACTAGACAAAAACAGCCACAACAGCAGAGAACTCTTCAGCATCGTCAAAGAGTTCTCCAACCCCAGCGCCAGCGCCAACGCCGTCACGCCCTCACAGGATTTGTGCGAATCCCTCGCCACTTTCTTCCATCGCAAGATCAGCGACCTCCACGACAGCTTCGGACACCAGACCCAACCATACACCACTGAACCCGCTTCCCCGGACATCACCCTCAACAACTGGACCCACATCAACACGGAAGAAACCAAATCCATCATGAACTCTATCCACTCCGGCGCCCCTTCGGACCCCTGCCCGCACTTCATCTTTAACAAAGCCGACGACATCATCGCCCCGCACCTCCAGACCGTCATCAACTCTTCTTTTTCTTCTGCTACCTTCCCCGAATGCTGGAAGCACGCTGAAGTCAACGCCCTACTAAAGAAACCTACGGCTGACCCAAGCGACCTGAAAAACTTCCGCCCCATCTCTCTTCTACCTTTCCCAGCCAAGGTAATAGAAAAGACCGTCAACAAACAGCTGACCACCTTCCTGGAAGACAACAACCTGCTCGACCCTTCACAAACCGGATTCCGAACCAACCACAGCACGGAAACCGCCCTCATCTCAGTCACAGACGACATCAGAACCCTGATGGACAACGGTGAAACAGTCGCCCTCATTCTCCTCGACCTCTCGGCTGCCTTTGACACCGTCTGTCACCGCACCCTAATCACCCGCCTACGCTCCACCGGGATCCAAGGCCAGGCCCTGGACTGGATCGCCTCCTTCCTCGCTAACCGCTCCCAAAGAGTTTACCTCCCTCCGTTTCGCTCAGAACCCACCAAGATCATCTGCGGCGTACCTCAAGGCTCATCGCTCAGCCCGACACTCTTCAATGTCTACATGAGCCCCCTCGCCGACATCGTACGCAAGCACGACATCATCATCACCTCCTACGCCGACGACACCCAACTTGTACTCTCCCTCACCAAGGACCCCGCCAGCGCCAAGACCAACCTACAAGAGGGTATGAAGGACGTCGCAGATTGGATGAGGCTCAGCCGCCTAAAGCTGAACTCTGAAAAAACGGAAGTCCTCATCCTCGGCAACACCCCGTCCGCCTGGGACGACTCCTGGTGGCCCACGGCCCTCGGCACCGCACCGACCCCCGCAGACCACGCCCACAACCTCGGCTTCATCTTGGACCCTCTTCTCACCATGACCAAGCAAGTCAACGCCGTGTCCTCCGCCTGCTTCCTCACTCTCCGCATGCTCCGCAAGATCTTCCGCTGGATCCCCGCCGACACCAGAAAAACCGTGACCCACGCCCTTGTCACGAGTCGCCTGGACTACGGCAACACCCTCTACGCCGGGACCACCGCCAAACTCCAAAACCGCCTGCAACGCATCCAAAACGCCTCGGCCCGCCTCATCCTCGACGTACCCCGCAACAGCCACATCTCCGCACACCTGAGACACCTGCATTGGCTCCCAGTCAGCAAAAGGATCACCTTCCGTCTTCTCACCCACGCACACAAAGCCCTCCACAACAAGGGACCGGAATACCTCAACAGACGCCTCAGCTTCTACGTCCCCACCCGCCCCCTCCGCTCCGCTGGCCTCGCACTTGCTGCCGTCCCTCGCACCCGCCGCTCCACGGCGGGTGGGAGATCTTTCTCCTTCCTGGCGGCCAAGACCTGGAACTCCCTCCCCACCAGCCTCAGGACCACCCAGGACCACTCCGCTTTCCGGAGACTCCTAAAGACTTGGCTGTTCGAGCAGCGATAACCCCCCCTTTCCCCCCTAGCGCCTTGAGACCCGCACGGGTGAGTAGCGCGCTTTATAAATGTTAATGATTTGATTTGATTTGAAAGCGTTTCATGTCTTGTGCCACAGACGTTTGGAGTGCATTGGGAGATTTATGTAGTGATTACCCGCATGGCTAAAACTATTTTTTATAAGGTCCCTGCTTATAGTTGCATGGCACCCAGCCCTGGGCACATAGGGAAACCTTAGGGGTGACTTACATGTAAAAATAAGGTAGTTTAAGACTTTGGAAGTACTTTTAATTCCAAAGTCGAATTTGCATATAACTTTAATTTAAAAGCAGCCGGCAGGGCAGGCCTGGTTTCAAAATGAAACTGGGCACCTTAGCCTATGGGTTCACTAGCTATGGCGGGGTCCCTAAACCTAAATGCCCTTCCGTTTACTAGGGACTTATAGGTAGGTTGACATAGCCAATTATAATTAGCCTAATTTGCATACTTATTTTATACAAAGCACAGGCCCTGGGACTGGTTAGCAGTACCCAGGGCACCATCAGAGTCAGGAAAACACCAGCAAAATGTTAGGGGGCCTCAACAATCATCCCTATTTTCTCACACAAGCCCCCACCCCCTCCAGACCACATGCCCAGGAGACTCAGGCCAAACCCTCCCTCTGGGCAGTGAGCCCATCCCAACAGTGAAAGGACCCACTTTAAACCGAAACTTCCCTCTGGGGGGTCTTCCTCCTCTCTCTCTGCTAACTTGGGTAGTGATGTGCCCACCTCTCCTATCCCTAACTTTGCTAAGGCGACACCTAGCTTACCCAAAGAGATCACCCAACACTTGAGCAACCCCACCATGACCAACAGGGTCAGGGGGCCTACTTTGCTTTTGGCTCTGGGGTCTGCCTCCCAGGCCAAGTGCAGTGCTGCCATGAAGGCCAGCACCCAGCAGAAGCTACTGACAGCTGTCAGAACCTAGAACGACACTCTAAGCTCTCCACTGACAGATGGCTGAGCTGCTTTAGGGGCAACTGTGGGGGCCTGGCACCCCTCTGACTGTTTAGAGTGGGGGGGGCTACCACCTGCTGTGGCAGACACCCTCCTTCCATTCTCCCTTCTGTCAAAGCAGGGGCAACACCCTGCATCTGGACAGCTGCCTTACTACTCAGGACTTCCTTGGGGTCAGGTGAGGCCTCACCAGTGCCAACTCTGGGCTCCCCCACTACTGGGGCAGAAGGCCTTTGGCTCCCTGGAACTCTCTTTAAGAGTGGGCTACCCTTCCTTTTCTTCTTCCCTCTTCTTGGGGACCTCTGTCTCCTAACTGTAGAGACAAGCTCCCATCTGGGGCCAGACTCACCTCTGGGAGGTCATTGCCCAGGATACAATCTAGGGGAGGTCAGCACTGACTACCATCCTAAACCAGTCAAGGATACCCTCCCTCTCTAGGGGCACTATGGCTACATGTTTGGAGGTGACCTCCCCTGTAGCTATCCTGACTTTCCTGGTCTCTCCTGGGACATACATGTCTGGGGTCACCAACCGGTGACTCACTATGGTTTGACTGGCACAGGTGTCTCTCAGGCCAGTGTTAGGGATCCCATTCACCTGAATGGGGTGAAAGTGCCTACTCCCACTCTCGGGGATCACCAGCTTACCATCTGGTACTGTCTCCCAGCCCAGTGCTATGAGGACTTCATCATCTGGCGTGTCCTCCTCCTTGGCTACACTGGACATCCCAGTGGTAACCACCTTCCTTGGACAGGCACCATCTCCCCTGAAGTGACCTGTCTGCTGACCACGAATGCAAGCCTTACTGTCCAAGAGCTTTTTCAACCCTGGGTCTCCCTGCCTCTGCTAGTCAGAGTGGGTGTGGGATTTAATCCCCTCCTTCTTAGGGTTCTGGGGTACAGATGGAGTCTCTGTGGTGGGCTTACCACCTCCCTCCTTATGTTTTTGGGGACCTGCCCTCCCCCCTTCTTGAAGTTTCCCCTATGGGACTTGACAACCACCCTGGTTCTTAACCACTCATCAGTTGCCTCCCCCAGCTCTCTGGGATTGGTCAGCTTAGAGTCCGCTAGATGCTGGCGTAACCTCTCCTGGACACAATTGGTCAAGATGTGCTCTCTCATGATCAAATTGTATAACCCCTCATAAGTAGTTACTTTGTTACCATGTATCTAGCCCTCAAGTGCCTTATTTGAGGTGTTTACAAATTCAACCAAAGCTTGGGTATTGACCTTCTGGATGTCCCTGAACTTCATCCTATACTGCTCTGGGGTCAGACCAAACTTCTTGGTTAAGAACCTCTTCATACTAGGGTATGAATCTGCCTCCTCCTCACTTAAGGTCAGTAGCCTATCCCTCCCAGAGTTGGGTACCAACTCCCATAGAAGTGAACCCCAGTATTGAGGCCTAACCCTTTTCTTTCAGAGTGCCCTCTCAAAGACCTCCAACCACATGTCTATGTAATCCCCCTCTACATAAGCAGGAACCACCCCCGTGGGTAGTTTGGGACACAACCCCCCACCCATGGACACCTCAACTCCTCTGTCGCTGCCACCATCTCTTTGTTCAATTTGTGTCCACTTCTCCTTCTCTAGGGCCAACTTCTCTGCCTCCAAAGCTAGGAGGGCTACCTGGGCCTCAAAATCCCTTTCCCTGAGGCCCAGTTCTGCTTTCTCTTGGTCTGATACCATAGACCCACCCCTCCTACTAGCTCTGGATGGGGCCCTAGCTGCTGAGGTTACAGTGAGGCAATCATCCTCCTCCTCCTAGAGGTTGGAGAGGACATCTTCCCTCTACCTTCCTACCTCTGAAGCTTCCTCTGACTATTTCTACTCTACCCAGGCTTCAAGGGACTTGACCATCACAGACTTCCTAAGATTGTTAGCAGCAGGTAATCCCCTCTTTCTGCACAAACAACACTTAGCTGCAGTAAGTGTGGGTAGGCTAGCCGGATCAAGCTGCATGGTCTCCCTTAAGTTTTTGTGTCACTTAAAAAAACTTTGGCACCAATTGGTCTGAACAATTTAGAAAAATCAAAAAAGGAAGTAATTAAAAGATAAGTCCAACTTTGAAAAATCAAAAATACTTTTGCTCTAGGTCAATTTAGAGGATTTGTAACTTATTTCACTTAAATCTGTAGTGTGATATTAAATACAAATACTGGATCCCACCACTGCCCAAAAAAAGGTTGGAAAATGGACTATTGGTAAGGGCAGGTAAGTACCTACACTTAGCAATAGGCCACTAACCTGCACTTAGGTCCAGTTAGGTCTCAATAAATTAAACCCAGCTCAACCCTTTGTAGCTTGGCAACGAGCGACAAGGCTTAACTTAGGAGACATAGGGGGTCATTCCGACCCTGGCGGTAAAAACCGCCAGGGTCGGGGTCCGCGGGAGCACCGCCAACAGGCTGGCGGTGCTCCTTTGGGCATTCTGACCACGGCCAGAAACGGAAAGTCGGCGGTGTACCGCCGACTTTCCGCTGCCCATGGGAATCCTCCATGGCGGCGGCGGGGATTCCGACCCCCATACCGCCATCCTGTTCCTGGCGGTTTCGGCCGCCAGGAACAGGATGGCAGTATGGGGTGTCGTGGGGCCCCTGGGGGCCCCTGCAGTGCCCATGCCAATGGCATGGGCACTGCAGGGGCCCCCGTAAGAGGGCCCCACTTTGAATTTCAGTGTCTGCTTTGCAGACACTGAAATTCGCGACGGGTGCTACTGCACCCGTCGCACCCCTTCCACTCCGCCGGCTCCATTCGGAGCCGGCTTCATCGTGGAAGGGTGTTTCCCACTGGGCTGGCGGGTGGCCTTTTGGTGGTCGCCCGCCAGCCCAGTGGGAAACCCAGAATGACCGCCGCGGTCTTTTGACCGCGGTACGGTCTTCTGGCGGTTCCCGCTTGTATAGTGTAAAGCATTTAAAAATCAGAAAACAGTAAATAAGTAAAACCCAAAACATAATAAACATCCAACACCAATTTATAAAAATAGATTATAATTTTATCTTTAAAATGACACCAGAATGATTAAAATCGGATAAGGGGAACCGGAGATATGATTTTTTTAAAGAATTAATGTTTTTTAGTGCTTAGGACCGAATAGTGCCAACCTGATCATCTGGTCGCACCTCAACAGGGGCAAAGTCAAAGTTTGAGGCTGACCTCGATGGAGCCCTGCTAGGCTACAGCTCACGGAAGGCCTCGGTCAAAAGTTTACCTTCGGACTTAGTCGTTTTCTTGAAGATTTTCTTCAGCTGGACCACGTGGCCAGTCTAGTCAGACCTCCTGGAACTCTTCCTCGGATACGCATCACAGGAGCCTTTGGTGGAGATTTTTACCTTCGGACTTAGTCATTTTTTCAAAATGAAAATCCTTCAACTTGGGCAAACATGAATCTTGATCCGACGTCCTTGGAGCCCTCTTCGGATACACTGCCTGGGAGGTCCCGGTCAACTTTCTGCATTCGGATGTAGTCACTTTTTCGAAGATTTTCTTCACCGGGTCGAACCTGCAAGCCAGGTCGGGTTGCAATTGAGGCACGCCGGCTAGTGTTGCCGTGGCAGGTTAGTCCTTTTATGGAGCATTTTTCAAAAAGTTCTCCAAACTTCTGGATCTTCTCCAGATGTTTGTTTAAGGTTCTTTTGAGGTCCACAGCTCTCTCCAAGGTTCCGGAAGCTCTGAGATGCTTTTTGAGGGTGCGGACTACAACTCCCAGAATGCACCTGGCGCAAACTCTAATTTGGCCACTGGAGAGTCTTCAGCTGGTTGGTTTCCTCAGGAGTTGGTGCAGGGGACTCTGGTTAGCAATTTTTCACCTGTAGCAAACAGGGAGTCCCTCCTTGAACCAGTTGGAGCCAGGCAAAGTCCTTCTTGTGGTAAAGCCCAAGCATGCAGCTGGTGCAGTCCTTCAGAGTGCAGTGTCCAGGTGCAGATCAGGGGTCCAGCAGGGCAGTCCTTCTTCTCCTGTAGTTCTTCCTTGTTGGAATCTTGTAGGGATCTGAGATGTGGGTGCAGGTCTGCCAGTTTTATCCTTGTCCTTGATGAAAAACAGGGGGGGTCCTGGTTCTCTAATCAGGTGCAGGGTCCTCCCCCCTGTGATGACCACTTCCTGGTAAGTGTGGCAAAAATCAATCCCATGGAGCAACATTCCTCAAAAATCCATCATGGCTGAAACTGATTTTTGGAGTTACATCTGGCCCACCCACTGGTGTGGCTAAAAATCTTAAACACACCCTTCTCCTGCCCTCTCCTCATCTAATCAAGTGGACACCTAATTGTCTGCGGTTGCAGGATGTAAGGGAGGTGCTGGGCTACTCCAAATGTATCTGACGCTTAAGGGGACTTTATAAATTAAAATAAAGTCTCCCCATTCTAGCCTCTGAAGGCCATTCACTATAATGAGGGAAAAACAAATTTGGGTGTTTTACATCATCAGGGCTTATAAAACTATTTTTATAAGGCCCCTGCTTATAGTTACATGGCACCCAGCCCTAGGGGCGCATAGAGCACACTTTGGGGGTGACATATATGTAAAAATAAAGTTGTTTAAGACTTTGGAAGTACTTTCAATTACAAAGTTGAAGTTGCATATACCTTTAATTTAAAAGCAGCCAGCAATGCAGGCCTGCCTTTAAAATGACACTGGGCACCTCAGCAGTGCACTACCTATGCTGGGGTCTCTAATCCTACATGCCCTTCCATATACTAGGGACTTATAGGTAGGTTGCCATAGCCAATTATAATAAGCCAAATTTGCATACTTATTTTATACAGAGTTCAGGCCCTGGGACTGGTTAGCAGTACCTAGGGCACCATCAGAGTCAGGAAAACACTAGCAAAAAGTGTAAAATGGGGGCAAAAAGTTAGGGGTCCTCTGTAATCAGCCCCGTTTTCTTACAGTGGATGTTGAGAAAATAGGGACGTGCACAGCAGCAAAAGAGAAATAAGAAGAATAGTGTCCCTTGGGGCACTGCGAGCTGAGGTGTGACTAGGCACAGCTTCAAGTACACTGCAGTCAGTTGCACAGGGAGGTGTGTATCGCTGGTTTGGGTCCTTTATATATACATATATGCAGATGGAGCCAGTGGAAAGGGGACAGATGGCAAGATACAAATAATGTGTCACAGGGAAGAGGGCAGGATACTGAGTCGGGCCCCTTGGTATAGCATGATGGTGAACAATAAGACAGGTGAACACAGGTAGCAGAACACAAGCAGTAGAACACAGGCAGCAGATGGAGGATGCAGATAAAGAATCAGAGACAGTCTTGATTTGCTATTAACCCTTATGTTCTCTGGAGATTGGGGAGATTGTAGTAACAAAGTCAACTGAGACAGATAAAGGGTGGCAAGATGAGGAAAATAGTTGCCACTTAAGTGTATTATGAAACCTTTTGGGAACCACTTTAAAATTACCATGAAGGAGAAGATAAGGAAGGGAACATTTGTTTTCAAATATAAGCTTCCCTAGAGGAAATACTGCAAAGGAGACTCCAAAAGGAAGACATGACGTTTGGGTTTAGTTCCAGGTCACCAACAACCTTCATTTATCTAGGAGCTTTGTATAGCACCACACATCACCATTGCCATTTCAGAGCACAAATACAAAATTATATAAAAATAAATTGGAGCACAAAGATTACAGGTTGGTGTCAAGTCAGATGAGGGAGCTGGTCGTATATTGTTCAATCTTTGCTGAATCACCTTGGAATGTTGGATAACTCTAATAGAACCATCCTGATTAACTAACTTGTATTTAATTGTATTGCAGCATTTACATAGCACTTTTTACTCCTATGGGAGCACTAAAGCAGTTACCCACATGGATAGCAAGCTACACCATGTTGGGTGTGTGGTTGGATGGGTGTTGCTTTTGTTTTGATTCTTTGTGGGAAGCATGTATATGTTCTGCATGATGAACAGTGTGGGGCAGTTATAGTGTTATGGTACCCAGAACCATGGTAACCAGTTTTAATGTAGTAGGGGTTAGTTTGAATTTTTCTGGTTGGCTGGTTTCAGCATACTTTGCTATTCTAATGTTGATAGTGTCAATAAAGGCACATTGTGTGCCATATATTTGCAATGGGAAAGGTCATCAGGATGCATCAATGGCCTAGACTTCAGCTAGGCTGCCTGAGACACTGCGACCAGCTTTAGGCCCTCATTCCAACCCAAGCACCGCCAACAGGCTGGCGGTGCTTCATGTGGCATTCCGACCGCGGCTGTAAAGCCGCAGTCGCCCAGCCAGGTCCGGCGGTTTCCCGCCGGATTACCCCCGGCTGGGAGAATCCTCCATGGCGGCGCTGCTTGCAGCGCCGCCATGGGGATTCCGACCCCCTTCCCGCCAGCGTGTTTCTGGCGGTTTTCACCGCCAGAAACAGGATGGCGGGAACGGGTGTCGTGGGGCCCCAGCATGATTTTCACTGTCTGCATTGCAGACAGTGGAAATCGCGACGGGTGCAACTGCACCCGTCGCACCCCTGCAACACCGCCGGCTCCATTCGGAGCCGGCTTCAATGTTGCAGGGCCTTTCCCGCTGGGCCGGCGGGCGCTCCCTTGGCGGGCGCCCGCCGGCCCAGCGGGAAAGTCAGAATGGCCTCCGCGGTCTTCTGACCGCGGAGCGGCCATTTGGCGGTTCCCGCCAAGAGGGCGGTTTCCGCCACCCGCCCGGGTCAGAATGACCCCCTAAATGTTGTAATTTATAGTTTTATTTGTACTGACTGGCAGGGCTCAGTGCACTACCACCTTCTAAGGCAGATAAAGGTACATTGCGGGTCATATCTCCATAATTCCAAAGGTCATCATGATGAGACCAAGTACCCAGGAATTAGTGAGGCTAACCTGAGTAGTATGGGGCAGTCTAATATTTTCCCTATGGTCCAAGGCTAGAGTTGAGTTCCTGTATGAACAAGGCAGGCAAAAGCTCTTCTCCCCTATGGCAGACCTAAACTGCAGTATCCAATAGAATCAATCAATACACTCTGCTGAATGCAGCCAGCATTCAGAGATGCTGAATTAGGAGTTATCCATGACAAGAAATTACACCTATTGGTTTATTTTGTTTTAGTTTGAAGGTCTCCTGCTAGAGGTGAGAGCAGAGGTAATTGTGGCTGGGCAGGTATAGAAGGGAAAGGACCAGACATAAGAGATCAAGAGGGGAGTTAGCTTATAAAAAGTATTTTTCATAAAAATCATCGGCCAAAGAAGAGCTGGACTAAGATTGAACAATTCAAAAATACCAAAGCAGTGCCCTGCTGCTGTCCGAGGTGAAACAAATGATGTAGGGTAAGTCTACTGTCATCACAGTGTCTCTTTGTCACTCTGAAATGTCATTCACTAATAATAATGAAAGTGAGAGTTGTTCTAGGAGGAAATTATAGGAAATCAGGGGGATGCCTCCTTATATAAACTCGAAAGAACAAAAGTCTCTGAGGTATAAGAAAAGTATTGTGCTTGCATGGAATGACGAGGACAGCAGGGTAACAGAAGGCCAGCCAATTCGCTCTTGCGCTGTCTGGACAGCAACCTCAGAAGCACTTGGTCTCTCAGCCTCGCATGTGCAGTGTGCCAATCTGGCTGGAGTTTGAGCCACAACCCAACTAGTGCTTGCCAGATTGGTGCTGGTCTGCCTTTGAGAGTGCTTGAGAGCTTAAGACGGGCTGGAGGTGTGAACACCTTCTCAAAATGTTAGCTTCCTTTGGCGTATCAGGAGTTTGTGGAATCTCAGGGGGTTATTCTAACTTTGAAGGAGTGTTAATCCGTCCCAAAAGTGACGGTAAAGTGACGGATATACCACCAGCCGTATTACGAGTTCCATAGGATATAATGGACTCGTAATACGGCTGGTGGTAAGTCCGTCACTTTTCCGTCACTTTTGGGACGGATTAACACCTCCTCCAAAGTTAGAATAACCCCCTCAGTCTTTTAAAGTTTGTGTAGTTTCTTCTCAGAATCTTGATTGCTCTTCCACTTCTTGCCTCCGTCATGTTGTGCATGTATCTAGCAATAGGTAACATCCTTTCCTGTAAAAAAATACAATTAAAAATAATGCTTGAGTACTGCTTACGTCACCAAATCCCATTATTGCCATTTTAGTGTCCTTCTACTAATTCAGTAGCATCTCGAGTGTAGACAAGATGGTTGCACTTGCCATGAACGTTGAAGGGGGTTGCAGTATGCCAATGGACAGATGTCTGTATCTTCTAAATGTACACAGATACATTTAAGCTACTTGGGGTGGAATTCAAGGTACAAAATGTTTGGGGAGAAGGCTATACGCCTGTCTTATTTGGTTATATGTGCAATTGTGAGACATTTAAAACTTTTCTCCAATGAGCATTTTGCAGATACTTCGGCTCTGACCAGGTCCCGAGTTCATGGATATATTAAGTTTCCAGAGTGACTTAAAGGTACGGCAGGATGAATCTGAGAGGCTGCTTGGGGGCATTAGGGCAATGTTAGGCCCCAAAGAAATAAAGGGTGAAATAAACAACGACAACATTTTTAAGGACTGAGACAACTGTGTATCAATCAACACTAAATAAACCAGAAGCACTGATTGACATGGTCGCATGTACAATGGTGTCAAAATTAAGGAACTGAAGGATTTACAGCAGCTACTATTGCAGTTGAACTTTGCATATGTCGTATTCGGCAGGTTCTTTTGTAAGAATGTCTAAGGCTTGCCAATGCTTTTTGGTGTCCAATGCATTCAAGCCTATGAGAAGAGATCACGACAGGCAGTGCCAGACTGGAAGCCTAAACCAGCCAGGACAAAACATTTTCAGAACAGCACTACACAGCACGAAGCAGTGACTGGAATGGTAGTTTGGGCATTGTTGGGTGATTACAGCCCATTCTGCTCTGAAAAGAAGCCTCTAACCCTACAGCCTGCTTTGGAAAGGATAGAGTGGCAACATGGTCTGTCCAGCCACGGAAAGTCTTTTTAGCTATCAATGCAATCACAGCTCAGATGTAGAGCTGCTTCGACTCTAAGCAGCAATATATTGGTTGGTATACCAATTTTTTAAAATGCTGAAATGGCCAAGATGAAGGCTGTGCCAATGATGTAACTGCTAAGGAAAAGTTTTGTCCTTAAATGGGTATAGATTGTCACTCTCTCATTTAGGATTCGATGACTTTGGATAGGTCTCCAGTAGGGACGACTGAAAACGATACTAAGAATCTGGGAAGTGAGAGATCTCAGATCTATCAGGGTTTTATTTGACCTTATAAGGGCAAGTATGCTTGTAACATATTTTCAGCAATTGTGCTTTTCTATCAGGTGCTTGGGCAGGAGAGGGGCAAAAAAACAGATAGTGGACAGAATGCTGAACAATGCAAATATTCAACCCCAGTCACAAAGCTCTGGGTTTAATCCATCATTTGTTTGCCCACCACACCACCCTAGTTTGGACCCAGCTGCATGCAAATCAGTCTTGACCCTGCTCCCCATGGGAACAGTCTAACCTGAACTGCCAGGCCAGGTCCTCCCTGGACTAGAATAAAGCATCCTGGGACCAGTTTGAGGGTATCACCCCTCATCAGGCAGGCTAGCTTGAATCCACTGGTGCAGTGAGCATGGGACCCACTTCTAGGCATACCCTTCCCACTTAGGGCAACAAGGGCTAAAGAAACAGGTATGCTGAACAATGCAATGCAAACAAAGCATAAAAGATGGTGGTGGAAGGGAGATTGAAGTGTTATGGAGTGGAGTGGCATAGGGAACAGTGGCGTATAGTAGAGTAGAGCAGAGTAGAGTAGCAAGGCATTGCGTAGTGCGGAGTGGAACAATACAGACTGCAGTGGCGTAGAGAGCATTTTAGTAGAGTAGAGTAGAATGGAGTGGCGCAGAGTGGCATAGAGTGCACTTACATAGAGTAGATTGTTTCAGAGGGGAGTGGTGCACTCTATAGTGGAGTGATGAGGGGCATAGTTCAGTGGCATGAAGTGCAGTTGAGTAGAGTGGTGTAGAGTGCTGTTGTGTACAATGCAGTGCTGCAGAGTAGAATAGAGTGGTATACAATGGAGTGATATAGAGTGCACTGATGTAGAGTGGAGTGGTACACAATAGAATGCATTGGCATAAAGTGCAGTGGAATAGAGTGCAGTATTGCAGAGTAGAGTGGTGTAGAGTGAAGTGGTGTAGAATGGAGTGGTGCAGAGTACAGCTGAATGACTTAGACCGGAGTGGCATAGAGTGCAGTAGTTTACAGGCGAGTGGTGCAGAATAGAGTGCAGTGACACAGATTGGAGTGGTGTGGAGTCACACAAAGTGGAGGTGTGCACCGTAGAGTGCAGTGGTTTTGAGTGGTGCAGAATAGAGTCAAATGATGTAAAGAGGAGTGTGCGTGGTGTTGTAGCACAATGCCATTACACAACACTTCTTCAATTGAAATGATCATTACATTTGCACAAGCATACAGTTTTACTGATAAAAGTATACAGGACACAAACGATAAGGTGTGAAAATGTCATCACCTAGTGGATTGATTTGTTAAATCATATTAAAATATTTGTTTCCCCCTCCCTTCAGAATTACCAAAAATGTGCTTCATTTGTGCTTTTCTAATTCTGATATATTTTTAAATGAAATATCAGCACAGTGCATTTACAGACATTTAAAATTTGTTGTGCGCTCGAAAAAAATAACATAATTACAGCCTTCCTCCAGCACACCCCCAGTAGCCAGCATTGTTGTCACATAAATCCTCTCCCATTAAAGTCAGAGAAAGAAAAGTAAACACCAAGCTCCCTGGAAGACAGGGAGTGGCATTTGACCACTGTCTTTAAATGCACAGCAAATGTGACGAGATAAGAACAAGATTTAAATGTCGCTTTACAGAAATCGAGCACCTGGTGGAAGAATACAGTAAATAGGGTATGCTCTAAGGGAGGGATGAACTCAAGCAGGACAGCCTACAGCAAAAAAAAGGCAGCAAACAGAAAGCAAGCAAATGTGAGTTACAAACCACAAAGCCAATTGTATGCAATGGGTGGAATGTATTCCCAGGAAAGCTTTCCAAATGTTCCTCGGCTGTCTGGTAGGCTTCGACCTCAAAAAATCGGAAGTGGAGTGGGAAAACGGCCATAAGGTGAAATAGCAAGGACTTGCAGCAGTGAGATAAAAGGTCAGTCAGTGTCTGGCTGTGGGACTACACAACCTTGGTCTTCGGCATGCTGACATTTCATAGTGCTGGCCGCTGGCTACTTCTGAGTAGCTCTTTGGGCACTGGCACACATTTATTCCAAACTAAGCACAGCTTTCAATAGGCTCTCAATTCATCTCACTGAGTCGTCCATTCACAGTTTCTCATCAGTCTGTAAGGAAATCTATTTCCGGTAAACATCAACACATATTGGTGCTTAAACTAGGCAGGCATAGGACAATGGCTCGCTCATAACCTCTGGATGTGGCAAAGGTCATCAGAGTCCAAAGCTGGGGCTGACTAAGCCTAAATTACCAACAAAGTACCTATGAAGTACTCATTTCCTTGAAGTAGAATCTCACTTGCAGCGGAGAAAAAAGAGCTCAGGTTCTTTTCATATAAGATTGTGGTCCACCTCTCACATAGACATGAGAAGATGAATGACATTTTTGATGGATAGTGCAGTGGTGGAAGAGAAAAAACATCTGGCGTGGGATTCTCTGATTGCTGAGAACTTTAATTTTTAAGTTGGTAGACAAGGGAGAATGTGGAATGATGAAGATCAAGTAAGTTCCTTTGGTAGACAGAATGTTGTAGCAGTTGATGTGAAAGAGGAAAGTTAAACCGAAACAAATGAATGCTCAGATCTCTTTGGGGATTGTGAGGTCTAGGTTTAACTATGAGGACAGGGATAGGGGGCCACCAACTCAATTGGAGTCTGCTGCTTTAGGCTTCAGTAGGGGGTGGTAATGGAATTATTATACATTAGTTTGGTGTTGAGCGTCTGGATACAGAAACTGTCAGTTTTTCCTTTGTCCATTAATTGCAACCTTTTATCAAAATATCTGGCTCAGTTGTATGTGCCATGCTGTCTAACTCACAGGGTTCCAGGCTAGAATAGGAATCTCTGGGCATATTTCTACTCTGTTTGCGCCAAATGTGCGTCAAACATTTTGACGCACTTTCGGTGCAAACCGTGCACCATATTTATACTATGACGCCCGACCCTGCGAACGTCAAAGTTCCTCCGTGTGCGTCATTTTCTGGATGCGGGAAACTGTGTTGCGTTAATGACATGCAAGGTAGGCGTTCCCGCCCAAAAAATGACTTTAAGGCCTTTGCACCTTATTTATACTCCAGCGTCATTTTGACGCACAGGAGGGGGCGGGCCTTAAAAAACAGCGCGCAGCCTGATGTGTGCCGTTTTTTAGTGCCTGGGTGAGGGCAGGCGGTAAGGGGCCTGTGGGCTCACTTCCATGGTCTCTGACCATGAAAGCAGTCCAGAGGTGCCCTTCCCTGCCTCCAGGGACACCCCCTGCCACCCTCTCCCATCCCTGGAGGACACCCATGGATGGGCGGACCCATCCCAGGTAAGTAGAGGTACGTACAGGTAAGTATAATTTTTGTATTTTTTAAAGTGGCATAGGGGGGCCTAACTTGGCCCCCCCTACATGCCACTGTGCCCAATGGCCATGCCCAGGGGAGAGAAGTCCCTTGGGCATGACCATTGGACAAGGGGGCATGATTCCTGTCTTTGCTAAGACAGGAGTAATTTCAATGGGGGTTGTACGTCAAAAATCGGTGCAAGTCCGGTTAGAGCCATGATTTTTACCTCTAACCTGACTTGCACAATTTTTTGATGCACAACCCCCATTTTTCCCTACACCGGCCCTGCCTGGTTAGAGTCTTTTTTTTTTACTCTGACCAGCCCGCAGCGCCGGCTAACGTCAATCCTTAAATAAGGCGCCCGCCGGCTGTAAAAAATTTTACGCAAACCAGCGCCAGCGCTGGTTTGCGTCAAAAAGTATAAATATGGGCCCTCATGTGCCACCCTCATCACAGGCCATTCTCCAGTTTGATCACCAACTTCCACCCTTTTCCATGGTATACAATGGATGGAGAAATCAGGGATTGCAGTGTTGTTTTTTTCAAGGAAACAATTACACTTTTGAGTCAGCTGGCTTTTTGGTCTATTCAAGAAAACAGCAAGCAAATAAGGCACACTTCTCTGTACACATTCAGATAAAATCTTTATTACCAGAAATAAATCTTTAAAAAACAGAAAGGAAGATTTGAGTGTCTCTATTGCTTGTCTGCTGCTCCATGGTTTCACCTAGTTCATTGTTTGTGCAGACTGAGAGTTGTTGGTCCACACATGTACAGAAAGCTAAGGTCCAGGTAAATGTCCCAGAGATACGGGTACAGTGACAGCAGGTGGGTGATACAGGGCCGTGAAGATGAAGAGGGAAATTATAGAAGAATGAGTTGAGAAAGGGTGTCTCAACTCAATACTGGAGGGCCCATGTGATAGAGGTACAGAAACATGGAAGGGAAATACTGTGGAGGGAAAGATATAGAATGAAATAAAGGTAGTCTCATGGAGATTAGACTCTCGGAGAGGAAATGTAGCTGAGTTCAGCGAGGCGAGTTCCTTGGTGAAGGGACAGAATGCTGGTCAAGGGATGATAGAAGGGGAGTAGTGAAGAAACAGAGAGGTGGTGGGAGTTGTGAAAGGCCTTAAAGATGGATGGGTAAAGTTGGGTGGTAGCAGAATGGTGAAGTGGTCGAATGGTTGAAGGGCCAGGTTGTGGAGTAGAGTGGTAAGGTGAGGAATGTTGAGGGAGGGTGATGGAGTAGTAGTATGATGGCCTGGCAGAGCGGTGAAAGCTCAGAATGGTAGAGGCATGATGGAGGGATAGGGTGATGGAAGGCTGAAGTGATGATGATGAAGAAGTGAGTTGATGGAGGGGCAGCCATACTGTTGTCCGGAGCTGAACCCTGCTGTTGCTTCCAGTGTTAAAGGGCTATCTAGCATTTCTGTTGTTATTTACATTCAGTACGGACCATTTTCTCTATCGAGACAATCAGACTGCTCCCCAAGGGCAGCTAAAGGAGTCATATTTTCTAACATTACTTTAATTCTTCCATACTGTGATATCGTCAAAACAAGATGCTGTTCTTTGCGAGGAATGGCTCTTCCTTTCCTAGCTACCAGCTTACCATAAGACTGAGTCTCACTTTTTGACAAGTCTGATGAAGCAGAAAAGGAAAGACTAACAAATATTCATATATCATGTAACAAAATCGTATAAGACAATGTGATTTAGCAAAGAAAAATAATGTATGTAGAAAATGTGCCCACGAAGTAGATCCCCATTATTATAAACGAGCTTAATTAATCATGAAAAATCGACAATGTAGTAATCCGTCATAATTGCAGATGTATTTTATGATTTACTCATTAAAACTGTTATATGCTTAGCTTAAATTTAGCAGAGGCTTTGGCCTAGTTGCCTGGTCTCAAATTTAACTGCGTAGTTTTCACTTGTATTAACAAAGACGTGTTTAAACTTTAAAAGCTGTATTTTTCCAGTAGAATGACTAATGCACTTATCTCAAAGTTGCGTGCCAGGCAAGTTTCATCCCCTTTGAAACAAGGTCAGTTTCTGCAGGTGCAGACAATAAAGACACTGATGCCGAATTAATTGGCAACTTTGTTGCTACTTGTGTTCCAAAACTCCAAGGACACCTTATGTGTAGGTGAACATTAAGAGAAGGACACTATTCATTGGTTAAAGAGAAACCACCCCATGGACCCTCCAATGGAAGACCCTGAAGAATTTGGAACGTCTTCTTACTTAAACCCACCGGACAAAGAGAAGCCAGACATTTTCTTTGATGCCATTTGAAGCCAGATTCAAGGAGCCATTTTGATGACACTTTAATACTTTTTCTCTATCCCAGAGAGAGAGACTTTAAAGAATTCTCACCCTAGAGACTTTAACTTTAACATTATCTTGCCCTGCCCAGTCCATAACTCTTGTTCCCCCATTTCCTTGCTGCTGCAAGGAAAACTTGCCATAAACTTTGCCCCTTTGAAGTCTGTCCCATGCTGATTGAACCGGTACCTGAAGGACGAAGACTTACCTTGAATGCTGATTGTAATTGGTAATTATAAAAGGATAAAATGTATTATGCATTGTGTTTTCCTTCTTAGGTACCAACTGCTTAATTTTGACAGAGCCTAAGCTAGAAGTTTTTCTAAATTTATGTTGACTAAATTCGTTTTGCATGAAGCCCCACATGCCAATGCTAATCAGAGGTTAGTTGAGGTATTCACTTGATGCACCGTGTTGAATTGAAATCTTGTTATGCTGACCGATGTATGCAATTAGTCAATTTCAGTTACTCTTATTAGTGATTTGCATTGCTATAACTGAGTGCATTATAATCCAAATCTTGCGTAGATTGTGTTTCTTCCGTCGCTATGGACAGCTAGTAATGTTCGTATATGTGTATCATTTGATTTTGAGACTTACTTATATTGTGTTAGCTTTGTTAATATAGGGAAATAAACTCATTAACTTTTAATAAAGAGGTTTGGTTATTCATGACTGAAAGGTCATGGTGTGTCTAATTACTGATTTTCTGTTTGACTAATGTGTTGATTGATTACTAATCGAGTATTGCTTATTGATTATAAATTATTATTGATTTGAGGAATCCGACAATTCTTTGGATGAGGAGAACTCAACCCGGTCAAAAGGTTCACTGACCTCCGGCATGTCCAAGTATAAGTATTTTATAAGGACTGGACGCGCTATCAAGTCTCAAACCCAATGGGCTTTAAAGTTGTTTCACACCTGCAACTGACAAGGCTTCGATCGGAACATTCATTTTTGATCCAAAACACGGTAACCTCACTCCTGTGTCTGCTAAACACTGAGGTCTCATCTATCTCCGCCCCAGAGACAAGTTACAACAGGCATCAGTGCATCGCGTCACTGAGTCCCGCGAGTACTGGGACTGCAGCGTGACTCACACTCTTTGTAGCACAATGCTGCCCCATACCACGTGGGAGCCATGCGCTCTTTCCTTTTTATTTATAAATCTGGTACCTGCACAGCTGCCCGGTGGCCCCTTGGGATGTGTGACAATTTCAGCCAGCCCTGATTTGTAGAAATCTGGCACTTGCACAGCTGCCCAGTGGCCCGTGGGATGCGTGGCACTCTCGGCCAGCCCTGATTTGTCAGACAACAGAATTTGTTTTCTGGTACTTTACTTTCACTTTAAGTGTTATACGTATGGCTTAAAAATACCATCATGCAAACTGCTAGTGAGAAAAAAACAGGATGGATTGGTAATTGTTGGAACCCATTGTCACCACTGTAATCGTAGGCTTGCATTCCCCATCATAAATGCAGGGCTGCAAGTACCAGAATGCAAAGTAGAAATAAGAAGTGGGTTCACTATTAACGCCAGACAGAAGTCAAACGACCTTCTGGGAAACAGATGTTCATCACTTTCACGCTCACCTTGATTCTGCATTGCATGTTTGGAAAGGGTGTCAGACACTGGTGAGCTTGAAGGGGCGGGTGTTCAGGTGAGAGAGCGTCTGCTCTCCATGATGTGAGATGAGAGACAGATGGATGAGAGGCAGGTGATCTATCCGTGTAACTCGCATTGCTGTGATGTCAAGAATTGTTTACACTGCACTAACTGCTTCAAGGTGCCTTAACAAGAGTGTGATCTAGTGGGAAAAAATACAACTGGCAGTCCGTTTGGATACTGTAAACAAGCATGAAAGAGAACGGATTATGGATACGTTTACCAATGGCTCCAGTGTCACTAAGGGCACAATGATCCAGCCCTGTCCTCCATTCACAAATGATTGCTCTCACAAAACATTGTTTTGAATTGGACCCGATGAACTGATACAAGACTACAGCTCATTAATGCATCATGGAAACCCAGGAATGGGACATTGCGTCCTTGGTGACATGGAGTCATCCAGTAACCTTACTTATGGAGTACAGTAACCGGTAAAATGCAGATTGATTTTTTTCCAAATTCCCAGACCCCAGCAGAGGCAGGTTCGGGTTTGTGGTGTCCGACAAGCCACAGAATAAATGCAGCTGAAATCCAGGAGTGGATTTATTTCTGATTGGTGGATGTTTTTTTTTTTTACATAATTTACACTTTAACTCGATTCTCCTCTGGCTGCTTAAGAAATTGCTTTGAATTTGATTCTGGCGATGACACATTCAAAGTAATTGGACTTAACATTAAGATCACCAGATGACTATGTACATAGGAGCCTCATTTCTGGCTCTTTTACAGACTTTGTTATCTTGTACCCTAGTTGGTTCATTTGAAGAGAACAAAACCTATAACTGGGAGTCACATGGTAACCTTGGCTCAAGTTCTTCACAGCAATGCAAGCTCCTCAGTCTGCCTAGCAGTGCGCACCAACCCTCTAAGAGTGGGTAAGAGGAAAGCTCAGACCCAGTGCCCATATAACCCTTGGCATTTCTGCTGGAAATCAAACTGGTGCCCCAGTGTTGCTAGGTCTCCATGGGTCGTGTGTGACACCTGTAACCAATCCAAGCTTTTTAGCAAACAGTGCTGTTTGGTTTTTATTCTGAGGAGGTCATTTTTCTTTTCCACTTTTAGAAAGTCGCCTCCAAGTTTACAAATACAAAGTGTTGCAGGACGGTATAGGCCAGGATGTGAATGTCAGCGGTTCTCCCGTTCGCAGCAGTGATACCGAAATCAGCCCTCAAATAGTTCCAAAAGTCCCTTTGCTCACCTTGATTTTCATAATAAAGATAGATCCCGAACCCAGTATTCAAATCTCAATAAATATTGAAAAATAAAATAAATAGCATTGTAGCCGTTGAAAAGCGGCAAACAAGTGATCAACATTGATTGAAGGTCTAAGAGTGTCCCTTGAAGCTCTAGGTCGGCAGATGGGGCAGTAGCCCCTCTTGTGGCTGAACACAAGACGTAAACCGTCGCACTCCTTCGCTGAAGCCCAGGTTTGGCTCACATTTCAGACCCTGGCACTTATACCACAGGAGTAGCTCACTTTTGGTGGGCGTCCCACGTTACTAGGGTTGACCGATGGTCAAAGGCGGCCAGGCTTTACCATGCCCTTGTGGTCACAAGCAGTCCTGGCACAGAGCCACCTGCCCCCAGCGGAAGTCCCGGCATGGACAGAGGCGCCGGTACTTCTCATGGAGCCCGGCACAGCTGAAGAGCAGCTCCTCCTTCTGCAGGTAGCACTCATGCACTGTCTCCACCACTGCCGGGTAAAGGTGGTTCATCTCGGACTCGGTACTGTCACACTGCACATTCAACCTAAGGTAGGGGAGAAAAAGGACATGTCATTGTCATCAACAGGCAATAACACTACACACTACGAAAGAAAATGTGCATCAGCAGTGATGGCAATAAAACAACACAGCAGAAGAGGAAAAGACATAATGTGAGTGTCACTGGGCAGCAACCACACAGAACAGTAAAGAGAACTGACATGACATGAACATCACTGGGCAATACTTTCTCAAACCAATAAAGAGTACCACCATAACATGAGTATCGCTAGCAATAATTACACAGAACAATAAATAGAACTATAATAACTTGAGCATCCCTAGACAATAACTACACAGAACAATAAAGAGAACTACCATGACATGAGCAACACTGGGCAATAGCTAAACGGAACAATAAAGTGAACTATCATAACATGAGCATCCCTAGACAATAGCTACACAGAACAATAAAGAGAACTATCGTAACATGAGCAACGCTCAGCAATAACTACACAGCAATAAAGAAAGCTAACATGGCATAAGCATCACTGGGCAATAACTACACAGAACAATAAAGAGAAAAATAACCATTGTTGGGCAATAACTACACAGATCAGTCTAGAGATCTACCATTGCATGAGCATCACAGGGCAATAACAACACAGAGCAATAATGAGATATGACATGAAATGATCAAGACTAGGCAATAGTTACATCAAACATTAGAGTGAGCTGATGTGAGAGGAGTATCACTGCTCAATAACTACGTAAAACAATAAAGTGAACTGACATAACTTGAGTATCTCCAAACAACAACTTTATGTAGGGCAGTACAGATAATAGGGTGGGGCAAGAGCATTGCTGGGCAATAACAATATACTGACAGCAGAGCAGAAAGAGTATGGTACACTCATCACTCAGAAATAACTGTACATAAAAGAAAGAATGTGCATGCTCACTGCTCACAAAACACTACTTAAGCAAAAAGAGAGAATAGGCATGTGTTGGACGTGGCCATTTTCTGGTTGGCTGAGGCAGGACGTTGCCAGGCAGAACCTGCCACTCCCGTCAATGGTGAGTAATTACACTTACTATATAACCTGTGCTCACCCTTGGGTAGCTTGCTTGGCATACTTCAGTCAGGTTTATCACAGAGGCAATGTGTATAGCAAAGACACAGCACTTCCCCTCTACAACCACGCTGCATGGCACAAAGGAGACTTCACACACAGTATATGTATAAAAAGATTGTACTCAATACACACCTTTTAACACAGCACAGGTATAATGTAACACTGGGCCTATGCCTCAATTTGTAATGGAAGCTATGATACGAGGCTCAGCTGTGTTAAACCCTACTTCTGTATGTACACATAAGGAAAATGATACCGCACCCACATAAGGTGCAAACGTTGTCAGCACAAGGCCCACCCTAGAATTCCCCACAATCAGTGTAACACATAAATCCACGGTGCACCCCAGTTCCCAAAGTTAGCATCAAAATGTACATACAAGGCATTGCAATGCGGCCGCAGCTGCACTAGTAAGACGTAATGTCAACTCTACAAACTTCCTGACAGAAGAAACGTAACCAGAGGCACCACAGTACTACCTTCGCATTCACTTGCACATCCACTACGCACCACCGTGTGGTGCCACGGGTATCAGCCAGCGTGTGCACACATTCACTAGTAAACCATCACTTCCAACACTATAATGTGGTGTCCTGATACCCAGATAGTGGATGCCACTGTGTTTGCAAGCACCCCGGGTCCCAAACTGCCTTTCACCCACCAACCATCTTCAGCTATCCCGCCCCTTCATGAACCAAAGATTGTATCAACCTTTCCCTGGTTACTGGGCTGCTCGCAGCTCGTCACAAGTCTTAGGGATCTGGGGTCAAGGTGGGGGTAAGAAAGACAACAGCCGGTAAACAATTAAGGAGGAGACATTTGGGATCCCCATAAGAGGTTCACTCAGAGATCTGCAAAACACAAGTGGAGGATCACTGAGGCCACTGTTAGACACCCTGCCCAGCAAGACAGTCAATGTTACCAAATAGTTACTAATTTCAGCACCTTCAGAATAGAAAGGCGCCACTAGGGCTTGTTCTCGTGAGTCAACCTTGACACTTCCAGTTTCACACAACAAGTTGCTAGGGCCACACCTCCTATACCAGGAGATGCTGGCTTTGGGGCACGAAGACTCCAGTGACCCCAGATGGTTTTGATTCCATGTGGAAAGTGCTCAGTGCTGTACCTCCACAAAAAGGAGGCACAACATCAGGGGTCCACTTATCTGAGACACCCTAACCGTACGATCATTCACAAGCCAGTTCCCAAGATGGCATTTCTTCGGACAGAGGCACCGTCTGATGCGTGATGACTTGAACTGCACCAGACCCTCCCGGAATATCCCTCAAACAGATGTAAATCCCATACCCCTCTGGAAAGCATAACATCTAGCACACGATGATTTGAGTCGCACTAGATCACCCGGTCACACTCGGAACATGGTTTCCATACCTCTCTGGAATGAAGCACTCTATCTAGTACTCAATGACTTGTTGTCGCACCAGACTCCCCAGTCACACACTTTGATGCAAGTTCAATCATGCCATATGAGGCCCAATACAGAACAACTCAGGTTGCACCCCTGCCTCCGAGGGTTGTAATCAATGAACAGGGCACTACACACAATGAGCATGCAGCCAAGGCTCTCATGAGAGAAATGCAATACACTCAACAATGGCGGGCCCTGCGGTGTCCTGCACGGGGTGATCGTGTTCACACCAACAAGATGTTTCAACATGCAGTGGTCCCCACAATGAAGGGCCACTCACCTGAAGTGCAGGCAGTCTTTGGCAATCTCTGCACCAGGCAATTCTGGTCTCCAGACACAATACTTATGCCATGCTAATGTTGCTATTACCAAGTGAAATCCAGCATACTAAGTAGACGCAGCAAGGGCACCGCTCTCCAGATAATACAAGTCATCAATTGATTCTCTCTCAGGAGGTCTTTGATGTTCCTGAAACCTCCTCAGAGACCAGCCCTTGGAGAGTTACCCTTTGGGATGCTATACAGCAGCAGTCAATCAGCCCCAGGCCAGTCTCTAAGCAGGAAGGGGAGTTCGGATCCTCTCTTTGGACAGTTATCCTTCTGGGCACAACAGATTCCTCTGGCAGTGGGCCCACGTGGTACAGCGGCACCGGTCCTGTGTCGCCGTAAATGTTAATCTGCCTTGCAGACATTGAGTACCCCTAGTTATACTAGATGATTCCTTTGAAGTTGTGGGTGGTTCACAGGGGTTACCTTTGAACTGCAGATGTCTCCCCTAAATGTCCTCCCTGTCCACCCTGAGGCTCTGGAATGTAGATTTTTTATCTTTACTGGGGCCATCCCCTGGCTTCGAGAGGCCAAGTGTCAAAAACCTCTCCCCCATCTAGCTATCCAGGCTCAAATGGCAGGGATCTGTTGTTCTGGATGCCTGAGTTTTATAGCGGTCACCTGGAGAATGCACAGATGGGTTCTACCCCTGTGACCTGTAGAATAAAGCCTAATTTATAAAGCACCAAAACCATTTCAGCACCTAGAAATGCTCACTTCATAGAAGTTGGCATTTCTAAGGCATTGTTGACAAAACCACCTTTACCATCAGAAGGGGTTGGTCATCCTCAGTCCAATTATACTAAACATCATGAGGCTGCTCCTCTGCAATCCACTATTGCAGCCAGACTTAATAAGACTCATTCGCTAATGTTACCTTATCGATAGAGCAGCGCTCATAGGTAGTGCAACCATTCATGGATGGTCGGCACTCCCTGAGCACATATGCCCTGGCGCACATCCATGCCTGCTGGGGCATGTGGAACACTTTCATTAAAGTCACCACAAAGGTGCAAGTGCCAATACTAGCTTGTTCTATCAGGCTCAGTTCCTATCTCAGATTAGACGTGTGCAAATGTGCACACCGCGGCAAGTAATGTCAGCTCCAGTACCTATATAGGAAAACCACCAGGTTGTAACGTGTACACCCCGGTGAGTGTTACTAGTCACTACTCACACATGGCAACACCTGTGTGCTAGTATGCACACACTAGCAAATTGTGCCAGTCTCATTTAAGCGTATGTCGCCCTGGTGCAAGTAGGCACCTCAAGGCCAGCTAAGCCAAGCTCCCTGGGTATGTGGTATATCTCTTTCACAGGGCTATCCTGGGTACAGCACCTCAAGCACGACCCTACCCGTCCCTTCCCACCATAGGTAGGACAGCTGCACCAACTTTCCCACTGCCAGACAGTGGGGAAGTGCCCAGAGTCCTAAGGTCACGCACAGAAAGTCAGCAAAGATTGGTAGAAAAAAGCCAAACATTTCAGGAAAATTCCCTCCATGCCCAACAGTATGGCATGAGCATCAACAGCAGTAACAGAACTAGCGAGAATGGACATGTTATGATAATTGCAGGCAATAAAAGAATAGAAAGCAATAGAGGAATTAGACACAACATTAGCGTGACTAAATTGACACTACACATAGCAACAGGGAGAAAAACAGAGCATAAGCATTCCTTGCCAAAAAAACTACTCTGAGTGATATACAGAACGGATATGGCATGAGCATCGTAGAGCATTAATACTGTGGAGATCAACAGAGAGAACTAGTAAGGCGTCAGCACCAAAAGACAATAATTCAACGTAGAGCAGTACAGAGAATTAGCACAGCAATGCACAACACATTGCAGTGATATTAGACAGACTAACAGTACCCAGAGGAAACCGAGCATGAACCTTAGCATCAATGAGCAAACATCCTGCAGAGATTTATAGAAATGTATAGGTAGTGAACATGCCATCAGCAGAGAAAACACTGAGTAGTGTGTATCGTGCTCGTGATTTAAGTAAGATGTAGTCGCCTTTAGAGCCCTAACAATGGTGAAAGCCAGTCTCTCGATAGTTCCCTTGTTAGGCAAAGCGAACTCCATGAGAGGCCTCCAATCCACGAAGAGTATATTTTACTTAATCAGACACCTGTGCTGTGAAAAACGGTTGAAGCAGTGGACTGGCAATATATGGCAATGCAAAAATAAATACTGTATGTGCTTTTCCAATCCATGCAGGGTAGAACAACCTTTGGTTTAATAAAATGCCAACATTTTCCACATGAAACAAATTAAGAAATATCTGTCATTTTTCCAATGGATGTGGAATAATTGGTTTTACGTACCATGCTCGCCACCTAAAATGGAAACTATTTCTTTGAATGGTTTATGCATTGTTTGCTTTGAGTACTGAGTACCCTGCTGGTGTTTTAACTACGGTATGCTCACCCCTGTGAGTTCACAAGTGTGGAACATAGAGCAGCGCTGGTTTTACCCTGTTCCAGTTAGGTTTGAATGGTATTATATTGTTCTGCTGGATATAGCACTTTGGAATAGCAAGACCTTAGATCAGTGGTTCCCAGGGACCCCTTGGGGGTCTGCAATGTCTCCTCAGGGGGTCCGTGACTACTTATAAAATTGACTACCATTAACAGATTAATAAAGTGTATAGAAATAAAGTGGCTAAATGAACAATTGAACATTTGAAAAACATACTGCAAATGTCAAGGAATTTAAAATTGGAGGCTAAAATTAAATTAGTATCCTCAGATTGAGTGCAGGTGCATCAAATAGAATATAGTATTGGACGATGTGTGGCTTCAATTGAATTTAGAAATGCTCCAATCTTCCTATTAAAGTAAATATATATATTAATATATATATATATATATATTTTTTTGTTGAACATTACATGAAATGTGCTATCATTTGTGTATGTGTTGAATGGAATGATTGTTTCTGTATTTTGTGTGGACTGTTTTGCTGTTCAAATCATTGACAATGTTTAGGCCTGGGTCCCTGGCTTCCAGTAATGACTTCCAGTAATGACTCAGTGGGTGGTCCCTAGATTCCAGTAATGATTCAGCGGGGGTCCCCAGGTTCCTGTAATAATAAAATGGGGGTCTGCAGAAGTCAAAAGGTTGTGAGTCACCCACTTATACTATCAATCAATCAATCAATCAAGGGATTTGTGAAGCGCACTACTCATCTCTGAGGGTCTCAAGGTGCTGAGGAGGGGGTGGGGGTGGTGCTGCTACTGCTTGAACAGCCGGGTCTTGAGAAGTCTCCTGAAGGTAAGGAGGTCTTTGGTCTGACTCAGGTGGGTGGGAAGATTGTTCCACGTCTTGGCGGTGAAGTGTGAGAATGATCTGCTGCCGGTTGTATTTCTGCAGATGCGTGGGACGGTTGCGAGGGCGGCAAAGCGGAGTTGCCGGGTCAGTGTGTAGAAGGAGAGTCGTCTGTTGAGGTATTCTGGTCCGGTGTTGTGCAGGGCTTTGTGAGTGTGGTTGAGGAGTTTGAAGGTGATTCTCTTGTTGAGGGGGAGCTAGTGGAGGTCTCTCAGATGGCTTGTGATGTGGCAGTGGCGGGGGATGTAAAGGATGAGGCGTGCAGAGGCGTTCTGGATGCGTTGCAGCCTCTTCTGGAGTTTGGCCGTGGTTCCTGCATAGAGGGCATTGCTGTAGTCCAGTTTGCTGCTTACGAGGAGTTGGGTGACTGTTCTTCTGGTTTCTGTGGGGATCCATTTGTAGATCTTTCGGAGCATGCAGAGGGTGTTGAAGCAGGAGGAGGAGATGGCATTGACTTGCTGGGTCATGGATAATGAGGAGTCCAAGATGAATCCTAGGTTGCATGCGTAGTCTGTGGGAGACAGAGCGGATCCGAGAGTGGCAGGCCACCAGGAGTTATCCCATGCGGAGGGGGAGGAGCCGAAGATGAGGACTTCCGTCTTGTTGGAATTGAGTTTGAGGCAGCTGTTCTTCATCCATTCGCAATGGCCTTCATTCCTTCGTGGAGGCTGGTCTTGGCGGAGTCCTTGGTGAGGGAGAGGATCAGCTGGGTGTCATCGGCGTATGAGATAATGTTGAAGTTGTGAGATTGGGCGATGTTAACGAGTGGGCCATGTAGATGTTGAAAAGGGTTGGGCTGAGGGACGAGACCTGGGGTACGCCGAAGATGATTTTGGTGGCTTCGGAGCAGAATGGTGGGAGGCGGACTTTCTCGGTTCTGCCGGTGAGAAAGGAGGTGACCCAGTCCAGGGCTTTGTTGCGGATTCCTGCATTACTGAGGCGTGTGCGTAGGGTGTGGTGGAAGACGGTGTTGAACGCGGCTGAGAGGTCTAGGAGCATGAGGGCCGCGGTTTTGCCGTTGTCCAGTATGGTTCTGATGTCGTCGGTGGCGGCGATGAGGGCAGTTTTGATACTGTGGTTGCTGCGAAATCCAGATTGGGAAGGGTCCAGGGTGCTGTTCTCCTCGAGGAAGTGGGTCAGTTGTCTGTTGACAACCTTCTCGATGACTTTTGCTGGGAAGGGGAGCAGGGAGACAGGCCGGAAGTTCTTGAGGTCCATTGGGTCCGCCTTGAATTTTTTGAGGAGGGCGTTGATCTCGGCATGTTTCCAGCTCTCCTATTACCTGGTTTAGCATGAGTGGCATTCAATAATTTTTAAAGCATTTGCAGAAATAAAGACAATTGAGCTGAAAAAGCTGAAATCTCAAGGTGCATTGATGTTTCACTTGGTACGATAAACTTCAAACAGGACCTACCCTTGGTTGTATTTTCATCTCATTCGCACATAGTTCAAAATATACAGCTGTATCATTGCGAAAAAATCAAATAAAAACTCTCCCTTAGCTACAGAAAATTCCAAATGATAGAACAATTTGCTTTAGAGGTATCACTATGGATTAAGTGAAGTGATTACACTGAGGGGTAAAGAGGAGCTACACTGCAGAATGACAATTGCTAGTGTGAGGTTGCAAATATCTGTGATGGGCTCTTGCACTATGGTGCCCGTGCTGTTCCTGTTTTGTGTAGGTGAGTTTGCTCCTCTTTGCTGTTGATTTGAGACAATCTTACACTGCTGCTTCTGGTGCCATACATATTTAGTTTGTTTGTGTGTGCTCAGCAGGCAGTGTGGCATTCATGTAAAGAGGACATAGATACAATGAGTATGTTTGCTCTCCAAACTCCAAATGCCTCATCACAAGCGGATGCTGCCTTTCTATTCACTTCACAATACGTCACAGGCGAAACCATGACCCATCTCTAAACTGGGAGGAATAAAACACAGATAACTAGTGCCAGGATTATGCAACACCACATTCCTCTCCAAAACAAAAGACAAATATTACTCTAGTCTAAACCAGTGAACCTGGAACAATTTTTGGAATGAGTGGGCTGACATCAATTCTACATCACTGAAGTCACAGGGATTGTGAAAAATCCAAGTGGCACACGAAGAACTACTATAGCAAGTGAGTCACGTCAATTCAACACAAGTGTGGTAAGGGTGTAGTATTTAGCTGGTGCCACGATGCACTTTAGAGGACACTCACAAATATATTATTAAAGCACGGTGCGGTAGCCCACCGTTGTTAGACCTGACAGACTAAGGGTAGTCTTTCCCCCGAACATTTTGCCTTACTCCCCTTGTTTATGCTGATTATGTTTTTGTTCGCTTTAGAACTCTGCCACTTTACCACTGCTAACTAATGCTAAAATGCTTGTGCTCTCTCCTTTAAAAATGATGGAATTAGCTCACACCCAATTGGCACATTTAATTTACGTGTAAGTCCCTAATAAAGTGGTTCTTTAAGTACACAGGGCCTGTAAATTTAATGCCTCTAGTGGGCCTGCAGCATTAATTATACCACCCACTTAAGCAGTCTTTATAAACATAGTTGATGCCTGCTATTGCTGCCTGTGTGTGCAGTTTTAAACTGCGAATGTGACCTGAAAACCTTTTGACAAAACCTAAACTTTCCTTTCAATACATAAGTGTCAACACCTTAAAGTAGGCCCTAAGTAGACGATAGGGCAGGGTGCAGTGTATTTAAAAAGTTGGACATGTACTTTCAAGTTTTATCCTGTCCTGGTAGCAAAAAACTCATTTGTTCATTTTTCAATACTGTGAGGTCTACCTCTCACATAAAATAACATTGGATTATCTTATTACCTTTAATAAGCTATAACCAATTTAATATAATCAGGTCAGAGTAGCAGTTCTTCTTGCAGCAGAGCAGCACAGCACTCTTTCAGAGTCTTCAACAGGTCCAGAGGTTTGCTAAAGAGTTGGCTCTGAGGTTCCATTAGTTATACCTAGTGCCCACTTTGAACTAGGAGAAACTTCTAGAACCCTCCCCCTACAGAGTTGTCTGGAATTACCTGCCTCCTTACCCTGGCCCAGCTTGTCTGGGGTCACAAATGACTAGTGTTTTGCAAAGCCTTTGAGAGTGTGACCAGGCAGAGCCTTTGTTGTGTGGTAGGTGATAACTCCTCCCTCTCAACAGAGATGGTCCATCCTGTCAACACTTATCTTCCCTTTGTTTCACGGTTTGGGAGTAATACACAAAGGCAAACTGCCAGCTACACTAATTGAAGTGACCTAGGATACAAGCAGCCGTCAGAAAATGATTGGGAGAAGAAAATGACAACATTCTAAAAGTGGCATTTTCAGAATTGTGACTTAAAATCCAACTTTACAGCTAAAGAGGGCTTGAAATTACACTTCTTTAGATACCAAAGGCAACATTTATACCTGCTTCAATTTAAAGCTATAAGTTACTAATTGCACTAGATTATCCTGTGGGAGAGCGAAGCCTTGGTGTAGTGTAAAACAAATGTAAACATTTTTTTTACCACCAGGTAAAAAAAGGTAAAAGTACATGTCCAACTTCTTAAATACACTGCACCCTGCCTTATGAACTATTTAGGGCTTTTCCAAGGGGGTCACTTGTCTGCATTCAAAAGGAAGGTTTAGGCATGGCATTAGACAATTGGTTTCGCCAGGTCAAAATGTCACTTTAAAACTACATTCACAGGCTACAATGGCTGTCCTGAGACATGGTTTAAAAGGCTACTGAAGTAGGTGGCACAATGAGAGCTCCATGGTCACAAATAGCATTTAATGTACAGACCCTGGGCACATGTAGGCCCTGGACACCTGTAGGCCCTTTACAGGTGCCCAGGCACAATTTACAGGCCCTGGATACTTTACTAGGGACTTACAAGCATGTTAACGATGCCAATTGGCTGTAGACCATTGTCTTCATCTTTAAAGGAGAGATCATAAGCACTTTAGCACTAGCTAGCAGAGGTAAAGTGCACATCGTCTTTAAGCCAACAAAAATGAGATCAGCGAAATATGAAGGAGCAAGGCAAAACATTTGGGAGAAAACCACCCTAAGGTAGACAGGACTAACAAGCAAAGAGATGGAGGGCAAACCGAGTGGTGGGGATGCTTTGTAATGCCACTGCCTATGCTATCACGGAAGCTGTAAATAGGAGTACTCTATTGTCTGCACCCACAACCTCACAATACTAAAATGTGGCATTAGATGGCTCATTTTTCTGGTCTAAGACCATGATTTCACCACCACTCCTTAAAATTGTTACAAACACCACTACATGTTGTATCAGTTTGCTTAGAAAAAAAGGTTGCACCGCTTGCCCTATTTTGTACCTCTTTTGGTGGTATCAAAAGTCAGCACAGCTGTTGCCTCTGTAGTGCGTGCTGTCTGCATGCTGTGCACACCGTCTGCATGCTCGGGTACCTAGCACTGCTGCAGCCCATGCTGTACACGCTGACTGTGTGCAAAGGGTACCTTGCACTGCTACAGCCCATGCTTTACATGCTGTCTGCACGCTAGGGCATTTTTCACTGCTGTAGCCCACGCTATGCATGCTATCTGCGTACTAGTGCATCTTTCATTGCTGCAGTCCCTGCTGCACATGATGTCTGTGTGCTAAGGCATCGTTCACTGCTGCAGCTCATGCTGTGTATGCTGTGTGCTAGGGTACATTTCACTGCCTCTGCCCCTGCTGTACACGCTGCCTGTGTGCTAGGGCACATGTCACTGCTGTGGCCCATGCTCTAACCACTGTCTGCTATGGTACCTTACATTGTTGTAGCTCATGCTGTACATGATGTCTGTGTGCTAAGGCATCGTTCACTGCTGCAGCCCATGCTGTGCATGCTGTGTGCTAGGGTACATTTCACTGCCTCTGCTGTACACGCTGCCTGTGTGCTAGGGCACATGTCACTGCTGTGGCCCATGCTCTGCTACGGTACCTTACATTGTTGGAGCTCATGCTGTACATGATAACTGTGTGCTAGGGCACTATTCAATGCTGCAGCCCGTGCTGTACACACTGTGTGCTGGGGTACCTTACCCTGAGGCAGACCATGCTGTACACACTCTCTGCCTACCTAGGCATCTTTCACTGCTGCATCCCATATTGTCTGTGTGCTAGGGTACCATTCTCTGCTGCAGCTCGTGCTGTACACGCTATCTGTGTTTTAAGGCGCCTTGTGCTGCTGTAGGTCATGCTGTAAACGCTGTCTGTGTGCCAGGGCACCTTTCACTACTGTAGCCATGTTGTACACACTGTCTATGTGAGAGGTTACCTTGCACTGCTGCTGCCCATGCTGCACACACTGTCTGTGTGTGAGGATACCTTACACTGCTGCAGGACCTGTTATACATGCTGTCTGTGTGTGAGGATACTTCACACTGCTGCAGCACATGTTATACATGCTGTCTGTGTGCAAGGGTACCTTACACTACTGTAGCTGATGCTGTACACACTGAGTGCTAGGGCACCTTTCACTGCTGCAACCCATGCTGTTCACGCTGTCTGTGTGTGAGGGTACCTTACACTCCTGCAGCCCATGCTGTATACGCTGTCTGTGTGCTAGGGCACCTTTCATTGCTGCAGTCCAATTGAACAAGCTGTCTCTGTGCAAGGGTACCTTACACTGCTGCAGCCCATGCTGTAAACTCTGTGTGTGTTGGTAACTTGCACCGCTGCAGCCCATGTTGTAAACTCTGTCTGTGTGTGTTGGTACCTTGCACTGCTGCAGCCCATGTTGTAAACTCTGTCTGTGTGTGTTGGTACCTTACACTGCTGCAGCCCATGCTGTAAACTCTGTCTGTGTGTGTTGGTAACTTGCACTGCTGCAGCCCATGTTGTAAACTCTGTCTGTGTGTTGGTAACTTGCACTGCTGCAGCCCATGTTGTAAACTCTGTGTGTTGGTACCTTGCACTGCTGCAGCCCATGTTGTAAACTCTGTCTGTGTGTTGGTACCTTGCACCGCTGCAGCCCATGTTGTAAACTCTGTCTGTGTGTGTTGGTAACTTGCACTGCTGCAGCCCATGTTGTAAACTCTGTCTGTGTGTTGGTACCTTGCACTGCTGCAGCCCATGTTGTAAACTCTGTCTGTGTGTGTTGGTACCTTGCACTGCTGCAGCCCATGTTGTAAACTCTGTCTGTGTGTGTTGGTACCTTGCACTGCTGCAGCCCATGTTGTAAACTCTGTCTGTGTGTGTTGGTACCTTGCACTGCTGCAGCCCATGTTGTAAACTCTGTCTGTGTGTTGGTACCTTGCACTGCTGCAGCCCATGTTGTAAACTCTGTCTGTGTGTTGGTACCTTGCACTGCTGCAGCCCATGCTGTACACGCTGTGCGCGAGGATACCTTGCCTTGCTGCAGCCCATGTTGTAAACTCTGGGCCTGATTCAGACCTTGGCGGACGGCGGAGGCCGTCCGCCAAGGTCCCGCCGACAAATGACCGCACCGCGGTCAAAAGACCGCGGCGGCCATTCAAACATTTCCACTGGGCCGGCGGGCGCTCTCCAAAAGAGCGCCCGCCGGCCCAGCGGAAATGCCCCTGCAACGTGGACGCCGGCTCAGAATTGAGCCGGCGTAGTTGCAGGGGTGCGACGGGTGCAGTTGCACCCGTCGCGTATTTCAGTGTCTGCAAAGCAGACACTGAAATACTTTGTGGGGCCCTCTTACGGGGGCCCCTGCAGTGCCCATGCCATTGGCATGGGCACTGCAGGGGCCCCCAGGGGCCCCGCGGCACCCCCTACCGCCATCCTGTTCATGGCGGGTTTCCCGCCATGAACAGGATGGCGGTAGGGGGTGTCTGAATCCCCATGGCGGCGGAGCGCGCTCCGCCGCCATGGAGAATTCAATCGGGCAGCGGTAAACCGGCGGGAGACCGCCGGTTTACCCTTTCTGACCGCGGCTGAACAGCCGTGGTCAGAATGCCCTTGGGAGCACCGCCAGCCTGTTGGCGGTGCTCCCGTGGTCGGTGACCCTGGCGGTCACCGGCCGCCAGGGTCAGAATGACCCCCTCTGTGTGTTGGCACCTTGCACTGCTGCAGCCCATGTTGTAAACTCTGTCTGTGTGTTGGCACCTTGCACTGCTGCAGCCCATGTTGTAAACTCTGTCTGTGTGTTGGTACCTTGCACTGCTGGAGCCCATGCTGTGCACGCTGTGTAAGAGGATACCTTGCACTGCTACAGCCACGTACATGATGTTGGCGTGCTAGTACAGCGTGCACCGCCGCCGCCGTGCTGTCACCGGGTCTCTGTGTGAGGGACTCTTCACTGTGATCTTGAATGAAAACGACAGATATATTTGCATGTAAGGTCATCGCCTCGGGTGAAAGCTGGAGTGGTGTTCTGCATGCCCGAGGCTAAACAAACATCCTTCTCTCATCAGCACCAGACATGCTGAATCTGATGCTGTCAGGTTTTCTGACACAGTGTCTGCAGGAGGATCTTAGAAATTCAGCGTTTTCTTGGGAGGCAGAAACCCATTGAAGCGGAGTGCAGGGAACTGACAGATCTGTCCAAATATGTGCACAGCTCAGACACGCAACGCTGCGCCGACTGAGATCAGGTGCATGGGGGAGATGTTTTGCACGGAGTTGGGAGGAGCCGTCAAAATGTGTCTGGAGAGTATAAACCGCACAGGTAGACCAGCCTACAGGGAACAGATGTCCTTGATAAGACATAGGATTTAAGAAAAAACTGGGGTAGAGTCACGCGACTGACTCTGTCCTAGCCACCTGTCTGCCAGAGGTGTCGATCTTTCTGGAGATCTTTCTAATTCTCTAGGCCATTTCACGTTTGCCTTGACTCCGACAACAGCAACTGTAATGCTCTGATCCTTGCTTAACCAGCTCACAAACAACTGATACTTCTCATAGTAAATCGCACATACGAGTGAACACCCTTTTCACATCCTCTTTGCAATTATGAAGGAGTCATTAAACCCAAATCAAAAAGTGGGTTTATTACATAACAAAACACCAGTGTGCGATCACAACCCTGTAAATGTACAAATCGTAGGGTTTCCAATCACAGTATGGTTTCATTTATCTGACACCTAGCTATGAACCTTTACTAATCGAGGCCTAACTTAAAGTGTACATTTCTAAACTCACTTCAGTTGTTTTTTTAACATCCTTTAATTTAAAAACAATATGAACAGTAATCAATTTAAACTGCCTCAAAAGAACAGACTAAGGTGCTCATTATGATTTCGGCGTTCTTTTCGGTAGACAGCCGAAGCCGCGGCGGCAAAAGACTGTGGAGGTTATTCTAACTTTGGAGGAGTGTTAATCCGTCCCAAAAGTGATGGTAAAGTGACGGCTATACCACCAGCCGTATTACGAGTTCCATAGGATATAATGGACTCGTAATACGGCTGGTGGTAAATCCGTCACTTTTCCGTCACTTTTGGGACGGATTAACACCTCCTCCAAAGTTAGAATAACCCCCTGTCAGTGCTGGTGGTCTGAAGACCACCCTATTACGATGTTGTGCCGAAATCTGAAACCGTTGGCCTGGCTGATATTGTAATAGAGGCGCTTTCCACCGCTGGCACCACCACGTCAACAGGAAGCCGCCCGCCGTATGATGATAAGTAATACGGAACAGCGGTTTCCTGCATGGCGGTGCTGTGCATGTGATGTAAAGTGCCGGGACCCATCCCCCACCCGGACGGCCACCTTGCCGAAGCAAGTAAGTTGATCATCCGAAAGGGGGGCTGTTGTGTGAATGTGTGTTGTGTCTGCTTGTGTGTATGAATGCGGGGGGTGTCTGTGTGTGCGTTTGCGAGTGCGTGTATGCTGAGGGGGTTAGAGGGGTGTAGTGTGTGTGTGTGAGTGCATATATGTTTGTGCGAATGTGAAGGGGACGTCAATTTGAGTGTATGCGTCTGTTTGAGTGCGACCATGCAAATGTATGTGTCTGAGTGCATGCATGCAAGTGTATGTGTCTGTTTGAGTGTGTATGTGTGAGTGAATGGGTGTATCTGAGTCCATGATTGGGTGCAAGTATGTGGCGGTGTATGTAAGTGAATGCGTGGGAGAGTGGGGGTGCATGACTGTAGGTGTGTGGTCGTGTGGGGTTGTGCCTGCAGCAAATGGAATGGAGATTCCTGTCGCCGGGTGCATGACCTCCAGCATTTAAAATGCTGGCAGTCTGCCGAGTTGTAACACCAATGGCTGTATTACAGCTACCGCTGGGCTGAAGGTCCTCACCTTTGACCTGGCGGTCCAACCGCCCTGGTGGTATGGGCGGCATTTCATAATATGGTGGTTTTTACCACCGGCCCGGCAGCGGTAAGACCGCCACCGCGAGTCTACTCGTAATGAGGACCTAAGTATTATTATTTATTCAAAAATACTTCCCTTCTGCAACATTTCTCCTTATCTGGCCTGTCTTTTAAAATAAACACTGCAGTTACACATTTGGCTTGGGTCCTATTCACATGTGTACTACTAAATATCAACACCAACAATGGCGCAAAAAAATAATATCAAGGATAGAAGATCAAGGGACAAAATATCAAAAGATAAGTGCATATAGGGTAGTATAGATCTACTATTCCTAACTACACATCTACATATCTTGAAGGCATGTGTACCACATAGGTCCATAACTATGGAGTTAGGTATGGAAATTCTAGGCTTATTTATCAGTTGTTATTTGTGTTTTGATATTTTGTCTTTGAGAATCTGCCACTCCGATATTGTGGCTTCGATATTCAGGGTGCTCACCTTATTTACTGATAAGATTCAAGGTGGTCACCTTATTTACTGATAAGGATATTATCCATGTACGTCATCCAACCCTGATCAAAATTTCACTTACTGGAGTTTAACATACAGCTGAAGTGTTATAAATATTCAAAATAATGTTTTTAAGAACAGAGGAGAAACACACATTTGGGGTCAGATTTACTATGATATTGTAGCAAGGGTGTGTCAAATGTGGCTCAGCTCTAATGCAAAATAGGTTTGTGTATTTACTAAACCATGCAAAGCCATTTTGCGAAGGCTTGAGTGATTTAGTAAATACAAAGTAATGCAAGGGAGCACATAGCACTACTTTCCATTATCTTGCTTTGGGAACTGCTTAATTTACAAAAGAAAGAGTGCCAGTGCCGGAAGCTCTGCTAAGAAGCCCACAGCCGGTACAATTAAACCCCAAATACCAAGGCTGGTAGTCTGAAACCATCTCATGACTCTTGAATCCATTACCAGACATTACCTATCCCTTTATCTCACTCTTGCAGACTCCTGCTTTCTCTCTTTGTGATGGTTTTTCCATCTCTCTTCTACTCCATCTTTCCGATATTTGTGTTTTTCTCTCTCTTGCTCTCAGTAAATCTCTGATGCAGAAAAATAAGTCCTGGTCCCCATAAATATGTGCTGGTGGCCCCACTGGCTCAAAAATAAGCACTGGTTGAGGAGACATTCCATGAGTGGATCATCAGCATTTCCATGCATCCACCCATGGATTTTGGCACATTCCCAGATTTAATAATGGCGATAACCCTGGGAATGCGTCTTTCCAAGCGAGGCATAACAAGGAGAAATACCTTTATTTTTCATCATAATTTGCTGCAGCACACGTGGAAAAGAGAAATATGCCTCTAAGGATTGTTTTAGCAGGAAGGTACATTAAAGACCTTGAATACAAATCCATGTATGTGTGTTGTATAAAGCAGTATGATTTTCTAGACACAATGTACTACAGGAAAAAACAGTAACTATCATTTGTACTGAGGGACCTTGTATATAATATAACCTTAAACTATGTCTCACAGGAGACCTTGGAGGACGTCATCTGAACTGGTGCACTATTTAAGCCAGGTGGTGCATCTAGATTCTTATTTGCATCCCTTGGGAATAGTTTGTGGACTGTTGTTGCCTGCATCCTTCTTTTGAGGGTAAGGACTGGAGCCTTACATCTGGAGATGTCCGTAAGACAAGTTGGAACTCCATACAGAATGAAGTTTTACTAGTAAGGAACCCTTTCTGCGTACGGCGAGGAAGCCTTCTTGTGCATGGGCAGGACCCTTCCTGCACACGTCGAGGAAGCCTTCTTATGCATAGTGAAGGATCCTTCATGTGCATGGCGTGGCACTCTACCTGTGCATGGTGAGGATACTCTTGTGTATGGTGAGGAGCACTTTGTGTGCATGGTGAAGGCCCTTTTCTGAGTCTGAGGAACCTTCCTGTGCCTTGTGAGACCCTTCCTGTGGGTTCTTGAAGAACTTTCTTGTGACCGTACTGATGGGCCCTTCCTCTCCCTGGGGAGGGCCTCCCTTCCTGTGCATAGTGAGGGACACACATTATGCATGGCGAGGGACTCTTTCTCTTCCCAGTGAGGAAGCTTTCCCATGAATGGTGAAGACCATTGTTATGCTTTGTCAGGGATTCTTCCTGTACGTTGTGATGGACAATTCCTGTGTGTGGTGGTGGCCCCATCGGTGTATGACTTGCACCTTTCCTGTGCATGGAGTGGGGCCCATCCAGTGCCTTGTGAGAAACCCTTTCTGTCGCCTTCTGAAGGACCATTCTTTTGCATTGTCAGCAACACTACCTGTAGAAGATGGGAGTTGTTCCTATGCATGGTGGCGGACACTTCATGTGCATGGCAAGGAACCCTTCTTGTGCACTGTTGGAGCCTTTTTCTGCCCTGCGAAAGGTTCTCTCTCTCTGCATGGTGAGGGACTAATTTGTGCAGGGCGGCGACCTATCTTGTGCGTGATGAGGGACCCTTCCTCTTTGTGGTGAGTGGGCTTTCCTGTGCATGATGACAGCCATTCTTATCCATTGACCGTGTACCTTCCTGTGTTTTTCAAGGGGTACTTCTGTGGCTGGGCATGGCCCCTTCTCTGCATGGCTTGGGCCCTTCCAGTACATGGTGAAGACCCCTCCAGTGCCTTGTGTGGGACCCTTCCTGTGCCTTGTGAAGGATGGTTCTTCCTCATTGTCAGCAACATTTCCTGTACATGGTAGGGACCCTCCCTGTGCAAGGTGGGTGTCCCTTCCTGTGCATGATGATGGACCGTTCCTGCCCCTGGTGAGGGACCCTTCTTGTGCATGGTCGGGGATTTTTCCTGAGCTTGGTGAGCACCCTTCCAAAGGATGGAGGAGGTCCTTCTTGTGCATGGTGATGGACCATTCCTGTACTGGCGAGGAATGTGAAAGGGGGTGTTGTTTATTCAGTCTATCCTGCGAACAAAGCCAACTGCTCTCTGCAAGCTGACAGGTTGCAATCCATAGTTGTAGCACCCAAAGGGAAAATACACTACGGGTCCTAGGATGCATGGAAACATTGTTAAAAAGTCATGAGTGGCTCAAGCTGTCACACATACACTGAAACTTCTTGTTAGCTCCTCTACTCAGTGTCCTTTCATCAAGAAAATGAACTGCAGCTGGGAAAGTGAGTGTAGGGCTCAACATTTCATTACACAAGTCAACTCGCAGTATATCAAAAACGTCACTATAGAAACGTCGTGCCATCAATGTCTACATCTGTAACTGCACAAAGACTTTTAGAACACTTTAGCAAGGGTTGATGGTTCGCAAAGTTAGAAGAAAGGTACTAAGAGAACTACGATTTTTTATTTAAACTTTACCATGTAGCAAAATACTCTACTAATGTAACATTTATAAACAAGTAAATTGAGAAGAACCAGATGTACAACACATTTTACCAGTTGCAAGTGCCTGATCGATCTGTACCGACGCTTTGCAGCACGGATAACTCGATAACGAGGCTTACCATGGCCATATCTCATAATCCACACATTATGCAACCACTTTGATATCTTCGGTTCATCAATACAGACGTTTTTGGCCCCAGATTGCTTAAAACACTGTTCCACATTTGAATTGCGAATACGCATATAGTCTTGTACTACTGGACATCACCCCGATCTTTTGAACAACATTTCTCATACTAGCCTTGATAAAGTCAATGTGACGAAACACGTGTCGGCTGTAGCTGTGGATGGGACTTGTTTTATAAGAATAAATTCTATCTTCACCAACTACGTGGGTTTCGACTTTCATTTACTTTCCACTTGGATGAACTTTTCTGGACTACCTTTTTGGTGTGTCCCGGTCTATATTAACAATTACCATTACTGACTATTCCAGTCAGCAATCTTTCAGACACCCTTGGTGGATGGGTGTCATACCAGGTTGGCACCCACGACGTGGAACCTCTTCAGCAACATAGGATTCTTCCCAGAACATTTATATACACTTTAATTGGATGTGCGAGCTCTTGGCATCTACCACTCTATCTGTCTAGGTCATCTCTGGGTCCCCTCACTAGGTTGGGGGGACCCCACTAAAGTAACCTGTCCCACCATTCAGTGGCATTTTAAGCTCTCATAGCTGGAACCTTAGTTTTACAGCTGAGAGTAGTTTGTGTTTTTAAGGGCCTTGTTTGTAATATTATTGCTGTAGGCCTGCTATGCCTGACAATGTATAAGGCACTACGCCCTCTAGCAGCTAAATATATGGTAACACTGCTTTGCTTTCTGCCATTCTCTTTTCATTTAGTTAGGGGCTGGCTATATGGTTACATGACCGTATTACTTACAAATGACTTTTTTATTGTGGTGTCCTCTAGGGGCTATTCTGAACATTACAGTCTAGATACTAGAATATTCAATGCATTTGGAAACTCACACTATAATGCTTTGCAGGGCATTCTTTTAACAAAACATTTGTGTCCATAACTTAACATGTGGTGTTCCTAGGACTACGGGACCACCATCAACATGTTCAGCACATGCTCTTTCTGTCCAGGTCATCTCTGGATCCCAACACTAGGTTGGGGGGACCCTGATATAATAACCCCTCCCACCATTCAGTGTCTTTTTACATATTCTAATGGCTGAAACATGTGTTTTACAGCTGGGAGCAGTTTGTGTTTTGAGGGCCTGAAAACATGTAATGCACTATGCTCTCTAGGGACTAAATATATGGATACTCTGCATTATGTTCTACCATTGTTTTTTCATGTGGTTATGCTCTCTAGGGGCTGACTATATGGTTACATGACCATGTTTCTTACAAAAGCTAATTTTATTGTCTTGCCCTCTAGGGGCTAAGCATTACAGTCAAGATACTACAATATTTGTGGCACTCAGAAACTCACCCTGTAATGCTTTGGGTGCATTCCTTTTACAATTTTTTTTGCCCATAACTCACTGTGTGGTGGTCATAGGACAATGGGACCACCATCAAAACGGTCAGCACAGTGTACTATTTCTGTCTAGATCATCTCTGGGCCCCCACACTAGGTTGGGGGAGCATAATAATGATATAGAAAACGATAATACATAATGGCAATATTTTCATTTTTTGCTGCAGATAGAGGAAGAAGGTAAATAAAAGTGTGTTAGTTAAATGCAGGGCCACTGGAATTATATGGCAGAGAGGACCAAATTATGCAGCGATGTTTACCAATTTATGTGGCAAGAAAAGTCCAGGTATGCATTTACAATGCCAATAGCTCCAACTCAAGCAAATCAATTGTGAGACCTATTGCATTGTAATTTTTTTAATGACACTCTCATTCATGCCCTTCGTTGACCCCCTTCTTGCTGTTACCACTAGGTGGAGTTTGATTTTCCTCCATCCCTGTACCATTGCTCGATTACCCTGCTGCATCTGTTTCAGTTCTTGTTTAATGGTCTAGCAAGTGCAAGTTTTTGCAGGGCCACTCCTTTCTCAAAATGCACTTTTGCACACATAGTAAATCTTTTCTTTAAAAAATATAATGGTCCAAGATGGGTGCATGCAATCAGTAAATGTAAAAACAAAAGCCAGCCAAGTCATGACGCACACACACCCACAAGCGAAGTGTGAGTCACAGTACATGCATGCACGCATATCATGATGAATGGCGGCTTCGCTGGAATGAGTTTCCTGCAAGCAGAAACCCATTTCAAGAGTGCTGGTCATGCGTGTGTATGTTTCTTGATGCATCCATTCACATAACGGTGCAAACATTTAAAGCAAATTTAAAGCCATGACCTATTGGCTCTTCCAGTGTTTATTACATCTCATTCCTGGGTCACCTGAAACACAGATTGCAACACGCAGAAAAGATGCCCCGAGCCAATAATTTATTTTACATTCATAATTTGAAGAACATATCAGCCACATTGAAGCCAGGGTTATTCACACAGATTGAATATATTATTCCCAGCAATACTTTCACACTGCTATGCCGTCAATGGACTCCAGCACATTCATGGGATTATGTACTTACGCCGATCTTGGTCAGATGCCCTTGAGCCCTCTAAAGGCAGCTTTTCATTCGGATGTGCATCACAATCAGGCCACAAGGTACTGTGATTACATCTCCCTCTTTCTTCGAGAGATTGTTTGACCTTGTGTACGGTCACCATCACCTTGCTAGCTCGTAAACAGACAGCCTACGGGTGATGCTGGGTACCAATCCAACACTCATAGAAAAAAAAAACGTACGACATCCACAAATATGTTTTGCACACAAAGAAACACCGATGGGAACGGTGATGGAAAGACCGCCACAAACAGGGTGTCCCCTTTGATGATATGTCTGCAAACGTTTTTCCTGTCTACAAAGTAAATTAGAATGATCATGGACAAAGAAAAGTCCACAAATGCCCCCTCACACTAGGAGAAAATTCTCTGTGCTTGTGTGCATTAGTTATGATTTTCCAAAGAAAGACCCTTGCCATCGTGGTCTGTCTTCAGAAAAAATGTGAGTGTTGACAGCTCCACGATGCCAGTGTAGCATGGCACACTCGTTCTCACTGTTTTAGTTCCCTCTTAGTGGCTTGTGGGTAGAATCCACTATATTGAGAAGAGCGACACAATAGGGCACAACTCTAAATGTGAACTGCCAAACGTATAGTGAAAAGACTGCTGCACTTTAATCCATATCCTTAATATCCTAACTTGTGTGCCTCATTGACAGTCCAGTAACAGGTGCTAGGCCAAGGTTTCAGGAAAAATATAGAGCATTTTTAATTTCATATTTGGATGGAAGTACTGCTCCTTGGGTGATTCCACTTATGAATGAGAACTTCGAAGTGATGTTTCATAGATTATTCAAATGGAATAAATTGCATAGGCTGTTTGCAATGAGCTGATGGACATCAAGTCGAGAAAAAGTTAAATCCTTGCATGATCCTCTATTTTAACACACACATCATAGAAACTAAAGGGATGGGGCTAGCATTCTGCACGTTTATTTATACAGGGTTGAGGGGAGACTTCCATGATATGGTAACAAATGTAAATTCCAAACCCGGCAGTTGCACAGAAAATACTGACTTTGTTTCTCCAGAGTGAACAAACCAGCGAGAAAAATAATGTTGTAATAACAACAGTGTTCATTCGATGAGAAAAAGCAGGTGATGAGACGGTGGGAACCAAAGGGCCTGGCAGTGGCATAACAAAGGTGCCTGCAGCTCCTGCGGTGCGGGCAGCCGAGCTCCAGGGGCCCCCTCAGCACAGTACAATGGCCTGGGAGCTTCTTCCTGAGTTGGGGTGGGGTCCATGTACTTTGCAAGGAGATCCCTCAAGTTTTGTTACGCCACTGGGGGCTGATATTCAAAGAGTTAAAAAGGCAGGAGACAGATTTGTCGATTAAGGTTAGGCCAGTGTGAGGGCATTTATCTGGATCCTAGGACATTCTTTGGTTACTGAACACTATTCAACTAACACCGGTGTCCCAAGACCACAAGGACTCTGTAGTGATGATCAATGTTTTAATAATGTTTTCAAGTAAATTGGGAGAACTGTGTACATTATGAAGAAGTACAAAGTTCTCTGAAATTCACCGAGGCAACATAGTTAAAATCTGGCAGAAGCCTGCTATCTATGTACCGCCCAGCAGGGGCAGGACATGCAGCTGCAGATTTGTTACCCTGCTGTCCCCTAGTCGTAGCGTGGAAGGGCAATGCCAGCGGCTCAGTGGTGTCACCTCCTTTTCCCCAATCCAGGGATGGTGAATGAGAAGAACAGAACAGCGCCACCAAAGAATAGGTTAGCAACTGCTGTTCTCACCCTTCCCAACTGCAGAAAAGTTCCTACGAAAGCACACGGCTCCATTTATACCCTTGATTGGTTATACTTCATCAGTTTCACAATTAGAGAAGTAAAGCAGTACTGTTTCAAATGACTTGATAGTCCTTGGGCAATAATATCATGTGGTGGGAAATTCTTGAGTTCTTAGTTCTAAACAAGTTTTTAAAAAATGTTAACTTTTCATTTTAAATGCAGCCCGGATTCCCTTACGGAAAACGGTAAGCACTTAAAAGAAGTTTACTTTATGGTGATCTGTTGACCCCAGCAGGCCGCCATCCCTGTGATGGCATCCAACAATAATGAGTCATAATTAGTGACCTACATCATCAGTATTCGTGATATAAGTCAGATTCTGACCCACTGCACTATGATTTGAATTTTTAGGAACTGGTCGCAAAAATACTATTTGCAGTTTGAGGCCTGTATTTTGCAACCATATATTTGTACATCTGTTACAAATGTTTTAAATACCAGAAAGGCCCATTGGTTAACTGGGATACAGACACCCCTTCCACTCAACCTCCCACCTCCAAAACACACACACATGGCGGTTTTATGGTGTCAAAAAGCTGATCCATACTTTAGGTTCAAGTGTACATTTAAGGGTGAAGTGATTAGAGTTCCCTGCACATAATTCAAAGGAAGACCAGTTACTGTTTCAAATCTTCACCAAAGTCAAAGAAAAAATAAGGGGATTACTGGTACTAGAAATGAACTAGCACCCACCTTAGGTCCACATTGGTTCCCAAACGTTAGGGACAAGTCTATTGTAAATGACTTTCAGAGGTTAACACATTTAGGTAGTGGAAGCATCGAAGGAACCTAGTTTAAAGCCAGTCTTGCAATTTCTCCACCGGGTCAGTGGCCCTCCTGCAAAGCATATGTCTTTAGTGGCGTGCTGGCCAGCTGGGCTTCAAGGTCTTCACTGCGTGGCTTCTTGGTAGCTCACCTCCTACTGATAAATAACTCCACAAGTTGAAAAGTATTTATTATAAACTGGGGGATGCAATGAGTGCAGCTTTTTTTTTTTTTTTAAAGAAAAGCAAACTTGTATTGAATTGATTTTAATATCTGTTTGCAACAAATATCTAACAGGTTTGTGATGTATTTAATTTTGCACTAGAAGTTTTATTGTGATTCTTCATGTTTGCAAACATGCTTGCTCTTTCATATGAAAGAGCTATGAATCAAAGTTTTGAGTGGTTTGTGGGAAAGGTGATGGGATGATAATTGATTATATGGGGTAAAGTACCCTATGGTGTACGTAATAAGGATAGTGAAAATCACCTTAGAGTGCCATGATCTTAGAAAAGAACTCAGCTTTCAGCCTCATTCCTCTATAGGGTTATGGAACTCCTCTGTGACTTCAGGGAATGGTTGTTTATTTGCAGGAAAGGACAACCTTCCTGCACATAAACAATTAATGATGGCGATTTGTTCTATGTGTGCTTTAGAATGCAGCACACATAGAAGCTGCAAATCGTCATTATTTAAGGATTTTGTATGTGCAGGAAGGGACACCTTCCTGCACATAAACAATCATTAATGGTATTTTGCTCCTTCTATGTTTGCTGCAGAATGCAGCACACATAGAAAAAGCAAAAACTCTGAGAAATAAAAGTATTTCTCTTTGTTGCACCACTCTAGCGCCACCCCTGGGGTGGCGTTATTTTTTGGTGCTGCCTCAGGTTTACGATTTCTCATAAATCCGGGGCAGTATAAAAAGCAACGGGTGTTGCGTGGAAACGCCCACTGCAACACCCACTTCACATCCCTCTGCTACAGAAAACTGCATTGGGGCCATATTCACAAGGCAGTGTTAGGCCACACACAGTGGCTTAATGCCACCTTATAAATATGGAAAAGGGCACAGCGCCACCAGAGCATCGCTGAAAGTGACACTCTGGTGGCGCTAGAGGCTTCTAAATGAGCCTCTTCATTCTATACCTAGTGACATTAACGGAACAGTGGATAGTTAACACTAGATGTCCTGAGACAAGGATTGGACATGAATTCTTCTTGGACACTGCAGCTGCAAGAAATGCTTGCACGGTATTTACATATTTATCACTCAATGCTAAATGCTCTGTTGGGTAAAATATGAGGTCTTAAGCTTGGATTGGCAGAGAGTCTGCATTTAGTAACGTTTGCTCTTGATGAACTGTGACACTGAATGTTTCTGAATTCTTTTTTGATCCCAAAATTGCTACAGAGAGAGTTTAAGCTCAGGATAAACCTGTCAATCAAGCAAATGTCTCATTATTCTGGCATGATTATTCTAGCATGATAAGAGAGCCCCTTTAAGCTCATATATGACCATTCCATCGCCATGAAACTTCATAACATCTTTAGGAGCAGAAAAGTCGCGATTTATTGTGTAGCACATTAGGGCGTCTTAACACTGGAGACCTACAAACTGAGCCGAAACCCTGCACTAGATTATGGGGGTGATTCTCACCCTGGCGGGCGGCGGAGGCCGCCTGCCAGAGTTCCCCCCTCCAAAATACCGCTCCGCGGTCGAAAGACCGCTGAGGGTATTTTGGGATTTGCACTGGGCTGGCGGGCGACCGAGAAAAAGGCCGCCCGCCAGCCCAGTGCAAATCATCCTTCCCACGTGGACGCCAGCTCAGAATTGAGCCGGCGGAGTGGGAAGGTGCGACGGGTGCAGTGGAACCCGTCGCGTATTTCAGTGTCTGCAAGGCAGACACTGAAATACAAAGTGGGGCCCTCTTACGGGGGCCCCTGCAGTGCCCATGCCATTGGCATGGGCACTGCAGGGGCCCCCAGGGGCCCCACGACACCCCATACCGCCATCCTGTTCCTGGCGGGCGAACCGCCAGGAACAGGATGGCGGTATGGGGTGTCAGAATCCCCCATGGCGGCGCAGCAAGCTGCGCCGCCATGGGGGATTCCCAGGGCAGCGGAAAACCGGCGGGAGACCGCCGGTTTTCCCTTTCTGGCCGCGGCTGAACCGCCGCGGTCAGAATACCCTGTGGAGCACCGCCAGCCTGTTGGCGGTGCTCCCTCCCCGGGGTCAGAATGACCCCCTATATCTGTTCTTCTTGTGGCCGGAGTACTGAAAGTGTATCCCATGCATTCTTTAAATGTTAATCTTGATCATTTCTCCCCAGAGACAGGTTGTATATTTTTTCCAAGCTTCTCTTGGTCTCACTGATGACATTACGCAGCGCATGTTTCTGTAAAATAATGTTGACTTGACATTCCCTAACGGATTTTTTTAACTTTCATTTTATTGTTTAAAACATTTATAACATCTCCTTTTAAAAACATTTACAAGTGTTTTTCTATTATGTGATTTGCACCATTGATAAATTAAATTATGAATTGTCTTCTTTTTTTTGTAAACTGACTGGAAAAGAAAAACATCTACAAATATTTCAAGAAAAGGGATGGAAATTACATCCTAACAAATACATGTCACGATTACTTTGTTGTAGCTGAAGACTTGGGGATTTCGGAACCATAACTGATTATTGAAAGTGTTTAAAAAGCAATAATTGACAATAACGTTGAATGAAGCAAAATAACTGATGCTTTATTGTCATTACTGCACACAACCTTAAGACCCTGATTGTGATACATCCAGGTTGAATTCTATCATCTGCAATTCAAAGTGTCTCTGGGCCCAGAGTTATCGGGTCCACAAGCCCTGTTTCCAGGCCTGGAGACGCCGGACCTGTTTTGTTTGCTACCAGTGCACGGGTTGTGGGCAGCAGCACAGCCGTGCCTCACCCTGACCCAAGCAGCAGCGTGCAGGGAGCAGACAGTGCTCCTCCCACAAAGGCTGAAGCCTTCCCAGATCCCTCTAACCCACACCCCATATTACCTTACTGACATAGTCTGAGAGCAGGCAGAAAATCTTAGTAGTTTTCCCCCCAAACCCAGGAAAACTGCCTGGAAACGTTATTCACCATTATGGGGAAACAATGCCACTTCCTAATGCAAGACTAAAGATTGGCACCAGCAACGTATTCCACTGGCATCCCAACAACAAACCAGCACACTTACACTCAGTACCTAAATGGGCTGATTTTTGGCACATAAGGGCTCCAGTTAATGCTCTAAAAGAGGAATGTTTTCTGTGACAAAAACATGAATACAGCATGCGTTAGCACATTATGGGCCTGATTACAACTTTGGCGGAGGGTGTTAATCCGTCCCAAATGTGACGGATATACCACCCGCCGAGTCCATTATATCCTATGGAAGTCATAATACGGTGGGCAGGATATCCGTCACATTTGGGACGGATTAACACCCTCCGCCAAAGTTGTAATCAGGCCCTAGATGTGTCATGTATGTGAGTGATGAGGGAAAATATTCAAAAATTCCGAAGAAAATAATGATGGCCACTTCCTCTAAGAGGGCAAACAGTTCAAAAATGTCTGGGTGACCCAGAATTTATAGTTCCTACATAAAGTCCATAAGTGACCAGATTTGTATGCAGCTTTGCAACTCAATACAAACATTTGTAAAAGATTGTTTTCATTTATATTATTAACATATCCGCACAAAAAAAGGAAACGCAGTATTTTGCAGAGGTGTATTTTGCTGTGCTTCGCTAAACCAGGGCTGATTTAGGCCTAACTTCCATTTTTGATTTTAATGCAGCCATAGTGTGTTTTCATTTACTTTTTCCCTGCACCTAATGAAAATTTGCACAATGTGCTTTGTATTGACATGCTTTTCTTGAAGAACTATAGAGGAGGCCTTTTGCTACTTTCAAGGTTCTTCCTGGTTATGACACTGAAGGCTATTTATATATGAAACTTCCATTGTTTTATAACTAGATTTCCATTTCCACAATCAATGACATTAGTTCAGGTTTCAGCAAATTAATATTCAGGTGGAGAATAGTAATGTGATAGTGGCATTAGATAATGTTGAATGATTCTGCAGTGTGATTCAATTAACTTCGCTCTCCTTACACTGACTGGGTTATTTCCAATGACTTCCATTGTGAATTTTTCTATAAAAGTTGGCACAATTTGGCCGAGAGCCTGTTTTATCATCTGACTCTCCAGCTCTAGGGACTGAACCCTTGTTAGTTTGTCTAATGATTTGGAGTTAAACAAGTTTTGCTCTTTGCTGCATTGTACTGAGCATTAAGCCAATTTCCTATGTTGATTTGATATGCATTTTCACTAATGACTATATTTTGCCTCCTGTATTGCACCCTGAATTATTTTAAAAAATCTTTATGGATTGCAATTTGCTTTGGACTCCGCTTATTTTCCTTGCAATGCTAATTATTTAAATTGTTTTTGGGTGTCACTTAGGGACACATTCCTTCATACATGCTAGAGATTCAAGACTATCCCCGATCGTACATAGGTGCTTTATCTTGGTTGTCTGATAAGATACTGTCAACACATTAATTCCTTCTGCCCAAATAACAGGAGGAAGGACCTGCAGTCAGAACATGCAATTTCCTCTATGATAACGTGAAACAATCGCAGTCATGCCATGCTTTGCACTCTAAATGGGAGGAAAGAATGCAGCAATGCCATGCACTGCCCCCTAGCGCCAGGAGCAGAAAACTGCTCTCGGCCCTCTTTCAAGAAAGCTCAAGCCAGTGCTATGATGAAGAGACAAGAAGAGACTTCCATTGTTTTATAACTAGATTTCCATTTCCACAATCAATGACATTAGTTCAGGTTTCAGCAAATTAATATTCAGGTGGAGAATATTAATGTGATAGTGGCATTAGATAATGTTGAATGATTCTGCAGTGTGATTCAATTAACTTCGCTCTCCTTACACTGACTGGGTTATTTCCAATGACTTCCATTGTGAATTTTTCTATAAAAGTTGGCACAATTTGGCCGAGAGCCTGTTTTATCATCTGACTCTCCAGCTCTAGGGACTGAACCCTTGTTAGTTTGTCTAATGATTTGGAGTTAAACAAGTTTTGCTCTTTGCTGCATTGTACTGAGCATTAAGCCAATTTCCTATGTTGATTTGATATGCATTTTCACTAATGACTATATTTTGCCTCCTGTATTGCACCCTGAATTATTTTAAAAAATCTTTATGGATTGCAATTTGCTTTGGACTCCGCTTATTTTCCTTGCAATGCTAATTATTTAAATTGTTTTTGGGTGTCACTTAGGGACACATTCCTTCATACATGCTAGAGATTCAAGACTATCCCCGATCGTACATAGGTGCTTTATCTTGGTTGTCTGATAAGATACTGTCAACACATTAATTCCTTCTGCCCAAATAACAGGAGGAAGGACCTGCAGTCAGAACATGCAATTTCCTCTATGATAACGTGAAACAATCGCAGTCATGCCATGCTTTGCACTCTAAATGGGAGGAAAGAATGCAGCAATGCCATGCACTGCCCCCTAGCGCCAGGAGCAGAAAACTGCTCTCGGCCCTCTTTCAAGAAAGCTCAAGCTAGTGCTATGATGAAGAGACAAGAAGAGAAACCTGTAGTCATAGGCCTGGGCGCAATTTCTGAACTTGCTGGATTTTGAGCATTTTTTTTTACCCAAGAGTGAACCTTGCAGTGAAAAGTCTCACAAAATACCAGCAAGAGACTTCTTCGCCCAGCCCTAAGCTCTACCTTCTACCACGAGGAAGAAAAAGTAGTAATCATAGCTTGAATTATTTGGCGACATAAATTTAAAAAATGTGGCTTAATAGCATCTTGGGTATTCAGCCTCCGCAGAGTAAGCTTTTCAGGACGAATGCCATAAGTATCAGAATAGCCAACTATGGCCAGATGTGCAAAGGACTTTTGCATTTCTTAACGGGTTGAATCACAATTTCGGCCCATTAAGAAATGCAAAACAGCCTTTTCCTATGTACAAAGGACTTTAGGGAATCACAAAATTCAATTTCAACCCTGTAGAAATCGCATTTTGCGATTCCTTAAATGGGAAATCGCAAATAAGGAATTCCTATTTGCAATTTATTGCCACAAGTTCAAAGCACTTCCTAAATGCAAAATGATCATTTAGAAAATGCAATGACCATCGACTTCAAGTCGATGGTAACTATGTGCAATTTTTAAAAAGTACCTGAAAATGTTTTTTTAAAGTACAGTAAAGCGCAACACCTGCCCCTAGGACATGTGTACGCTTTACATATGCACCACTGTTTTTATGTGATGCAGCAAGGGGGGACCTTAGACTGAATGTCACCCTTGCTTTAGCATTTCCTAATTTGCGATTTTCTATTAGGAACCATTCTTACCTATGCGTCTTTAGGCCCATGGGAACGAATAGTTTGGTACTACCTAAATAGTGATTTCCTAATAGTGGTTCCAACACTGTAGGAATCTCTATTACAGAATCTCTATTTTTGTACATACCATTTTGCACTTCCTAATTAACGATTTCTAAGGAGTAGCTATTTAGGAAATGCAAAATAAGTACTTCGTACATCTGTCTTCAAGTTTTTTCCTCTTCCTCAAAAACCAATATGTTGTTTACCCGCTCAATGTGATATGCTTTGGAAAAAAGAAAAACTTACTGCTGAAATGCATTTTTTCTGTTGATGAGTCTGAAGAATGCTGGCTCACAGGTCCGCCCGTGCTCTTGACAGGTCTCGATGCAGGACATTCCTGGTCCAGAGAGCCACACCTGCATGGACGTTGGCGGGGGCCAGACCTGAGGGCTGCTCGCATTGGTTGGCCACACTAGGACTGTGGCGTTGTTCAGCATTGGAAGAGGGATTGTTTCTTTTCCTGTGTCGTTCGCCTCTCTTGGTGTGCTGGAACAGAAATCCTAGGAAGGAACAACAAACCAATAATCAGGAAAAGAAATGATGTTCTCGTGCCGGCGAAGGATGGGTAGGCCTGGGTGCTTCATGCTGGCTCTAAGCAGAGGCAGGATCGGATTGGTAAGGAGGGTACTCAGGCAGTGGCCGATGGGCCAGTGTGAGTTGCATTTGGGGGCTTCTTTTTAAGGCAGAGTGGAGTCCGATTTGAGATCCAGCTCTGCTGTTCAGATGCACCATCGGCCCAGTGGGGGCCTAATTGGCCTTCCTGAAGGCCTGTATCAGGAGGTAGATAGGCTTCTGTTACCTTCCTTTCACCAACAGGGCAGGAGGCATCAATGACAGCCCCCGCTGGGCCAGCCATTGATATAAAAAGCTAACTTGGGCTGGCTACAGGCACATTCATGTATTTAGACTGAAAAGTGACCGTGGGCCTGAACAGAAGTGAACTCAATGATATTCAGCTGTGGTTCACTTGTGTGAAGGTATCCATGCCCAAGGAGTGCTGGCGATGTTTACATTTTTTTTTATCTCCCTGGAGTTAAGAAAACAAAAGTTAAGTGTCAATATCTACTTCATATATCTTAGCAGCTAAACTGAGATAATTCAGTTTCGGTTTTTTGGACATGCTTCTTTCAGAGACCCCACCTCTTCCTTATTTTGATACTACTTAAAACACCCAATCACTGTAATGCGAAAAGGCATACTCCACAATTGTGGGCCACTTTTATTAGGGTGCCCAGGCCTATTTTTCATCCCACTCTGACCCTGGCAGAGGGCCTGCCTGAATTATATAAAGCCTGTCTACCAAGAATAATGAATAGCCAGAGGGGCAGCTCTACACACGTGCTGGGCTCTGTGGGCAGTCTGGGAGACAAGGATACCTTGCTGAAGCTCTACACTGTGCAGCTGCGTTCGTTAGCTTGAAGAAAAGATATGCTGGATTCTTGATGATTATCCAAGATTAGCCTAGAGCTGATTGGATTCTTGATGATTATCCAAGATTATCCTAGAGCTGATTGGATTCTTGATGATTATCCAAGAAAAGAAGTTTCAATCAACAGCAGGAACCCACAACTGCTCCCCAAGGCATGTGTTACAAAGTGCCCCTACTCACATTCATTCATTCTAGAACAGAATCATATATGACATGCCTACATTCTACTACATAGTTCCAATCTAATGCTACATTTCCCAACAAAGACTACATTACCCATGTAACAAGCTGTTTCATGGCACTGTCCACCATCCACATGTCCTCCCTCGCTCTCGCCACTCTACATCGTCTTTCACTTGCTTCTCTATATACGCAACCCTGTGTAGGTTCATTTGTCATTTCTCTGTGTCTCCTTACCACTCTAAGTTGTCGAGTTGTTCCTCTGACTCACAACTCTAGTCATTTCTAATCACTCTCGAATTGTTTGTCTTCAATGCTTCGACCTCCTTCCATCTGGGGTCGTAACGCACTAGAAGAGTCTCATGTCTGAGAAACTGTTATTTGGGCCTGTGTGTCTTATGTAGTCACTTCCTCCTGTCTAAATGTGTTGTTTTCGAAATAGGTCTTTCCACGGAAGCAGCATTCCTGAGGAATATACCAAATGGAAGAAATTGCTTGATAGCGTTTTACTACTCTGGAGCATTGTTTGTAATTTGTGATGCCACAACTTCCAAACTCTCCGGCCACAAGGAGCTTTTTGTCACTAGGGGGGCAAAATTACAAAAGCATTTAGTATTTCTTAACAGACAGAATTGCAATTTCATACTGTTAAGAAATGCTAAATTGCCTTTTCATATGTACAAAGACAGATAGGGAATCGCAAAAAGTGATTCCTACCTTGTAGAAAGAAAGAAAGATTTCCTATTTGCGATTTCCTAAGCACATGTACAAAGCCTTTCTAAAATGCAAAATCAGCATTTAGGAAATGCTATTGTCATCAACTCCAAGTCGTTGGTAGCCATGTGCAATTTTACAAAAATGCACCCAAAATGTAGTAAAGTGCCATGTAGCGTGCACTTGACCCTAGGGCATTTGTGCGCTTTACATGTGCACCACTTTTTTTGGGGGGGGGTGCATCACGGGGAGTGGTAGGCCCATAGCCAACCTGGGTTTTGCATTTCGTAATTTGTGATTTCCTATTAGGAAATCACAAATTTGGAAATGCAAAACCATTCATACTTACGGACCTTTAGGCCCATAGGAACAAATGGTGTGGCATTTTCTAAACTGCAATTTCCTAACAGAGATTCCTTCTGTGTAGGACTCGCTATTTGGAAATCTCTATTTCTGTACATTTCATTTTGCATTTTTTAAATAACGACCTCATAGAAATTTCTATTTAAGAAATGCAAAGATAACGATTTCCTAACAGCGATTCCTATTAGGATATCAGTATTAAGAAATCCCATTGCAATTGAGTCAATGGACTGGTTTTGCATTTCCTAAAGAGCAATTTCTTATTAAGAAATCGCTCTTTAGGAAATGCAAAACCAGGGATGGCAATGGGAAAAAGGCCCCCTTGGTGCACCCCAAAAATATGGGTGCACCTGAAGAGCACACATATGCCTAAGGGGCATGTGTGTGCTCTATTGCAATTACAAAAAAGCACCTTGGGGTGCTTTTTTTTAAATTGCACCTGGTTACCAATGACTTCAAGCCGGTGGTAACTGCATTTCCAAAATGCCCAACTCCCTTTTTGGAAATGTATGGTACATCAGAATAATAAACGCAAATACGAAATCCCTATTTGAATTTCCTATTCTGGGAATCGCAAATTGCGATTTCTACAGGGTAGAAATCACATTTTGCTATTTCTTAAAGGGCTTTTTACATTAGAAAAGCCAAGTTTGCATTTCTTAATGGCCCAAAATACTGATCAGGACCATTATGAAATACAAACAGGCTTCATACATCTGGCCCTAAGTGCCTATATTTGAGAGAAACTCAACTCATCAGATCCAATTCATAATTTTTGAGTGGATTTATGAGTTACACTAACCTTGACTTGACTAACTGATTTGAGTCAATAACAATGAGTACATTTTTAGCCAGTAAGAACCACTTATGTTGATGGGGTAACTACTAAGCAACTTCATGATGAGGCCCTTAGTGCTATCCCCAGAATCACAGAATACTGAACTGAGGCCAGACACAAATGTAGTTCCCCAGTTGTAAGGTCGGGGCAGCTCAAGCTGTAAGGGCACCTCTCCTCCCTTGAAACACTGTGTGCACTCCCATTTTATAAATCTTTTTACTATCAGTACTGTATTTTTTTCCTTATTTTTTTCTTGAAAGTGGGCAAACTAGCTGCTCGATTCATGAAGGGAACTTTAAAGCTGCAGCTGCATAGCTACTGTTCTTCGGAGGTGCAGATTTGTGACTTTCCCGTATTCACGAAACTCTGTAATACTACGCCTGTAAAGCTGAGCTAGGAGCATCTTCCCAAGCATACTACTGAGTGAGCCATGAAGTTTGTAAAGGCTATTTTCCCAACAAGTAACCTGCGCATACATACAGTCAAGCATTGTGAAAAGGCAGACCCATGTGCAACTGTACAATTTTTTTCTTCAACGTTTTTCCTTTGTAGACGCCCATTCTCTTCTGCTTTCACCAAGCTTGCAGGTGATACATTGCAATTCTCACACTAGAGGTAGAGTTACTCCAGCAGTTGCCTGGAGTCATGCTCTCCCTATTTCCAGGCGGGAAAGGGTCAGATCACAGTTTGCACACTGCCATTTCCAAACTGACAAGACAAACCATAGCATGTTTCTCCTAGTTCCCAGCTCTTGAGTGGGGTTTGCTACAGTGCACTCAAAGGAGAGAGGGAATCAATAGTGAAGCAGCTGAGGTCCTGTAACACAAATACATGAGCCTTATGGGAACGGTGAGCACCACAGCTCAAGCCCAGGTGACCAAGTGCACAATCCGCAGTGGACAAGGAATAGCCATGATAGAGCGCTTAGCTGGCTCTTTCTACTTCTTTTCTTTCAATGTGACATAGTGAACATAACACTAAAAATTTTACATTGTCAAAAACATTAGCATTGTTGTATGGGTGAAAGAAGTGTCTCAAACAAAACAGGCTTTTAAAGATCAGAAACAACATTTTAGAAAGTAGTTCAGGAACGTCATTGTGATGGTCTGCTAACTCCACTGCCAACTCAGATTCATGTCCTACATGGGTTCCTCCTTTACATGCTAATTTTTGGCATTACTGGTCCTTTGCGTAGACCATGACAGCCGCCAATTCTCTTCAGCCATGTTTGGCAAGAGGGTAATTTCTCAAGCACCTCACTTTCCCTCCAACCCAACGTTGTCATCACTTCTAAAATGTACATCTCCACTTAATAAGTAGTGATAAACTTTAAAATCATTAGGAGCACTGGGCAATATACTTGCATTGTTAACTCAGACACAAAGGAACATAATGGCAAGGGAACGATATGGTCCCAGATGCGAGTGCACGTTGGCTTTTAAGATAAATAGAGGCATAAGGCAGGGATGTGCCCGTGTTCCCTTTCTCTTTTCCCTCTACATGAATGGGGTGGATAGAGAATTTCAGGTCCAATGTACAGCCAACAGTGAGTTACTGTAAGAACCCAACATTATTATATGCTGACAATGTTGTATTGCTGTCACAAACTGCCCCAGCATCTTATTAATGTTTTTATACATACATATGAAAGGGACAGAGAGATTAAGTTATTAAGTTAAGCAAAGTTTCACAATAATCTGTGGAAAGGGAAGACCAAAGACTCGCTCCATCATATTAAAGGCATACCCATAATGAGAACTTCAACATTCTCATATCTGATAATTCAGTTTACGGCCATAGATGCATGCAATAGGTATAGAGAACATGCACAAATAAACTTGATACAACAGAAAGGGTACTTGGATTTGCAGTTAAGTTGGGTACTGTTATGATGTGAGCTTAAGAATGTTGGGAATGTAATCCAGAATGTGAGGGTGGAGAGAACAGTTATGAGGAGAGTCGACGGTGGATGGATGTAGGTCGGGAAGGGGAGAAACCAGGTTGTGATTATGGAATAAACTTGATCTTAATTAAAAAAAGTTTCCTGTGTTTCCTAATGAGGACGGCACTTCAATTTGGTGACAAGTTGCAGCAAGTGAGGACCTGCGCCATATCACAACCTGGTTTGACCGTTTATTTTCCTACTGCCTGTCATGTGGTGAAGAAGCTTTTATTGAGTATTTGCATCGTGATGTCTCAACATTTATTCAAGGATCTTAGCCTGGAAGAGACTCATTGATGGTTGGAGCAGCTCGAGCGGTTTCTCGTGCGCTTTCCAGTGACGTCAAGTGTGTATCTACGGTAATCGATGTGACAGCGTGGGGGTCATCTTGGTTTGGTTGTCAGGGCAACGAGACGCTCCAAAAGCAATCAAGAAAAGGGATTGGCGATTGTCGCGCCTGTTGGTTTGGTCATCAGGGCAACGAGACGCTCTATAAGCAATCAAGGAAAGGGATCGGCAATCGGCACACCTGTGCTGATTTTCATAGTGCACGTCTCAGAATGAGGAGATGTTTTATAATATAAACAAACGAGGAGAGGGATCGACAATCGGCCCGCCTGTGTAAGGATCGGCAATCAGCACACCTGTGCTGATTTCCACAGTCTCAATTTGTCGTTGTCTACATATTTACGGAGTGAATCTAGAATTGTAGAGTTATGACCAGTCTAGCGTCTAGTGATTTACAGTGATTAGAACACCTTTCATCCATATACTCTCTTGTGTGCTGTATGTGTAAAGTACTATGAGTGCTGATTTATGGTGATTGGCACACCTGTTATACTTCAAATCCACAAATATATATTTTTTCTTTGTAATAATACTAGTTGCATTTGTTGTTAAAAAAAAAGAGGTAAATATAGTAGTCACTATGGCTGCACACAATGCAATTAGTCCTCCTCCGATTTTTCTTAATTCACCAGGGGTTCCTGTCATAAGTTGGGAGGATTGGATAGAGCGGTTCGAGAACTACATTCTTGCTTTGGATGGTCAACAGTTCTCGGCCAGTATAAAGAAGGCCCTTTTATTGAGCAAAACAGGCAGTGAAGGTCAGAGAACATTTAAATATCTGCCTGTAGCTTTACGACCTAATGGTCAACCTTTAGATAATGCTTATATAGAGGTCCTCAAAAGACTAGAAGTCAGACTTGCTAAAGAAACCAATTTAATTATGGGTAGGTAAAAAAATGTATACGTGACCACAGGCAGATCACGAGAATATAGAAGAGTTTGTCTCTAGACTTAGAGAACTATCAGTCAAATGCCGGTTTGGGGTTATGACAGATGAGCTTATTCATGACCAACTCATAGTACAGTATAAAGACAAGAAGGTACAAGAAAGATTATGGGCAGCTAAAGATTCTTCATTAAAAAAGCAGTTGAGATGGCTAAGGTCAATAAAGAGTCACAGCGATGTATGAAAGAACTCAACAATAGAGGTAGAGTTATAGCTGATGTTGCAACAATGAGGAACAATAGTATTAGTCCTGAAAGAAATATCAACATTATGAAGAAAAACACCTAATAAGAGAATAATCTTGACTATAAGAAAAAATTCCAAAGTAAAGATAAAGGGTGTAGTTGGTGTGGGAGCATCTACCGCAATTCCAATTCTAAAAAGTGTTATGCTTTTAACAGAGAGTGTAGGAGGTGTGCATACAAGGGCCATTTTGCTAGGTTGTGCAATGAAGGGAGTAAACAATACAATTTTACATTTAGAGTAGGTATTGTCGATACTTCAACTTCAGGTCCGGATGTGGACAGAATCCTAATAGTAGGGAATGGTCAATGGACTCTCTATATGAGAAAAGGCGTTCAAAGAGGCCGATGACTGTATTTGAAATTTGTGGGTGTCAGGTCAAACTCATGATTGATTCAGGTTCGATGTACACCATAATTCCGGAAAATCTTTTTAGAACTCATTGAAGTGGGGTTAATTTACTTACCAAAGGTATTAATCCTGGGGGATATCAGGGAGAGGCCTTTGAAATGTTGGGATATTTACAAGTAAACCTCAAATTTGGTTCATGTGATGTCTTTGGGAAAGTTTATGTGTCGACTGATGGTCCAGCCATTTTAGGATGGGTACATCAGTACGATCTTAACATAGTGGTTAATCCAAGTCGCCCATTCAAGTCATGGTAGTAGAGGACATGTCATTACATGGTGTTGTTGAGAGTGCACAAGGGGTATTTAAAGATAACTTAAGATGCCTTAAAGGTTATGTGCATAAAAACAATCTGAAGGAAAATGAGGTGCCAGAGCAACATAAAGTGAGGATGGTGCCCATGGCGGTACGTGAAGAAGTTAAAGAGTTGTTAGCTGGTATGCTCAAATCAGGTGTCATTGAACCAATAGAGACATCTCCCTGCATTTCTCCGGTAGTGATCACACAAAGAGCGGACAGCCAATTGAGATTTTGTGTGGACTTGAGATCACTCAATCACAATGTAATCACTGGTACATTTCCTTTACCAAATATTAATGAACTATTGATGACTATAGAAGGTGGCAAGTACTTTTCAAAACTTGATTTAAAGGATCCATACCATCAAGTCCAGTTGCATGGAAGTTCTAAGGCTCTTACGAGGTTTATCACCAAGGAAGAAACATTTCAGTTCACTCAAATGCCATTTGGCTTGGTATCAGCAGTGAGTGTGTTCCAGAGCATGATGACAAAATTATTTTCTGGCATGGAGAATGTGCTTTACTTCCAAGATGACATTTTGGTCTTTGGGGACATGGAACAACATCATCATAATGTTATGTTGAAGGTCTTATGACGAATAGAAGAAGCAGGATTAACGCTAAAAACGAAAAGTGTTTTTTCATGGCAAAGAACATTGATTATTTGGATTATTCGGTTACTGAAGGAGAGATATCAAACCAATACAAGACTTGCTTGATGCCATTAGATTGTCGCAATGTCCTGCAGACAAAGAGCAGTTAAGGTCATTTTTGGGCATGATTGAGTATTATGCAAAGTTTGTTGAAAGATTTACAGATATGTATTGAAAACATTATTAAAGAGTTGTGTGAGGCCAATATCTTATATGCATTTGACATAAGGATGAAATCTATTATCACAGTTGATGCAAGTGCTTCTGGATTAGGGGCAGTGTTATCACAAGTACATGGAAAAACAGAAAAAACTGTTGCTTTTGCCTCATGTTCTTTGACACAATCTGAAAGTAATTATTCGGTGATTGAGAGGGAAGCTTTAGCAGCTGCCTGGGGTATTGGATATTTCCGCAATTACTTGTGGGGCTCAAAGTTTATTTAAGAACAGATCACAATTCTTTATTGAAGGTGTTACTACCTGGAGGTGCGGGTGAAGGCTCAGCTAGACTGGCAAGATTAGCCGCTAGACTGCAAGAGTATATGTATGTTGTGAAGTTCATTCATGGCCAGAGAAATGTTCAGGCAGATTGTCTTTCTAGAGTTCCGTTGGATTTAGGTGGTGATTCAAATGCTTGTGATGGTGAAGAAAGAGATGGTACACCAATATGGTTACAGTATGCAGTACATTCAGCATTAGGTGCTTTCACCAGGTGTGAGTGGGAAGGTGAGATGGAGGGTGATGTTGTTTTATCCGTGGTAATGAAGATGATATGGAATGGAGCTTCAAGGGAGAGTGTGATCCCGTTAGCTGCAAGAACATACTTTAAAATATTGGATGAGTTAAGTGTGTTTGGGAACTGTGTGATGATGAGAGGAGATCGATTTGTACCACCTACAGGGTTAAGGAGTAAGTTAATCAAAATGTGTCATGAAGATCAGTTGGGGCAAAATGTTAAAAAGAAACATTTGAAATGAGAGTTTTGGTGGCCTGGTATAGATAATCAAGTGGTTGAGTGGGTTGAGAGATGTATGGTTTGTAAAGAAAGTGAGAAAAGACTTACAGTTGGGAGTGAGGCTGTTGAGGGTCATATTGCTGATCCTGGTAAGCCTTGGCCACTATTTGTCTAGATTTCATAGGTCCACTGCATGAGTTACCAGGTGATTTGCGTTATGCTCTAGTGATTGTAGATGTGTACTCTAAGTGGTTAATTGTGAAATTTATGAGAGATGTAACCACCAGAATGACAATAGAAGAGTTAGGTCTTATATTTCGTGAAGAAGGCATTCCGTCTATTTTGATCACGGATAATGGTACTCATCTGGCGTTTTTGGAAATGGGGCAGTTTCTTAAGTTGTGTGGAGTTAAGCACTGTGGAGTTATGTACTTCTCTTTATAATCCATGGGGAAATGGAATGGTGGAAAGGGCCAATCGGTTGATAAAGGGTACCATTCAGATGGCTATAGCGAGCAACGTTGTTGTCAAATAATTAGTTGATTATATGATTTGAGAGTGTTGCTCGACTGTGCACTCAGTTTCTCAAAAATGTCCATTTCAAGAGATGAGAGGGAGGTCTCCTGGAACCAAAATGGTATCTATGTGGTTAAAGGAGTGATTAAGCTCATCGGGTAGTGGGTTAGTAAAGAATGGTGTTAATTCTACTCACTATGATAATTCAACCAGCAAAATTGAGAAAGGAGATTGGATTAAAGTTAAATCTGGGTGAGTGGGAAGCGGTTTAACAAAATGTATGGGCCCTTTCAGAGTCCATAAAGTTAGCAGATATTCAGTTGTTCTGGAAGGAGGTGAAAGGTGGACTTTTAGGAGAGTGGCTCTCTATAAAAAGAAAAATGAGTATAATGCTAAAATGTGTGAGGAGATTTTGTCAGGTGCAGTGTTTATAACTGATGAGGAGTTGAGAGTGAAGAGTGGAAATGAATGTGTGTTGAAGGGGTGGGATTTGAAACTGTGAGAAGAGTGAGGGAGGACAGAGAGATATGTAAAGAGTCTGAGTCTAGTGTAGGAGTAGGTGATGTCAGAGGACAGAAATTTCACAGAGTACAGAGGTCCCATAATCCTCCTCTGTACCTAAAAGATTATGTAAGATCATAATGTTTTGGATTTTGTATATGCACATTTCTGTTACTTATTTTATGTATATGCTGTACAATTCTTAAGTTTATTGCAATGCTGTGTACTGTTTAGTTTTTATTAATTCACAAGCGTTTACACAACTGGAAGGGAAAGAGGTGTTTTATGATGTGAGTTTAAGAATGTTGGGAATGTAATCTAGAATGTGAGGATGGAGAGAACAGTTATGAGGAGATACGAAGGTGGATGGATATAGATCGGGAAGGGGAGGGGCCAGGTTGTGATTATGGAATAAACTTGATCCTAATTACAAGAAAGTGTCCTGTGTTTCCTAATGGGGATGGCACTTCAGGTACCAAACCCATTAGAGAAATGTTGGCTATATATAAAAGTGAGGGCCAGATTTAAGAAAAGTGGTGCTACATTGCATGTAGCACCACTTTTCTTGTAGCCCTTTGTGCCCCCCTATTGCCACCATGTGTGCACCGTAAATATGGAGCACCATGGCACATGGTAGGGGGCGATTTCTGGCGCTATTGATGTACTGTTCAGGGTTAGCTCCAAAATTGTGTCACTAACCCTGAACAGTACATAGAGGCTCACTGAAAACAATGGCATGCCCCTCTTTTAGGCCTGCTCTGAGCAGGCATTAAAAATGCCGGAAAAAATGAGGCAAAGAAATCTCTTAGATTTATTTGCGCCATTTTTGCACATCCCCCCCCCCAACGGGGGAACATCCCCCTCGCATACATTATGCCTTGCGCAGGCATACTATGGTCTAAGGGGGTTATTAGGTGGCACAATGCATGCATCGCGCCACTTTGTAAATACGGCGCTGCATTATTGGCCATCTAACGCCACATTAGCGTACAAAAATGACACTAATGTGTTGTTAGATGATGCTAGGCCCTCTTAAATCTGGGCCTAAGTGTCTTGCTGGGTCCATGTAGGGACAGAACTATGGAGATTTTTTACAAACACTGTTATTCAAAAACAAGAAAATACATTTCTCAGACGATTACTTGCATTCCCACATTCAGCCTCTGAGTTCATTACCCTTAAAGAGCTAGGACATTCCCATTTTGAAGATATTTTATATATAAAACCAGTCCTTCTTTGGTATGCAGTCTGGATTAAAAAGGAGACTTTGTTTAACATAACATTTTCTTGCCCTTGATCATACCAACATAATTCCAGGGCGTTGGAATATTAAAGATATCTTAAACAAGCTGGATGAATCTGTTCTTTTAGGAGTTTCATACATGATAACCTGATAGTCAAAAAATGGAGTAGAGGCTTTGATTATGGGTAACGGAACATGAGAGAGTATAAATTAAGTTTTTTTTAAACGTCAGAGGTTATCTAGCCAACCGTGAGACTGATGGAATTCAAATTTAATTTATCTTTTCAATGTTTTAAATTCATACTATAGATTTAGCATAATACGTTTTCATTAAGCAATAGTCCATGATATGGTGGCATTTCCTAGACGAGGGCACTGGAATAAGGAAATGTTACTTTGCCCTTGTGATGGGATATCAATACAATCAACATTGCATTTTTTATTATTTTGTGCATGGGACAAGCAAATTTTCAAATCCACTATTGGTACTCTACTATTAATTATAAATTAACCATTTTCATGTCTCTGTTGGTGGGATGATTTAACAGTGTGTGCTGCGGTTGTGTGTTTTTTCTTACAAACCCAACAAGAAAGGAACGTTTAACTTATTAGGATAATTTGAATTATGAGTCCCTGGATTCTTCATTTGAAGGTTTGATATTGTATTGCTGCTAAAGTATGTTTTTTCTGCTTTTTACTGACTGGTCTTTCTGGGTTTATTTATTGTATGAACCGAATAAAGATTGACGTGCCTTTGATTTTCTCCTGTGCAGGGTAAGATTTAAAGATCAAAAGATATCACCATATTGGTATCAAAATCTGATGGTGCCATAAATACGGCGCCCAAAGTAAAATTCAGTACCCAGAAGAATTAAAAATATACAATTTCTCACAGGTGGGTGTTGCTTTGACAGACATATTTAACAAATATTTAAAGGTGTCACCAGGAGAAAGTTGTGCATGTTTGACGGCAGAGTTGAATCAGCGATGGTCTTTTGTGGTCAAAAGGACACATGATTACAGAGGGAAGGGGATTCCTGCTGAATAAATGCTGAATGAAAACTGATCTAGGGAGGGACAGACCTGGTTCTGGATGTATACATGAATCCGTTCCAGCATCCCCTCGCACGTGTACTCGAACGGCAGGTACGGATCCACCTAGAGAAAGGAAACAGTGAGATATCCAGAACAAATTAACTTTGCGCTCATGAGGATAGTCCTGTTTTTGTGAAGTTTAATCTAGCCCTATGAATTTCATTCCAAAGCCTTTGTGGAACTCATACCATCAGGTGTAGAATTATTGTCATTGCTTGTGAGAACTACTAAATTGAGTTATGGAAAAGCCAATAGTTAACATGCCTTAGAAAAGACAGGCATGGGCATGAAATACAGTATACAAATAAACAAGGAATAATATTAATAATCATGTTTGTTTGGCGCAGTTGTTAAGATCAACAGCAATAATAATAGCCATAATATTAATGGCCATAACAATAATAATAATAAAAATTATAATAACAACAAAAATTACAATAACAAATAATATTATTACGAAGAAGACAAGTATAAAAATGAATAATTAAAAAAATTTGAAACTCGGTTCAAACCTCATAGAGCTCACTCTGATGTCTGGCACTCACTCCAGTCCTTCCAGGACTGACTCCTGCTTTTGTTGAATTCATTAGTTTCTTACAGAGCCAATGTAACCCTTGCGGGTACGCCAACATTGAAAAGTGTGTTTCTAAGACGAAAATGTATGTATTTTCTTCCCAGCTGATGTTTAGAGAAAAATAGCTAAATTTTTAAAACATATATAAAGCTGATATCTGAGTGACAACTCTCGTAACACTGAAAACGCTGATTATTAATAAAATCTCCTTGGTGCCTGGTGCAGCTCAGCTATGGCAGGTATGTATTACCTATAATGCACTATGACGACTCCTACTAGTAATTTGCACATATTGGCCACTTATGTAATCTTGACTAATGTGGTCACAATTACAGCACTAATGTTATTGGTAGCTCTGGATGATTTTCACTTAATATGAGTAGCTCTTACTACAAAAAAAGATGAGCGATCTGGTACCTTTACTCATCCCTCCACACGCGTTACGTTGTCACCGTTGAATTTATACTGCAGCAATCTGAACTCGATTGGTTCTAGGCGTCTACCTATAGCCCTCTCACCCCCACAGACCTCAAGCCCTTGTAATGAAAACCACTAAAATCGGAGTCCCTGCTTTAGACGTCACCTGCGCTGAAAACAGAATAATGTCCAAAAGTGGCATCTGCCGTGAGGATACAGCCAGGATCCTGCGCTGGAGAGAGGAGGGAGCAGGAGCGAGGGGGGATGACATAATGGGACAATAATGACTGCAGGCAAATCTTGAAGCCCACCGGTGCGAGGCCCTCCAGGCATAATGGTTGGTAAACAGCTTGTTGCCAAGAAACAGATGGGATGAGCAAGCCTCGAGAATTGGACTTGTCAGGCTGTCATGTTGGCAGCAGGGAGCTCCTCCCGGCGGGCCATGTATTACACCAGGGCACTTTGTTCATTGCATGCCAATGGGGCAGTTAAAGCTAGGTCTTCCCCGCGTGGCAGAGCCAACATGCTGCGCCTCACAGTCCCCGATACAGAGATGAATACGCAAACCCTGCAAGAGCACAGGTGCTTTGATTGCAGTACACCTTATCGTGCCGTCACGCCAGGGCCGTTGCCTGTACTGAGTGGGCCAGGGAAGGTTTCCTGCCTGCTACCCGTCCTGCAGAACCTGTTGTGCGTGAAATGCACGCGTGAGCCTTTGGATGAACTGTGCCATAGGGGAATTTGAATAACCTTGCACTGTTGTAGCCGCAAGTATCGCATGATTGCGAAGATTGTATATGGAGTTTTTTAGAGCGTGAACTTCCTTGTCTCAAAAGCATTACATCGTTTTACATGACCATCAGTTTGCATCACGCAAAGTCAGATTTTTTTTTTTTACGCACTGGGAGATTAAGTGATTCGTCTACTTTCACAGGATGGTGAGCCAAATGTGGGACCCGAAACTGGTTCCACGGTTCCATAGTTGTAGCACTAGCCATTAGGTCACACCTCGTCTCCACAGCTCTATCTCTTGTGTTGTGTGTAAGTGGCACTTGCGCCTCCACCTGCGTTATGATATACGTTCAAAATATTACTAAAACAACATCAAAAATAAAGGCGAGGCTGAACTGGTTGACATTTGTATTTGCCAATGAACTCATGAAATAGGAACATATTTCGAACCGAGAAAAGAAAACGTTTCTCGGCCTATCTAAGAGAGAAAAGGGGGGACATGGAGGGGGAGTGGGGGCACCTTGCCAATGATGGACAGAAAAGTAAAAATGGGCAGGGGGATAAATCTCTCTCTCTCTCTCTCTCGGCGGCTTGCTTTCACGCTGCCTGTGCTACGCCTGTAGTTTGTGAGGCATAGAAGCTCTTCCGCGGCTGTTGCCTCTGACCTGCCTTTTCCGTGTGTCAGCAACATTTGCACTGCTGCACCTGCTGTGAGGGTGTTAATCTCGCTCGCAGGCTATGCTGAGAGTTTATATTGGTTTTAGAACCCGATTATGCTGTTCGATACTTTTCAGGTTTTATCGTGTGCTGGAGCCAGCACCTGCCCCAATGCACGTTTTAGAGACTATCCTGTGCTCCAAATAATGCCATATTAGTACACCATCTCTCTGTCTATGGGTTACCTCTGGTGTGTTAGCGCATCCTATAGGAATTTTGGAAACTTTGTCAGTGCTGACTTTTTGTTGCTTCTTAAGCTTGTAGTTTACAATGGCATCACCCCTCTCCTCCTATGCCACTGAATCCATATTGGATAAGTATCTCTAGGATTTAAAAAAGCAATAGCCTCTTTATAAAACAGTGGATTGATGTACAGATGATTCAAATAAAAGGAAGGAAACAATAGCTACAGGGGCGAAATTTAGTGAAATTAGGGGGTTTGGAACTTGAAAGTCTTGCTCCAGAGAAGTTAGGATGCTCAAAAGCGGTATCAGTTAACATTCAGGAATCCAGAAGATCCTCTACACTGGCATCTTATTCCAAACAGTGGTCAAACGTCCAGAAAGACAAACTTAGAAAACCTTCATTCGAAAATCTGTAACCTATTTAGAATTCTAGAGAAAGATTTCTTAAGGATGTTTTCCCTGGCTACTATTTCTGCTTAATGGTCTGTAATCAGGATTTTTAGGGAGTCTTTAGGTAACATTTCCCTGATTGTTCTGCTGGCTGGTAGAATCCTTAAAAGCTTTAGGTTAAAGAAACCGAGAGTTCCTAAACAGAAACCCCCTGGGATTTGACAACATTTCTAAAAGGACTTCAAAAAGATTAAATTGAACCCTTAGAGGGGTCAGGCTTTTCATGGCTTTTCTCCAAAGTTGCTTTCTTGAAAGTAATAGCATTGACAGCTACCTTAAGTAGACAGACATGTCAAAACATCACTCAAGTATATATATCGGCAGGTAAGGAATCCATAATGGCTTTAAAGTTGCTCAACCAGGTCACTCTCAACTTCCTGGGAAGAAGCAGACAGGGTCTCCTTGTAGGAGATGTGCACAGTGGCTATGTAGTCATCAGCAAGCACAATTATAAAACACTGTAGGTTAAGTTCTTTCATATGGAATAAAACACCAGTTATCAAAAATGCATTCCATGCCGGTCTCTCTATCAATCAATCAATCATTGTATTTGTAGAGCGCATTACCACCCGCGGGGGTCTCAAGGCGCTGGGAGGGGGGTGCTGCTACTGCTCAAATAGCCAGGTTTTGAGCCACTTCCTGTGTATATCCCCAATTAATGAAGATTTGGGCGAGGAGCACTTTCGAAGAGGTAACAAACCTTCACTTACCTGTAATCTTCATTAGCCAGAGGTAAGATGCTTTTATCTCAGCCCACAACCCGCCCTTTCACCCTATTGGGGACCTCATTGTTGGTCGTTATAAGTAGAGTGATCGGGTGGGAGGAGTGAGCATTTATGTGGGCCATTGTCATAGAAATGGGACTAAATTAGTGTAGAAAAGAGCTAATGAGAATGCCTGTACTTGGGTGGAGCCTGCTCAGTGAGTAAAGGCTGGGTTGGGGAGCGCCTTACCTTATGATATTGAAGATTACTGCTAAATAATAGGTTTGGTACTTACATATATGGTCATTCAGTACCTTGCCCAAGAGGTGGGTGGAAGAAGTGAGCCTGTAGGCTCTGTGTGAGAACTTAATTCCAGTGTACCCTCTGTCCTCAGTTCCAGCAATGCTGCTACATTGGATGCTGCAAGACAACCAGAGCTATTGATTGTGCTTGTCAGTTAGGATTTGATGCTCACACTTTCCAATTTGTACATGATGCACAAGGCTTTGAAAATGAAACGTGGACCCAGATCGAGCCAGTGAATTTGTCCGAGTATCATAGTCATCCTATAATACTTCTAGAGACATTTAAACACATGAGATGAAAAACTGATGACACTCTTGAGGTGTCATGTGTGTCTCTCTATTGCAGAGGTAGGGCACCAAGATGGGATCAGCGATCTGGAGGCAGTTCTGAAGTCCAATTATGACAGACTTCTGAAAGGTAGAGCAGGTGCTAGGCAATTCTTGACTTGGGTGTGGTGTGGATTGTAAGCTGACATTGATGTCTAGATCTGAGCATTTGACAAGTTATAGGGTCACAGCTGTAATGGTTCCTTATGTGAGACAAACATGTTGCTTGTTGTCACTACTAACATACATAAACGCCACTTCAGAAGAGTTGAGTATGAGGAACGTATTCAACATTCAAGTTTGGATCCTGATGAAGCACTCCTTCAAATGGTCAATTACATGAAATAAGGAGGCATTAAAGGGCAGATGAGTATCATCTTCACAACAATAGATATCGGTATTCTTGTCAGCCAGGAGGTCTGAAGGGATTCTCTGTAATTGTGGAATATTACTGGTGATGGACTAGCTCTTCAGGGAAGGCTGCAGGATATGAGGGTAGAGTCATGTCTGGAAGAGTCTGTTCTTCAGGGAAGAGGGTAGCTACTGCAGCACAATGACAATAAAGTCCCCTTCTGAGGCGAGTTTAATGGTGTCCAGATTGGCAGACAGAAGAAGCTGCATGAGGAGACAGGAGCCCCTGTTGTTTTCGAATGAAGTGCAACAACAACCACGTAAATGATTGCCATCTCTGTAGTGTATTGTGGCCTAAACCAAGGCTGATAATCTACAATGCTTGAGCTTGTTGCGTAGTTGGCTGAAGGCTGGTTCTCAAGGATAGTTCCCAGGAATAGTAGATGGGATATCTGATGGCAGCTTGCGAGGTTGCCCAGATCCAGGTTGGGCCTCTGCAGCAGGGGTAGAATCAATCCATTCTTGAGGTAGTGTAGGAAGATTAATTAGCTAACGAATGAGTAGACAATGTTCAAAAGTCGTGAGACATTCACTGGAGATAGCCTTCATGATAGGAAAGGGAGTGACACTTTCATAATAGGTCACCTTCAGTGAGGGTTGTGCGGATAGGTCATCAACAGAAAGTGAGTCTTGTGGGACGGTATTGGCTGGTGGTGATGTCTGCTGCTTCTTTATTGTCAGACTCTGGCACATTCTGTCAATCTTCTTTTCGAAAATGTTACCATGCTTGTTTCATTAGAGTGTTTCACTTGTAAGGCATGTGTGGCGATGTTACAATGATTGAATGAAATTAGATGAGTGTGATTTCTGTTGGGGGTTTAGTTCAAGATGGCCATATATTACATAGCTATGGTTGGTGCAATGAGCTTTCATTAAGCACAAGTGTATTTTCAGGAGGGTGTATGGGGTGTTACACCCCCCTAATAAATACATTTTCTGATAAATAACTGTGTACAGGTCCTTTCAGTTAGGTATGGTGAGCTGTCTGTCAGATTTCACCAGGAATTTTTACATACACATATACAAAAAAAGCACGCTCTCCCTCTCTCTGTTTTGAAAGTCCTCAAATATGTTGGTTATTTTACAAAATATTGTGTTTTCTCTCATTTAGTGCACCTACCGGTCTGCATTCTTCTTCCTTTCCACTACCTCTTAAGCCCATGTCACGCTCTTTGCCTAAAATGTGTTTTAACATTATATGCCAGCGTGATTGTTGGAAAATCAGAAGTTCACAACCCACAAATCTTATTGACCAAGCCACGATCCTGCCTTTAAGCTCTTAAGAAATTCTTTGGGGTCTTTGGGTTTTCTTTCAGCTGTGATCTTTTTCACATATTCTCTTGTGCTCAAATAGGGCAGAGAAGCTAAGAGTAAGATGAAAAGCAAAAGGAAGAAATTGAGGAAATGGAGGTAACACGACAACCCGGCAAAATAAATAAGTGGCAAACATACAGGAAAACAGAGGAGTGGGAGAAAAGGAGAGGGGGCTAAAAATAGGAAAAACAAGAAGAAATGGAGAGGAAGAAGCAAAATAAAACAAGCATTGTCAAAGCCAATAAGTTTCGCCTATGCAAAATCTATTAATGTTGTCAATGTTTTTTTATTTGTTGCATGACAGTTGAGCTGCTGTGCAACATGGCCTAATGTAAAAAAATCTCTATGACATGGCCAGCGTTTTTTATTTACTTTAAGCCATGTTACACAGTAGCTCAACTGTCATGCAACATGTTAAAAAAATAATGAAAAAACAACTAGATTTCGCATGGGTGAAATATATTGGCTCTGCCAATGGTTGTTGGAACTTGCTGCGTGCCTCAGGAGCTAACTAACTTCAGGTAATAACCCTAGTGGGAGAAGGATTTGATTAACTGGGTGTGGCTCTAGCATAACAACCAATCATCACATGAACATGCCACTCATGACCAGCTCACCACCAAAACCTCTGTATGGCTTCTTTTCAGTAGCGTGTTTCAGAATAACGCATGGTAGTGGGTATCTGAGACACCTCTAAGGGGAACTCATCTTGTGATGCAGAGTACTAACTCACTTGACTGCCAAACTGTACTAAAACCTGGCACTGGGTGATCTCTGCGGGGATGAAATGACGTGCGCATGGACGCACACGGGCATTTACTTAAGGAATGTGCATTCCATTCCACACTCGCTGTCCAATGTATGTCCATCAGTGTGGCTCATACATATGTATGGCCGTGTTAATATATATTTTCAAAAAAAGTCACAAAGCAGAAGTAGACACAGCAACACATCCAATCACTAGTTAAATAGAAACTGCTTAGAATGCATACATCAAAATAATGAAACGCCCCAGGTACAGGTCAGCAGTCATATACGGAAAAAACAAAACAGGCGTACACAAGAGTGTGCACAGTTATGAATAAGTGGGCAAGATGCAGAACAAAAAAAGTACCTTTTCAAGAATATGGTCAGTGGAAGGACACTGACCATTAGCCAATGTCAGGGACCGAAAAAGAGTACTTGGTCCCAAGGCAACACGACGACAGGACCACAAAGCAGCAAGCAGCAGAGAGCAGGAAGTGAAAGCAGACAGCGCACTGGCCAACCAGAAGCAAGGAAATTTGAGCGACATTGGAATAAGCCAATGGAAAGTTCATGTAAGTAACAGGTTAGTTCTAAGCCCCTATTTTTTTTTATTCACAATAGATTTTGCAAGCAGGGCACAAGTGCGCATGTAGGCAAAATCTAAAAAATAAATTAATGAGCAATAGGAAATGGGTCAGAACAAGGGCTATTTGGAAAACAACAGGTTGGGATAGAAAAGTTGCAAACCTTAAATAAGAGGACAAGGTTCTCAAAGAAGTTTATAGTTGGACAGCAGAGAAACGAGAGAAGACAAGAGAGAGCCTATGTGCAGAGTCTGACCTCAGCCTTAACATTTTTCCATTGCACCACAAGCCTCCTCAGCCAGTACTACAGGTACAGAGCTGGGCCTGGGAAGGGGAGCCCTGACACTTCCATTCGCACTCCCTGGGCCTGGCAGTCCGCTCCATGCTAATTGTGTGCCATATCCTGATAAGTTGTTTTGCTTCTTAAATAGGAAAAGAAAACAACAGAGACCATCCGTGCCCCCTGTTAGGAACATGAGGCAGTAACGTAACTATTGTGTGCGCTGGGGGGACCCCAGGGGACCCCGCAGGCAATGCTTCGTACAAAGCAAGGGCACAGTACAATCTAGTAATTACTATTTCAATTATGTGATCATTTAAAAAGCATGAGTCCCCAGCCGCCTCTTCAAAAGCCTGCAATTAAAATGCATGGAAACGTCATTATTTACAGGGGGTAGGGGCACGAGGGGGGAGCGTGACCGATGAGATAGAATGAGAAATAGGGAGATAAACATCGACACATCAGCCGGGGTCTGCCATTGTGTGGAAAATCACTCTGAAAAGGTAATCGGGACAGGAAATCCAGTGAGTCCTAAATAGGCCTGATTTGGTTCGCACTTTTACTTTCTTCCGAAAGTCCCCGTAGGACTTCGGTCAGTCACATTACATTAGTTGAAGCGGGACGGGTCTTGAAAAGAGCTGGTTTAAGGTAGAGAGGCAGAACTGCTTCTGAAAGGCTTCGGTAGAAGGCCATATGTCGTGGAGGCGCCATGCATTTCCTCTGTATATTTGTCTCCCACAAGAGAAGAACAAATCAGTGACATGTTGCTAATTTATTATGCCAGAGGAATTTATGCAGCACATTTGGGATGGTGCCATTTAAATTGTTTCTATTTTCCTGAGGTATCCCCAACCCTTCCTTAGCCCTTCCTCCTGGTAGCTATTTTTGTCATGCTTTTTTGCATTGTATCCATTCTAAGGATGAGGTGATTCTTTGCACATGGAATATGCTGGAGATGGGACTGCAGCCACATATATAATACATGGGCAAGGCAGCTACAAATGTACTAAAACATATGGCACATTGTGCTAGAGATTGTAATACAAATAAAATCCATTTAAACAATAACTTGTATAAGTGAATTGTAGGCCTAACTAAATGCTGCATTTTAAACATGCATTTTTCTTTCTAAAGTCTGCATGACCCGCATTTGTTTGATTTGCTTGACTTGATAATGTTAACAAATTCCAAACTGCTTTTGCTTAGCAGAAAAGTTTCATTTGTGACTTTTGCATGATTTCTCAAGATGCAAACATCCTATGATAACAAAGTTATATTTTCCTATTCATTATTAATTGTTTGACCTCCATTGGACTCTCAAAACTTGCTAAACTAATCTTAAAACTTGCTTCTTTGTGAATAGGCATCAGTGTGAACATGTGTGAGAAAGGTTAATGACTTAAGGTGATTATACCTAGAATTTACATCCACGTTCTTCCTTTCAGAAACCTATGCGGTTGGGAGAATACTGAAATGTTTTGCTATAGTTGAAACTTCTACAAAAGTATCTTGTGTTTAGAGCACTATTTTTTCTCAACGGAAACTGTTCCTGTTTCAGAATGTTCTCATTTTCTGATTGGATGTTCCTGCATATTATCCAAAGAATTGTTAAATCTTTGTATCATTTTACTATGTATAAAATTTGCCTCTGGGATAGAACTGACACACTGTCTTTATTCAGATGCACCATAGATTTAGAGTCTCTTCAGGGAGGATCGGATGTGCTTTACACAGCTCTGTGAAGCCTCAGAATATTCTCTATCTCTCTTGCATCAGAGACTGTTACTTTTCCCTCTTTATGAGCTCTGATAGCTTTAGAGGCTTGTCCCTTTTTGCTATTTTATATTTATCCTCACTGACTAGGATGAATCGTTGTTGCTGAGTGTTAGACTTTTCATCCTTGGCGTGGTCTCCCTTAACTTTTTGCCTCTATTCCCCAGGGTGTGCTGGACTCTGATTTTACTGTTTTTGTTACTCTGGGCACTTTACCACTGCTAACCAGTGCTAAAGTGCAAGTGCTCCTGTTTAAAATGTGTACGTAATTGGTTCTCCATGACTGGCATATTTGTTTTACTGTTAAGTCCCTAGTAAAGTGCACTAGAGGTGCCCAGGGCCTGTAAATCAAATGTTACTAGTGGGCCTGCAGCACTGGTTGTGCCACCCACACAAGTAACCCTGTAATCATGTCTCAGACCTGCCACTGCAGTGTCTGTGTGTGTATTTTTACACTGTAAATTCGACTTGGCAAGTGTACCCACTTGCCAGGCCTAAACCTTCCCTTTTCTTACGTGTAAGGCACCCCTAAGGTAGGCCCTAGGTAGCCCCAAGGGCAGGGTGCAGTGAATGGATAAGGTAGGACATATAGTAATGTGGTTTATATGTCCTGACAGTGAAATACTGCCAACTTTGTTTTTCACTGTTGCAAGGCCTGTCTCTCTCATAGGATAATATGGGGGCTACCTTTAAATATGATTAACGCGTAGATTCCCCTAGAGAGTAGATGGACATGTGGAGTTTGGGGTCCCTGAACTCACAATTTAAAAATACATCTTTTAGTAAAATTGATTTTGAGATTGTGCGTTTGAAAATGCCACTTTTAGAAAGTGAGCATTTTCTTGCTTAAACCATTCTGTGACTCTACCTTGTTTGTGGATTCCCTGTCTGGGTCAGTTTGACAGTTGGGTTGTTTTTCACCTCACACTAGACAGTGACACAAAGGGAGCTGGGGTGTAACCTGCATTTCCTGATTAGCCATCTCTGCTAGGAGGGATGGGTGGAGTGGTCACTCTCCTCTGAAAGGACTGTGCCTGCCTCTGACAATGCAGACTCCAACCCCCTGGTGTGTGTCTGAGGCCTTGCATGGGCAAGGCAGGATTTCACAAGTAGGTGTGAGTCCCCTTTGAAGAAAGGTGACTTCAAAGACTAAAATGGGTATAAGAAGGCCACCCAAATCTACAGACTTTAGAAACACTTCTGGAACCAAGAGGAACCTCTGCCTGGAGAAGAGCTGATAGCTGAGGAAGAAGTGCTGCCCTGCCTGTGACTGTGCTTTGTGGAGCTTTCCTGCAGTGCTAATTCTGCCAGAGTAAGAGAGCAAAGACTGGACTTTGTGTGCCTTCCATCTTGAGAAGAAATCTCCAAGGGCTTGATTTAGAGCTTTCCTCCTGTTGTTTGAAGTCTCAGGGACAGCAAAGACTTCTCTCTGCTAGCACCTGGAGTCTCTGGAGAGACTCCTGCTCTGACAAGTGGTGCCCTATCCAGTCCCTGGGCCTTTGAAAGGAAAGCTGGTGGAAATTCAAGGAAATCGACTTCGGACGACTCCGGACCGACGCCGCTGCTGAATCTGGTGACGCCGCCTGCACCTGACGCGTGACCTTCGCTGGAACACGACGCTCTTCGCAGGCCCGACGCCGCTGTAGCCCCGCTGAAGTCCGCGACTCCGTGGAAGTCACCGCACCACGTCGTGACCGACATCGCTCAAAGTGCGCGGATTCAACGCTTCACACAGACGCCGTGATCCCCGACTTCGCGCATCAGCTTGTTTTCACTCTTCACCAAAGGTACTGTACTTGGGGGTCTACGCGACTCCGTGTCTGGCGCCGCTGGTGTCAGCTTGTTGGGAACGACTCCGTCACGACGCCGTGTTAACACCTCATCGAAGCATTTTTGTTTCTAAGCGCTATTTTTGAGTTTAATCTTTAAAAATTCATAACTTGACTTGTGTATGTTGGATTTTTGTCGTTTTGGTCTTGTTTTATTTAGATAAATATTTCCTATTTTTCTAAACTGGTGTTGTGTCATTTCGTAGTGTTTTCATTAAGTTACTGTGTGTGTTGATACAAATACTTTACACCTAGCACTCTGAAGTTAAGCCTACTGCTCTACCAAGCTACCAAGAGGGTAATCAGGGGTTAGCTGAGGGTGATTCTCTTTTACCCTGACTAGAGTGAGGGTCCTTGCTTGAACAGGGGGTAACCTGACTGTCAACCAAAGACCCCATTTCTAACACTGAGCCTTGACTGCTCTTTCTTAAACAACTCCTTAAGGGTTGTTTGATCTAAATGCTATTTCCTGTACTAGAAATTTAGAATAGGGATTAGATTTATGGGGCACATTTTATGCAATGTTCTGTAACCTATGCTTGATTGATATTAATAAAGAAACTATTTGAGAAGAAATGATTAATAAAACGATTAAAATGTAAATACAACTCTCATTATTGACTCCTAAGAATAAAAATTTGATTAATGTTGAAATATATTATAGGTTTGAGATGCAATTTCTTATTCCCCCGCTTATTACCAAGGTCCTCAAATTGAGTGTCCTAAGAGCTGCAGAGTTTTTAATCAATTTTAAATACTCCCTGAGCCTCCAATTGTATGCCTGAATGAGGTAGGAGATGTAAGTGAAGGTTGGGCATTTTAAAACTGACTTGTGAGCCTATCTGTGAGTCTTTGACTGACCACCATAGTCAAGTAGCCAACTCCTTTTCCACTTGCAAACTATTTGCTCAGAGTCAGGTCTTGATTGGTCCCTGAAGACTTTTCCCTGGATAACAATAGCCACCCCCCTATATTCCATAAATGATGTCTGGTGGATGGAGACATGTTTGTTTCATTCCATCTTATAACAGAGCCTCAGGGTCCCAGCTCTAGACTCTTGAGAAAACAAACAGCCTTGGTTAGTGAGAAGATGCCATCTTTATAGGAATAATTCTCCCAGGGAATCCATCATTGTCATGAACCATCCTTGCAGCTGCAAAATACTTCAATTCAGGAAGCCTTACGTGCAGAAGTGCAGACATGTTTGGGGTGGACTTCCTAATCTGAACCAGATGAAGCTGTGAGAAGGCCAAGGTGCGCTGAAGAATAATTATAAAATGTGGTATGTCATGGCTTTACTAGCTCCACCACACAGCCTAGCTGAAAGTCCCAACACATGACAAATGTAACATGGCAGACTTTGAAAAGACACCAAGAGCAGCAATTCTTGTCAGTGCAGGCTAGCTTGGCTCCTGCTAGGAAATCTGCCCCTTCTGTGCCATAAGCAGGATTTTTGAGTGTCTACCAAGTAAACTCAGAGTGGACTGTCCTAGGTTTAGCTGTTACCATTACACAACATGGTGAAAAAACTCAACTCAAAAACCTTCTCTGGGGAAAATTATTGGTGGTCAGTGCATCCAGAATTAGTAACAAAGGAGTTACCATGTTTACAAAAAGAAAAAAGAAAAAATCATTGGTTTTACACATGCCATTTATAAAAGGATGGGTTACATAACCCACTATAGCCAAGGAACATGGACACAACTCTTTCCCTTTCCACTCAGACAAACAAGCTCTCAACTACCTGTTCTGCCTTAATGCGACTACTCTGCAAAAGTTTTCAATTTCTCTCTGTTCAAAACCGCAAGTGGTCTAGTTACTTATTTTTTTAAGTTGACTGTGTTTCTGTATCTCCTTGTTCCTCAGTGCAACTATCTCATCAAGTAGCTCAGTTGCATCCAGATTCCAGGCAGCTGCGGCTAAGTTAGAAATATCTTGTCCCCACTACATGTATTCATCAGCAGTTATTGAATTCTCTCCGTCCTCTGTTACGCTATACTGACAATCATTTGGCCTTCAATAAACTTATTACAACTTGGTTATGTCCACTTTAGGGCGCTCTTTTCTGTCAAGCTTCAGGCCAGGCCTGTCAGGTTTGCATTTCTTTTAACAACTTTAGGATTATTAGCACCAAGACACTTTAAGGGAATAGTCACACTTTATAAATGGAATTTGTTAGACCTAGCATCGTTTTGTAAGGCACTCCTAAAGTAGGCTCTAGGTAGCCCCAAGGGCAGGGTGCAGTGTATGTTAAAGGGGGGACATGTCCTGATGTGTTTTACATGTCCTAACAGTGGAATTCTGCCAAATTCGGGTTTTACTGTTTCAAGGCCTATCTTTCTCATAGGTTAACATGGGGGCTGCCTTTAATTATCCTTAAAGTGCAATTTCCCTTTGAGAGCAGGTATAGCTGTGGAGTTTGGGGTCTCTAAACTCACAATTTAAAAATACATCTTTTGGTAAAGGTGGTTTTTAAATTGTTTGCTTGAAAATACCACTTTTAGAAAGTGGGCATTTCCTTGATTAAACCATTCTGTGCCTCTACCTGCTTGTGTATTCCACGTCTTGGTTGGACTGACAGTTGGGCTGTTGTGAATTCTCTCTAGACAGTGACACAAAGGAGCTGGGGTGTAGCCTGCATATCCTGATGGGCCATCTGGGCTAGAGTGGAGGGAGGAGTGGTCACTTATACCTGAAAGGGCTATGCCTGCCCTCACACAATGCTATCTCCCACCCCCTTGTGTATGTCTGGGGCCAGGCCTGGGCAAGGCATGATCTTGTGAACAACAGAGACTTTCCTTTGAAGTATGCCTACTTCAAAGGCAGAAAGGGGTATAAGTAGTAGACACAAAACCCCAGACTTTTGGAATCTTTCTGGATCAAGAAGAACCTCTGCCAAGGAGAAGGGATGAAGAGCTGGAATAGGAATACTGCCCCCTTGCTGTGTTGCTTTGCTGGGTTGGCCTGCAGTTGCTGCTTCTGCATTAAAAGACAGCAAAGGGTGAACTTTGCTGTGTGTCCTACTTTAGAAAGTTCTCCAAGGGCTTGGAGTAGAGCTTGACTCCTGTTGGAAGTCTCAGGGACACCAAAAACGTCAGTTTCTTCGACCTGCAGCACTGGGAACTGTGTGTTTTGTGCTGTTCAAGAGGAGAAACCACTGTGCTGCCACCAACGAAGACGCTGACCTGCACCATGACCTGCGGATGCTGCACGGAGTCGTCCTGCCCTGCTTCGCACCACAACCCTGGTCTCACTGATGCTGTCATCAGACGACTTCACTGAGCCGCTGCAAGCACCACGACCTGTAGGCCCCGCACTCCGGCATCACCTGCTCACACCACAGCCTGGGCATCCCTGACGATGATGCTCCTGCTGACACCGGCGCCGCTGCCTTCACCGTGGCCAGTGGACACCGCTCGTGAGGTACACAAAGCACCATCCCGTCCCGCACTGCAGCCCCGGTCCACCGACGCCAGCACCATCGACTCCAGTGTCATCACCATGCATCCATGCCTGGACCGTGGGCTGTGGACACCGCTTGTGAGGGTCACGAAGCACCGTCCCATCCCGCACCGCCGGCTTGGGCCTACCGAAGACAGCGCTTCAGCAACGATGACACAGCTGCCTGCACCAATACCTGGTGACACCGCACATCGCATCGCCCTGCTTCACACTGCAGCCCTGGGCTCACGGACACCGCTGGATGCCGTCACCAAGCCGCTGCCTGCACCGTGACCTGTGGGAACCGCACGTCGCATCGTCCCACTTCGCACCACAGCCCCAACGTCATCCACGCCAGTGCTCCTGACTTCATCTGCCCGGAGTTCAATCTACAATGCGTGTGACTTCAAGGGCCCGACGATCCCTGCACCAACTCCGGAACCGATAACGTGACATCAGCAACGCCGCTTTCCAGAGCTTACCACGAGGATCATGACATCCTGCAATTCCAAGGGTACTGTTTTGCGGGTCTTCCCCACACCGTAGCTGGCCTGCAATGCCGCAGCTGGCCTGAACTCTTGGTTTTGTTGATCACAATGCCATGATAATCCCAGGTGGAGCTATTGACTTCAAGGAACTATATTTTTGAGTAAATCTTGCAAAATTCATATCTTTAACACTGTATGTTGGATTTTTATCGTTTTGGTCTTGTTTTTCACAGATAAATATTGTCTATTTTTCTAAAACTGGCGGTGTCCTTTTGTAGTGTTTTCACTCAGTACTGTATGTTTTGTGAAAATGCTTCACACATTGCTTCTGAGATAAGCCTGACTGCTGGTGCTAAGCTACCAAAGGGGTGAGCAGGGGTTATCTGAGCGGGTATCTCCCTTACCCTGACTAGACTGAGGGTCCCTACTTGGACAGGGTGCAAACCGACTACCAACTAGAGATCCCATTTCTAACATAAGTCCAGCTGCAAGCTTCAGTGTCTTCTTGATTCATACCTTGAACACTTATTTATTTACAAATTAAGCACTGCCTGTGACCCCCAGAACATGGTCTGACATGTTAATTCTGCTTGCATATCACTGATCATCTATCAGTTTTTCCCTCCCTCACTCTTTGTTTTTGAAGATCCAGCAGCTAAAATGTGTTTCTTTTGAATTATTTTTGAATGCATTTCGAGCTTCCATCAGTTTACTAGCAAACTCCTATGAATTCTATTTTTGTATTTACTCTTTGAAAATAAGTTTGGGCACTTAGCAGGTGTCCTACAAGAAGTAACTAGATTACTTTTAAGATGTAGCTTTTCTCTGACGTGAGACTGATTTCGATCTAATTTGTGTTTGCCATAGTATATCTATGTATTTTCATAATTGCTTCCTGCTGGAAATTTGGTTTCTGGTTGGCAGAGGTGTGCACTCTGTCCATGCAGGAACCACAATCCTAGTTACATGCCATAAATTAACCTGTGCTCACTCTCTGGTTTCTTGATCCAGAGCAGGCAGGCTTAACTTAGGAGGCAATGTGTAAAGTATTTGTGCAACACTTAAAACAGTACAACAGTGAAAACACCACACAAAAGTAATCAACACTAGATTAAAAAAACAGAGCTTAATTTAATTTAATGAATAAAACAAGACCAAAAGGGCAAAAATCCAATCTGTAGAAGTTGAGATATGAATTTTCAAATATTATCTGCAAATATAGTGCTTAAAAAATAAAAGTGCCAACTGGGGCTATCTGGGTATTCAAAAGTTTGATCCCTGTAGTGGACCGCGGGCCACTACAGGGATCAAACTTGTCCTGTCGAACATGTACCTTGTGTGGACGGATGTACTGAAGTCAAAGATCCGATGCGGGGGCAGAGGATGATGCGAAAGTGATGCATCAGTTCCGATCCATGCAGTGAATGATGCGTTGCCTCAAGCAGCGGTGCAGCATCAAACCCTTTGTGATGAAGGCAGTGCATTGTTGTTGTTCCGTGCAGCCAGCCATACAAAGGCGATGCGTCAAGACTGAGGGCGATGCAGCAGTTCTGAGCCATACAGTTGGAACTGTGATGTTTTTGTTTTCAGCAGAAGAGATGATTTGTCAGCATTGAAGAGGGATTCGGGCGTTCTGACCGGCACAGTGATGGCGATGTGTGGATTTCTGGAGAAAGAAGCTTCAGAACTCACTGCGCAGGACTGGATTGACATCACTTAGCAGTGTAGGACCCACAGTTGACAGAGTCCAGAGCTGTAGAAGAGGGGGTGAAGTATTTTATGTCCCTGAGACTTCAGAACAAGAGGCAAGCCAGAAAGCCTTTAGAGTCACATAGGTTCTGGGGATGTAGAGATGCAGGTCCAGTCTTTCTCAATCCCTGGCAAGGAGGGCAGCAGGCAGCAGGGTAGGCACACATGGGCTTTGCAATGCCAGGCCTGAGTCATGTTTAAAGAGATACATAGGTGGGTGGCACAATAAGTGCTGCATACCCACTAGTAGCATTCAGTTTACAGGACCTGGGCACATGTAGTGCACTTTACTAGGGACTTATAAGAAAATTAAATATGGCAATTGTGGATCAGCCGATGGTAATATGTTTTGGGGAAAGAGCACATGCACTTGAACACTGATCAGCTGTGGTAAAGTGCCCAGAGTTCCCAGGCCAGCAAAAACGAAGTCAGCAAACAGAAGGTCAGAAGGCAAAACATTTACAGGAAACCACGCAAAGGATGCCAGGTCTAAAACTTTATCTGTAAAGATTGTGGTCTCCTGTTAGTTCTTCACAGTCAGCTACACTGTAGCTCATAGTTTTCAATTAATTAATTGTTTTATCCCTTAGCTTCAGTATAATGGTTTGTTTAATGCTTTCTATTATTCAGAGTAGTGGACGTGCGATGCATCACGTTTATTGCACCCACACGTTACACCTTAGATATGGCTGACCTTGGTACTAATCCTGGTCCGTTCTAGAATGTCTGCGGTTGAACAGTTGGGTTGAACTAGAAGGAGTCGTGGATTCCTTCGTGATGCTGCCCTCCTGGGGTTGTTGGAATAAACTTGCTGAACAGTCTTGTCTGGTGGCTGTCCTCACAGGCGCGTGCGCTGTGCGTGGAGTCTAATTCTCAGAAATGTCAAGACTGACATGCATTAGCAGAGCTGTGCGACCGCCTCGTTTTTGAAGTAACAGTAGCTGACGAAGGCTAGAGACGAGGCTTGGAAAACAGTATCTGCTAAAACCTTCTTTTGCATTCTCTGTCAGGCAGAAAAGTGCAATTTACATCCATGTCACAATTGGTTATTCTGCACATGTAATTAGATAAATTGATGCAATGTTCTGACAGGGCTAATTTATGCGAGAAGTAACCGCGTCTTATTCCCATCAGCTTCAAATGAGACAAAAAAATCACTAACTGCGCCATCCCCCGAGGTCGGCATTAACTCAGTTCACAAAGGCAAGCGTTCACGGACCACCGGGGCCTGGACAGCTTTGCCGTGGAGGGAAGGGGGCGCGAGATGAGCTAACTAGAGGATCTCAGCCTCCCTGAGAGAGTGTGGGAGCTGGCAGTAAGAAGGTGAGATGCGCGGCACAGTGCCGGCGAGAGAGAGAGGCACATCGGTGGGCGGGATGGCTTGAGGGGTAAGTGTGATAAATCAGGACACAAGAGACTTCATCCTTCTGTCGCTAGAGGGGCTGGGCACTTGAAGGCTGACTGAAGAGGCCTCCTCTCAATGTTGGATGAGAGTGCTTGCACAGGAGCGAGGAGACCCGGAGTTTCTCCTGGAGGAGGGTATAGCGGTCAGAGAAATATCAGTTCACTTCATGCGTGAAAAGCAGATGGTCTCAGATGATGGCATACTGCTCACTCACTATGGTACTTTAGGGTGCGCTCACCTGCACAGCCTGAGAAGAGAATCCCCATGGTCCCACACTTGGGCAAGACAAGCCTTGTACTTCGGGTTAAATAAGACTGGATCTAGCTTAACACTTAGGGACTGATTTAAGAGCCCCTAGCACCTCCTTGCACCCCATTAGCCTCATTGTTTTGGATGCTAATGTGGCCCAATGAGACCAAAATCGTCGTGTCAGATTTATGAAGTGGCGCAGTGCATGCATTACAAAACTTTGTAACCTTTTGCGCTACATTATATCGGTGCCAGGTAAATGTGTGCAAAGGGGGCGTTCCTCCATTAGGGGGGGTGAAAAAATGGCGCTAAGAAATAGAAGAAATTTCTTTGCATCATTATTTTCTGCACTTTTAACCCCTTCCCCGCCACGGACGTAATGGTTACGTCCATGGCAGCGCCCGTGTGGCGCCATGGACGTAACCATTACGTCCTGAATGCTGCCCTCGGGAGAAGCGCTAGCGCTCCCCCCGAGGGCCACTCCCCCACCCCCCAGGTCAGGGCTGACAGGGGGAATCCCTTCCTCTTCAACCCCCGTCCCCCCCACCCTCCCCTGTGACGTCAGCGCGCGAGCGCGCGCTGACAATCACACACCCTCCCCCATCGCGCGCGCTGACAATCACACACCCTCCCCCATCGCGCTGGAGAAATGCTCACCATTTCTCTTTCGATCACATGGGGGAGGCCCGGAGGGGCTTCAAAGGGAAGGAAATGTATTTCTTTCCCTTTGAAGTCTCTCCCAGGGTTTCAAAAGCCGGATTGCTTGCAATCCGGCTTTTGAAACCCCACTAGACACCAGGGATGTTTTTTTGGGGGGGGAAAGTGAAAAAAAGGGAGCGACCCCTTGGGCAAGGGTCGCTCCCAGGGGGGGCTTTTTTTTTTAAGGCCTTTTCTGCCTATTATTAGGCCGATCTGCCCCCGGGGGGGGCAGAAACCTCTAGACACCAGGGATACTTTTTTTTCTTTTGTGTTTTAGGTGTGGGGAGCGACCCCTTAGGCAAGGGTCGCTCCCATAGGGGGGAAATTATATTTAGGCCATTTCTGCCCCCCCTGGGGGCAGATTGGCCTATTTTTATGAGGCCAATCTGCCCGAAGGGGGGCAGAAACCACTAGACACCAGGGAGTTTTTTTTGTTTGTTTGTTTTTCACGTAAGGGGAGCGACCCCTTAGGCAAGGGTCGTTCCCCTGGGGGGGTACATTTATTTTAGGCCATTTCTGCTCCCCATGGGGGCAGATGAACGAGTTACTTACCTTCGGTAACGACTTTTCTGGTGGATACATTAGCTACCTGTGGATTCCTCACCTAATGAATACTCCCATGGCGCCAGCATTCGACGGAAATCTTCTTACTAGTCTCTGCACGTCGACGAGGATGTCACTCTAGCCCACGCGACGCCGTCTGACGTCATACAGGCAATAAGAGGTCCTCGACGACGTGCCGATGACAGTACCAACATTTTTTACGTGCATGAGAATAATAATAACCCAATGTAATGAAAGAGCAAAGCAACATCTCTTAATATTGTAAATCACACAACATTGCAATAAAATAGCTGTAGATTTAATATAACCTTCTTTCTTTTTCTTTTTTTTTTTTTTTTTTAAACAAATAAATATATTTATACATACGAATCATGTATATACACAATATATATAGATTTATATATAAATATACACATATATACAAATATCATATATGCAAAATGTATTGCAACTTTGAAGACCAAAAGGAGCACACTCAAGGATTGCTTGGAGAGACCAAAAAGGCAACGGGGAGGCGGGTGGGACCGTGAGGAATCCACAGGTAGCTAATGTATCCACCAGAAAAGTCGTTACCGAAGGTAAGTAACTCGTTCTTCTGATGGATACAACTACCTGTGGATTCCTCACCTAATGAATAGAGTCCCAAAGCAGTACCACGCCCGGCGGTGGGTGCCTAAATGGTCAAACCAAGAAATCCTGCAGCACTGACCGTGCAAAATGACCGTCCCTTCTGACCTCAGAGTCCAAACAGTAATGTTTCACAAAAGTGTGAAGGGACGACCAAGTTGCGGCCTTGCAGATGTCGACCACAGGAACACCCCTGGCCAAGGCCGAAGAGGCCGACTTAGCTCTGGTGGAGTGAGCTCTAATGCCCTCAGGCGGATCCTTCTTTGCCAAAGAGTAACAGATTTTAATGCAAAGAACAACCCACCTGGAGAGTGTTCTCTTGTGGACTGCCTTTCCTCTCCTCTTGCCCACGTATCCGACAAACAGCTGATCCTCCAGCCTGATATCCTTCATTCTGTCGATATAGAAGCTCAACGCCCTTTTTGGGTCCAGGCGATGTAGTCTTTCTTCCTCCTTTGAAGGATGAGGCGGAGGATAAAACGTGGACAAAGTGATTGTCTGAGCCAAATGGAAGGGTGAAACAACCTTCGGAAGGAAAGCAGCCTTGGTCCTCAACACCACCTTATCCCCATAAAACGTTATATAAGGGGGTTTAACCGATAAGGCCTGCAACTCACTCACTCTCCTTGCAGATGTTATAGCTACCAGGAATACTGTTTTAATAACCAAATACCTTAAGGGGCAAGAATGCATAGGCTCAAAAGGGGACCCCATAAGGAAAGTCAGGACCAAGGACAAATCCCATTGAGGCATAACGAATGGTTTTGGAGGATATTGATTCAGAAGACCTTTCAAGAATCTGAGAACAATAGGGGATTTAAATAGCGATGGTTGGTCTGGAAGACAAATGAAGGCTGACAAGGCCGACAAATAACCCTTAATGGTAGCCACTGCACAACCTTTCTGCGCTAGAGACAGTGCAAAAGACAAAACATGTGACAGATGAGCATGTAAGGGATCAATCTGTCTCTCTCCACACCACATAACAAATTTAGACCACCTATTAGCGTAGATAGATTTAGTGGAGTGTCGCCTGGCCGCTAAGATAACATCCACTACATCAGGCGGGAGAGAGAAGGAACTCAGGTTGCCCTGTTCAATCTCCAAGCATGTAGGTGCAGACTCTGGAGGTTGGGGTGTAAAACCTGCCCCTGCGACTGCGAGAGGAGGTCTGCCCTGAGAGGGAGACGGAGCGGAGGGCACAGTGAGAGTTGGAGAAGGTCGGAGTACCATACCCTCCTTGGCCAATCCGGAGCTATTAAGATGACTTGGGCCCGGTCTTGGCGAATTTTCCTCAACACTCGAGGAATCAAGGGTATGGGGGGAAACGCGTAAAGCAACTGGTCGCACCAGGTTATCTGAAACGCGTCCCCCAACGCTCCCCGCATCGGATACTGGAGGCTGCAGAATAACGGGCAATGCGCGTTCTCCCGAGTGGCAAACAGATCTATCCGAGGAAACCCCCACATCTGGAAGATTAAACAGACTTGATCTGGATGGAGACGCCACTCGTGGTCTGCCGAGAATTGGCGACTGAGACTGTCCGCACGTACATTCAAGACCCCGGCCAGATGATTTGCCACCAAGCAAATCTGATGGTCCTTTGCCCAGGACCATAGCCGAAGAGCTTCTCTGCAGAGAAGGTACAACCCTACTCCTCCCTGTTTGTTTATGTACCACATCGTGGTAGTATTGTCCGTCAGGACCTGTACCGACTGACCACGAAGGGATGGGAGGAAGGCCTTGAGAGCCAGACGTACAGCCCGTAACTCAAACAGATTGATATGAAACACCTGTTCCTCTGGAGACCAAAGCCCTTTGATCTCCAGATCCCCCAGATGAGCTCCCCATCCTAGGGTGGAAGCATCCGTTATGACCGTGGCCACTGGTGGCGACTGCGCGAACGGCTTTCCCTGTGAAAGATTGTTGCCCGCAATCCACCACTTCAATTCCACAGCAGCATCTCTGGAGATCTTGACAGTACCTTCTAAATCTCCCTTGTGTTGAGACCACTGCCTTCGGAGGCACCACTGAAGAGCCCTCATGTGCCAGCGAGCATGCGTGACCAACAGAATGCAGGAGGCGAACAGACCGAGCATACGAAGGACCTTGAGGACTGGAACTACCGCTCCATTTTGAAACATTGGAACCAATTCCTGAATATCTTGAATCCGCTGAGGCGGAGGAAAGGCTCGACTCAATGTTGTATCCAGTACTGCCCCTATGAACAGGAGGCGCTGAGAGGGCTCCAGGTGAGATTTGGGCACGTTCACCGAAATGCCCAGGTCGAACAACAACTGGGTTGTTGACTGCAGATGATGCGACACAAGCTCCGGGGACTTGGCTTTGATCAACCAGTCGTCCAAGTAAGGGAATACTGCTATCCCCTTCCTTCTGAGCTCCCCTGCAACCACTGACATCACCTTTGTGAAGACTCGAGGTGCTGAAGTAAGACCAAACGGGAGGACCGCAAACTGATAGTGCTGCGACCCTACCACAAACCGGAGATACTTCCTGTGCGACTTGAGTATCGGGATATGAAAGTAAGCATCCTGCAAGTCGACAGACACCATCCAATCTTCCTTGTTCAACGCCAAAAGCACCTGTGCTAGGGTCAGCATCTTGAACTTTTCCTGTTTGAGGAACCAATTCAAGATCCTCAGATCCAGGATTGGTCTCAACTGACCATCCTTTTTGGGAATCAGGAAGTATCTTGAGTAACAACCTCGACCCTTTTCCTGCTCTGGGACCAACTCTACCGCACCCTTTGAAAGGAGGACTTGAACCTCCTGTTCTAGCAACAGGAGGTGTTCTTCTGAACAATAAGATGGGCGGGGCGGGATGAGGGGCGGGAACTCCCGAAAGGGAAGGGCGTAGCCTTTCCCCACAATGCCGAGAACCCAAGTGTCCGTGGTGATAGACTTCCACTTGTGGAGAAAATGCTGTAATCTTCCCCCTACAGGAGAGGAGTGAGTGGGAAACGGTGGAAGCCTAAGGCTGCTTCCCCTGCTGCACCCCTCCAGAGGACGAGGAAGAGGCAGAGTGCTGTTGAGAGGCTCCTCTGGTACGGGCCCCACCCCTCCCCCTCCCTCTAAATGACCTATAGGGGAGCGAAGAGGCGGGTTGCTGGAACCTCCCCCGAAAGGAAGAGGAATAAGAGCCACGCCCAAATCCCCGAAACCTCCTGAAAAATCTAGAAGAGGCAGAGGAAGAAGGAGCTTGCAGTCCTAACGATTTGGCTGTGGCTCTGCTCTCCTTAAATCGTTCCAAGGCCGAATCTGCCTTGGCTCCAAACAGTCTGTCCCCATCAAACGGGAGGTCCAGCAGGGTCGACTGCACATCCGCAGAAAACCCTGAGTTTCGGAGCCAGGCCTGTCTTCTTGCCACCACAGCCGTGCCCATCGCCCTGGCCACCGAGTCGGTCGTGTCCAGCCCAGACTGGATAATCTGGGTCGCGGCAGCCTGGGCGTCCGAGACCACATCCAAGAGACCCTGGGGGAGCTCCGTAAATGAAGACGAAATATCATCCATCAGAGCATGGATGTACCTCCCCAGAATGCACGTTGCGTTGGTGGCCTTCAACGCCAAACTGCATGACGAAAATATTTTCTTGGACTGCGCATCCAGTTTCTTGGAGTCTGTCTCCAGGCACCGTCGGGAAGGAACCAGGCGCTGACTTTGAGGAACAGGAGGCTTGCACCACCAAGCTCTCCGGCGTAGGGTGTCTAGAGAGAAAGCCAGGGTCAGATGGTGCAGCTCGATACCTCCTGGCCACAGCCCTATGAACGGCCGAGGAAGACACCGGTTTCTTCCACACCTCCAACACCGGATCCAGCAAAGCCTCATTAAATGGCAAGAGAGGCTCAGCTGCAGCAGAGGCCGGATGCAATACCTCTGTCAGCAAATTCTGCTTCGCCTCCGCCACCGGCAAAGGCAGGTCCAAAAAGCTCGCTGCCTTCCTCACCACAGCATGAAAGGAAGCAGCCTCCTCCGTATATTCCCCTGGAGATGAAAGGTCCCACTCAGGGGAAGTGTCCAGCCCACTGGCTGTATCCAAACCATGTAGCCCGTCTCCAGAGTCCTCAATCTCCCCCTCCTCTAAGACTCGCTGGTACTCCTGCTCTTCTAAAAGACGGAGAGCACGCCTCCTCGAATGAAGTCTCTCCTCGATACGCGGAGTCGACATGGCCTCCGCCGACGTCGAAGAACGGCGCCGATCTCCAGAAGCATCTGACGCCACGTCCGGCGCCACAGGCAGCTTCGGCGCCGAGGTAGGAGCCGGAGGACGAGGTCTTGGAGCCGATGGACCAACCGGAGTCACAGGGCAAAATCCTGACTTCGACGGAAGGGCAACCTCCGGGGCCGAAACATCCGAAGCCACCGGAGCGGCCACCGACGCCGGCACCGGCGCCGAGCCCACATTCCCAAAAGGGAGAAAGGGCATAAAGGGTGCCGGCCGAAGAGGCGCAGGATCACCCAACGAAAAGGCCAAGGGCCCCGAAGGACCAGCCGGAGCAGCTCCTGGAGCCATCTGCTGAAAGATGGTATACATCGCATTAAGAAACGCGGTACTATCGGCTCCAGGAGTGGGAAAAGCCGGATTCTGGGGTGCCTGGATCGAGGGCGACCCCGACGCCGGCCTCGACGTCTGCGACGCCGGAGAAAACACAAGAGGCTGCACCACCTCAATCACTGACCCCTGACCAGGCGAAGTCGGTGACGCCGGAGAGGGCAACGGCGTCGATGGATGCGGCGTGACCGTGGGGCTGACCTCCCAAGTCCTGCGACGCCGAGCCGAAGGTGACCTCGAACGAGACTCCTTGCTGGAATGACGTAGTGAGTCTCTACGGCGCCGGGAGTCTCGATGAAGCCGGTGAGACCTTGGCGAAGAAGACTTCTTATGATGTTTCTCCTTCTTCTTTGACTTTGCCATGAATAACTTGGCCTCACGCTCTTTGAGGGCCTTCGGATTCATGTGTTGACATGAATCGCAAGTCGAGACGTCGTGGTCGGAGCTCAAACACCATAGACAGTCGGAGTGAGGATCTGTAACTGACATCTTGCCCCCACACTCTCGACAGGGCTTGAAACCCGACTTCCTCTGAGACATTATTACCGCAGAGAAGACTACGCAGCAGACAATACACTGTAACCACGAAGGTAACAGTAGCTCCCTCGAAGATAACCGTTTCGAATGCACGGAAAAAAGGGAACTGTCATCGGCACGTCGTCGAGGACCTCTTATTGCCTGTATGACGTCAGACGGCGTCGCGTGGGCTAGAGTGACGTCCTCGTCGACGTGCAGAGACTAGTAAGAAGATTTCCGTCGAATGCTGGCGCCATGGGAGTATTCATTAGGTGAGGAATCCACAGGTAGTTGTATCCATCAGAACAGCCTATTTTTATTAGGCCGATCTGCCACCACGGGGGGCAGAAACCACTAGGCACCAGGGATTTTTGTTGTTGTTGTGTTTTACAGATGGGGAGCTTCCCCTTAGGCAAGGGTCGCTCCCCTGGAGGGGCAAATTGTATTTAGGCCATTTCTGCCCGCTTTGGGGGCAGATCGGCCGATTTTAGGTCAATCTGCCCCCAAGGGGGGCAGAAACCACTAGGCACCAGGGATCTTTTTTTTTGCGCCGTCACGCAAGGGGAGCGACCTTGTAGACAAGGGTCGCTCCCCGGGTAGGGGGGGTTGGGGGGGGGAAATTTATTATAGGCCATTTCTGCCCCCCCTGGGGGCAGATCGGCCTATTGGTATTAGGCCGATCTGCCCCCCAGGGGGGGCAGAACCCTCTAGGCACCAGGGCAAATAGTTTTTTTGTGTTTTTTTTGTGTTTGTTTGTTTTTTTACAGATTGGGAGCGGCCCATTAGGCAAGGGTCGCTCCCCTGAGGGGCAAATTGTATTTAGCCCATTTCTGCCCCCCTTGGGGGCAGATTGGCCGATTGTAGGTCAATCTGCCCCCAAGGGGGCAGAAACCACTAGGCACCAGGGATCTTTTTTTTGTTCGCCGTCACGCAAGGGGAGCGACCCCATAGCCAAGGGTCGCTCCCGGGGGGCGGGGGACAAATTTATTTTAGGCCATTTCTGCCCCCCCCTGGGGCTGGCTGAGCTAGAGGCCAAAATCCACAGGTAGGCACTGTTTTCTATGAAAAAATGTGATGTGTCCACATTGTGTTTTGGGCCATTTCCTGTCGCAGGCGCTAGGCCTACCCACACAAGTGAGGTATAATTTTTATCGGGAGACTTGGGGAAACGCTAGGTGGAAGGAAATTTGTGGCTCCTCTCAGATTCCAGAACTTTCTGTCACCGAAATGTGAGGAAAACGTGTTTATTTAGCCAAATTTTGAGGTTTGCAAAGGATTCTGGGTAACAGAACCTGGTCAGAGCCCCACAATTCACCCCATCTTGGATTCCCCTGGGTTTCTAGTTTTTAAAAATGCGCTGGTTTGCTAGGTTTCCCCAGGTGCCGGCTGAGGTAGAGGCCAAAATCCACAGGTAGGCACTGTTTTCTATGTAAAAATGTGATGTGTCCACGTTGTGTTTTGGGCCATTTCCTGTCGCGGGCGCTAGGCCTACCCACACAAGTGAGGTATAATTTTTATCGGGAGACTTGGGGAAACGCCGGGTGGAAGGAAATTTGTGGCTCCTCTCAGATTCCAGAACTTTCTGTCACCGAAATGTGAGGAAAATGTGTTTTTTTTTAGCCAAAATTTGAGATTTGCAAAGGATTCTGGGTAACAGAACCTGGTCAGATCCCCACAAGTCACTCCATCTTGGATTCCCCTAGGTCTCTAGTTTTCAAAAATGCACAGGTTTGGTAGGTTTCCCTAGGTGCCGGCTGAGCTAGAGGCCAAAATCTACAAGTAGGCACTTTGCAAAAAACAGCTCTGTTTTCTGTGATGTGTCCACGTTGTGTTTTGGGGCATATCCTGTCGCGGGCGCTAGGCCTACCCACACAAGTGAGATATCAATTTTATCGGGAGACTTGGGGGAACGCTGGGTGGAAGGAAATTTGTGGCTCCTCTCAGATTCCAGACCTTTCAGCCACAGAAATGTGAGGAACATGTGTTTTTTTAGCCATATTTTGAGGTTTGCAAAGGATTCTGGGTAACAGAACCTGGTCAGAGCCTCACAAGTCACCCCATCCTGGATTCCCCTAGGTCTCTAGTTTTCAAAAATGCACAGGTTTGGTAGGTTTCCCTAGGTGCCGGCTGAGCTAGAGGCCAAAATCTACAGGTAGGCACTTTGCAAAAAACAGCTCTGTTTTCTTTCAAAAAAAGGGATGTGTCCACGTTGCGTTTTGGGGCATTTCCTGTCGCGGGCGCTAGGCCTACCCACACAAGTGAGGTATAATTTTTATCGGGAGACGTGGGGGAACGCTGGGTGGAAGGAAATTTGTGGCTCCTCTCAGATTCCAGAACTTTCTGCCACAGAAATGTGAGGAACATGTGTTTTTTTAGCCAAAGTTTGAGGTTTGCAAAGGATTCTGGGTAACAGAACCTGGTCCGAGCCCCACAAGTCACCCCATCTTAGATTCCCCTAGGTCTCTAGTTTTCAGAAATGCACAGGTTTGGTAGGTTTCCCTAGGTGCCGGCTGAGCTAGAGGCCAAAATCTACAGGTAGGCACTCCGCAAAAAACACCTCTGTTTTCTTTCAAAAAATTGGATGTGTCCACGTTATGCTTTGGGGCGTTTCCTGTCGCGGGCGGTAGGCCTACCCACACAAGTGAGGTATAATTTGTATCGGGAGACTTGGGGGAACGCTGGGTGGAAGGAAATTTGTGGCTCCTCTCAGATTCCAGAACTTTCTGCCACAGAAATGTGAGGAACATGTGTTTTTTTAGCCAAATTTTGAGGTTTGCAAAGGATTCTGGGTAACAGAACCTGGTCCGAGCCCCACAAGTCACCCCATCTTGGATTCCCCTAGGTCTCTAGTTTTCAGAAATGCACAGGTTTGATAGGTTTCCCTAGGTGCCGGCTGAGCTAGAGGCCAAAATCTACAGGTAGGCACTTCGCAAAAAACACCTCTGTTTTCTTTCCAAAAATTGGATGTGTCCACGTTGCGCTTTGGGGCGTTTCCTGTCGCGTGCGCTAGGCCTACCCACACAAGTGAGGTATCATTTTTATCGGGAGACTTGGGGGAACGCTGGGTGGAAGGAAATTTGTGGCTCCTCTCAGATTCCAGAAGTTTCTGCCACAGAAATGTGAGGAACATGTGTTTTTTTAGCCAATTTTTGAGGTTTGCAAAGGATTCTGGGTAACAGAACCTGGTCCGAGCCCCACAAGTCACCCATCTTGGATTCCCCTAGGTCTCTAGTTTTCATAACTGCACAGGTTTGGTAGGTTTCCCTAGGTGCCGGCTGAGCTAGAGGCCAAAATCTACAGGTAGGCACTTTGCAAAAAACACCTCTGTTTTCTGTGATGTGTCCACGTTGTGTTTTCGGGTATATCCTGTCGCGGGCGCTAGGTCTACCCACACAAGTGAGGTATCATTTTTATCGGGAGACTTGGGGGAACATAGAATAGCAAAACAAGTGTTATTGCCCCTTGTCTTTCTCTACATTTTTCCCTTCCAAATGTAAGACAGTGTGTAAAAAAGACATCTATTTGAGAAATGCCCTGTAATTCACATGCTAGTATGGGCACCCCGGAATTCAGAGATGTGCAAATAACCACTGCTTCTCAACACCTTATCTTGTGCCCATTTTGGAAATACAAAGGTTTTCTTGATAGCTATTTTTTACTCTTTATATTTCAGCAAATGAATTGCTGTATACCCGGTATAGAATGAAAACCCACTGCAGGGTGCAGGTCATTTATTGGCTCTGGGTACCTAGAGTTCTTGATGAACCTACAAGCCCTATATATCCCTGCAACCAGAAGAGTCCAGCAGACGTAACGGTATATTGCTTTCGAAAATCTGACATTGCAGGAAAAAGTTACAGAGTAAAACGTAGAGAAAAATTGATGTTTTGTTCACCTCAATTTCAATATTTTTCTTTTTCAGTTGTTGTTTTCTGTAGGAAACCCTTGTAGGATCTACACAAATTACCCCTTGCTGAATTCAGAATGTTGTCTACTTTTCAGAAATGTGCGGTTTCTGGGATCCAGTGCTGGTTTCATGCCCATTTCTGTCACTGACTGGAAGGAGACTGAAAGCACAAAAAATCGTAAAAATGGGGTATGTCCCAGTAAAATGCCAAAATTGTGTTGAAAAATTGGGTTTTCTGATTCAAGTCTGCCGGTTCCTGAAAGCTGGGAAGCTGGTGATTTTAGCACCGCAAACCCTTTGTTGATGCCCTTTTCAGGGGAAAAACCACAAGCCTTCTTCTGCAGCCCCTTTTTCCCATTTTTTTGAAAAAAACGAAATTTTCACTTTATTTTGGCTAATTTCTTGGCCTCCTTCTGGGAAACCCACAAAGTCTGGGTACCTCTAGAATCCCTAGGATGTTGGAAAAAAAGGACGCAAATTTGGCGTGGGTAGCTTATGTGGACAAAAAGTTATGAGGGCCTACGCGCGAACTGCCTCAAATAGCCAAAAAAAGGCTTGGCACCTGAGGGGGAAAAGGCCTGGCAGCGAAGGGGTTAATGCCTGCTCAGAGCAGCAGTTAAAAGGTGGCACATCATTTTTTTCAATGAGCTTCAATGAGCTTTGCAGGATTAGCGTCAACATTTTTTACACTAGTCCTGCAAAGCTCAGAACTAGTGTAAAAAATGTTGACACTAGTTTCCCTAACTACCGCCATGGTGTGCCATATCTTAAATATGGCTCACCCATGGTAGTATTAGGGAGGGGAGTAAGGGGTGCAAGGAACGTGGCGCAGCTCTGGGTGCAGCACCACTTTCCTTAAATCAGGCCCTTAGTACGATAAAGGGAGATGGGATCCCTTAGTAACTGAAATGCCTGAATCAGAGATTCTCCTGCATCTTTGGGTCACAGCAGTAAAAATAAGATAGATAGTTTTTCCTTTAAATCTCTCCACCTCAATTTAGAATCTCAATCCCAGGGTAAGGAGAGAGCTTGCTCCAAGGCAGCCTTCTACTAACCTACATACGTTAGTCTTTATAACAAAATGCTGCTGGAGGAAGAAGTGGCTGTAAGTGGTTTGTCGAAGTGCACCTTAGACATCCGTTTACCAGGCGCAACAACCACCCCAACTGGCTTCAGGGTGGTACTGGATGGGTCCCACTGGGGTCAGCCAATTTAGATTAACCCAGCAGGGCAATATTAGCAAATTTCAAAGGGGAGGCTGATGGTGGTTGCATTGTAAAGGAAGGTGGGTTCAGTCAAATACAACATAGAACATAAAGAATTCACATAAACAATCCAGTTGTGCACCTGGGGATAAAGCCTTAGCACAGATGGGAGTGGTCAAACCAGGGGCCTGCACGCATGCTAACACAACCTTCTTTTCCCTAAAAACATTAATACATATGTAAATACATACATACGATTGTACGACAAAACAACGACTTCAAAAACAACTACTGCCTTAACAACGAGGTCGGAACACTGACCTCGTTGCTACTACTAATGATTTTACCACGAATGCCTTAACAACAATATTTTGTTGTAAAGGCATTCCTGATAAAAGCATTAGTAATAGGCATCATTCACCCTACATCCCTCACCACCTCCCAACCCCCCCCCAAAACCTAAAACCCCCTGACCCCCCACCCCCTCCCCAAAACCAAAAACACCCCACCCCCCCAACCCCACCCCAAAACCTAAAACCCCCTAACCCCCACCCCCTCCCCAAAACCAAAAACGCCCCACCCCCACAACCCCACCCCAAAACCTAAAACCCCCCACCCCCTCCCCAAAACCAAAAACGCCCCACCCCCCCAACCCCACCCCAAAACCTAAAACCCCCTAGCCCCCAACCCCCTCCCCAAAACCAAAAACGCCCCACCCCCCCCAACCCCACCCCAAAACCTAAAACCCCCTGACCCCCCACCCCCTCCCCAAAACCCAAAACGCCCCACCCACCCAACCCCACCCCAAAACCTAAAACCCCCTAACCCCCCACCCCCTCCCCAAAACCAAAAACGCCCCACCCTCCAACCCCACCCCACCCCAAAACCTAAAACCCCCTAACCCCCCACCCACTCCCCAAAACCAAAAACGCCCCACCCCCCCAACCCCACCCCAAAACCTAAAACCCCCCACCCCCTCCCCAAAACCTAAACCCACCACTTACCTTTGCCAACTCCCTTCTTTGTACCTTAACCATGCATGTTCGTTGTTCAGAACATGCGTAGTTAAGGCACAAAAAAACGGAGTCGTGGTTAAAAAAAGCGTTGTTGCGCTTTCGTTAACCACGACTTTCGGAAAAAAAAAGTCAAAAAAAAGGATGTTTCCCCATACATACATTCCGAGCCACCCCTTGCTCCAGTAGCACCTGGGCGGAAAGAAATTTGGCACCCTTGCTATTGTTGGGGAATAAAATGAGGTAGCAGCCCTTTTCACAGGTCCAGTCCCTAGCTGGCTACATCAAAGCAGCGACTTGCCTCTGAACACACATCTCCCCATCCCCAGTTCACCTGAATCACCTTAGCTCTGCCAGGTTGGTTCTAAGATCTTTAAAGGCTAGAAGTTGTTGATTTGTGGTGGCAGGGGGTTCGAGGTAGATGGAAGAGCAAGGTAGGGGCCTGATAAGGTGATAAAAACAGCGACTGTGGCATGTTAAAAAGAATTAAAAGCATTTAAATAGAATCACTGGAGCCAAGGACGAGGGGTGTTGCTGTTTGCCGACCTTCATGCAGACAGTTCTTTGCACCTCTCTGATGATTGGCAACCCTGGGTCTGGGTCCAGCTTGACCATGCCAAAAGTCAGCCATGCAAACAAACAAACATACACAGTTACATACACTTATGCTTTTATATATCAGAAAGGGCTATTGTAGAGAGGAGGGCCAATGGCTTGGAACATGCTTTAAATAAAGTAGCTCAAGTCTTGGTGGACTAGTGTCCTGGTAAACTGATCTGTTGGGTGTGCTTCCGCCAGTGGACTTAGTGGTACCCGCAGGGCCAATAATACGTTCACAGAGAAGACAAAAACGCATACCCCATTAGGAATTTAGAGCTAGGGTCTCAGTCTAGTGAAAGATAATGACCTCAGTCTGGTTATGCAAGGGTGCACAGTTGGTACGGGGAGAGTTCCAGAGCACTGAGGTGGAGAAAGGTGTCTCAACTAATAAGGTAAGAGTCTATGTCCAGTGTGGTGGGAGTTTTACAGAGGAAATAACAATTTCATGAAGAGAAAACATTTAATTGCTTACTTTATTTGTATGGCATCCATGATGGCTTAAATTGGTTCAGAGTGTGCAAAAGTGGCAAACAGAAAGAGTCCATGCATTCTAACAGTAAAGTATGGGAATTAAGAAGGTCATTGTTTTTAAGGCCTTCCAGAACTGCAACAACAAACAAAGATTCCTTTTTCCCAGATCTTTCACATGATAGCTGGGCATGACAGACCAAGAGTCTTCATTTCACCTCGCTCTTGCATTTGGTCTTGGTTCTTGCAAAATGAATTTGCTAAAGGTTGTGCATGCACTGGAACCTAAAGTACTAATGTCCTTTTCAAATAAGGTGGGGACTTGTATAACAGACCTAGATAATGCAGACAATCTTAAATTCCACTCGCTTGCCAACAAGTTGATAGTTAAAACTTTCAACAAAAGGTCTTCAAGTGTCTCTTGGAGTTCCAAAAACAGGTGAGCTGTTGCATGTTGAGCTATCTGCAGACACTGGACCAGAACTTCTATGTGGATAGCGCTCTCATAGTCTAACCTGAAGTACATTAGTGCAGACTCCATGATTTTATGACATCCCTCTGGCATGAACACAAACACTCTTTGTAGCTGTCATTAGTTTAAAAAAGTGCCCTTAAATCATTGCTCCTATTTGAGAATCTATTCCCAGATCAGAATCTGACAACACTCAGATGTTTTGATTTGTCAGCATAGTTTTTCTTAAGACAAAATTGGAGCTTTGGCACGAAGTAAGGTGAATTTAACATATGACACAGCCGAGAACCTGGCGCATACAACAGTTTACAAGAAAAATACTAAGTAAACTCAACCTCGAATTCACCCACTGCTGCTCATGGAATGGAGAGTTCAAATGCCATTTGGAAATAGCATCCCATGCCCAGACTTCTGGCATAAGATGGCGAAGAAGAGAGAATGGTCCATAGTGCTGAATGTTGTAGAGAGATCCAACAGAATCAGTACAAGGAGGTAACCAAGATGGCTCATAACACCACCACTAGTGTGATCATGGTGCTGTGTTTTTGGCATGAAGACTGGAATGGTTAAGTTCAGTTTAATCAATGGAAATTACCCTAAACAATATTCTACTTCACCAGTCCATTTAAATGGATTTTGCTTCTTTCTGCCATTCCGTGGGCTGGGAAACTAAAAGCAGATCACTCTTGTTATGCTAGTTGATAGGATGAGAGTCTCAGATAGTGAAACAAGATTCAGTGATTGAATTTAGTGAGATAGAGGACTCAGACCAATGAGATTTGACTCTCAGAATGATGTAGTCTCATTTAAGAGAGGTGGTGTAAACTGTTAGAAATGGGGTTTCTGGTTGGCTAGGGTATGCACCTCAGCCAGGCAGAACTTACCCACTCTAGTCAGGGCAAGGGAGTTACACGTCCAAGATAACCCCTGCTCACCCCCTTGGTAGCTTGGCACGAGCAGTCAGGCTTAACCCGGAGGCAATGTGTAAAGCGTTTGCACAACACACACACACCTGTGACGCAATATCCCCACCACAAAGGAAACACAACACCAGATTATATGAAAATATACTGTATTGTACACAACGTAATTATCAGACCAACATCACATAATAGTACTATCCTGCTACCTTAGCAGTTGTCAGAACGTTACACATTAGTTACTCTGCAAACTAGCAGTAGTCACACATAACACACAGGTTACTCAGTATTCTGCAACATAAGCAGTAGTCAGGAAACACGTAATCACATTAGAACACTTGTCATAAGAATATCATAAAACGCCCATAGTAGGAACATTAGAAAACCTATGGCAAGTTAGGGAAACATATTAGCAAGTCACGCCCATAAAAGGAACATGTGCACACATATGTAAAAGCATCATAGAACAGGTAGGCAATATATCATAATAGCAAAGTCTGTAGAAAGAACTTTAGATTAGGAACATATTGGTCCATTTAAAAGTACCTGTCTTGATGGGGAGGCACTTCCAGTGCCTAAAACAACTAATTGGGGCCCCCGGCGCTCCTCTGCGCAAAAAACGGGGGCCTCCCTCAACATGGCAGACCGAGAGGGGCGGCACGCACCCTCTCTGAATTTTTGACGGGCCCCTTCTGGGACCCGTGATCACTGGGGGGCCCCCGGGCCTCCACCGGCCCTCTCCAAGGGGGGCCCAAGTCAGGGAAATCCTTTAAAGGGGGAGGGGGGTGCCTCGCGCTCCCTCCTGGCAAAGATGTAAAAGATCGTTGCAGGGGTCAGGGGCCACAGCACCCTGCCGTTGGGAACAACTAAACAAGAAGTAGCACAGGGCTGGTGGGCCCAGCTACAGGCCTGCACAAGGGGTGCAGATGGTGGCAGTTCCTCCTAGTGACCAGGCAGGTCACAGGTCAGCACAGCAGCAGCAGTCCATGGCGGTTTCCTGGTGAGTCCATTCATCGGCGTTCTGTGTCCAGTTTCAAGTTCCAAGAATGTTCAAATTGTGGGGAAAATTCCCCTGTACTTATAGTCAGTTCTTACAGTGTTTTACAATGGTAGGGAGAGGAGGTTCCAGCCAGTTACAACTGGTTCTGGGAGTGCCCCCTCTCTCCTTTCAGCACAGGCTCCAAACATCAGTGGGGGGTTAACGACCCTATTGTGTGAGGCCAGGGCACAGTCTTTACAAATGCAGGTGTGCCCCGCTTCTCCCTTCTCTCAGCCCAGGAAGACTATTCAGTATGCAGATGCACCTCGGTGACACCTCCACCCTCCCTGTGTACAGGCTGTCTGAAAAGTATGCACAAAGCCCCAACTGTCACTCTGCCCAGACGTGGATTGGAGTCAAGCTGCAAAACACCAGAATCATAAGCACAGATAAATGCGCACTTTCTAGAAGTGGCATTTCTGTGATAGTAATAAAAAATACACCCACACCAGTAAGCAGTATTTATTATCACCATCACAACCATACCAAACACGCCTACGCTACCCCTCATAAATCAGACAATACCCCTTACACATAAGGCAGGGCATTTCTAATGCAATCCTATGAGAAGGCAGCACTCACAGCAGTGAGACACCAAGTTAGGCTGTTCGTCACTACTAGGACAGGCCATGCAATATGGCACATGTCCTGCCTTTCTACATACATGGCACCCTTCCCATAGGGCTAGCTAGGGCGTACTTTAGGGGTGACTTACATGTAGTAAAAGGGGAGTTCTGGGCCTGGCAAGTAAATTTAGATGCCAGGTCCCTGTGGCAGAAAACTGCGCACACAGGCCCTGCGCTAGCAGGCCTGAGACAGGTTTGAAAGTCTACTTCAGTGGGTGGCGCAAGCAGCGCTGCAGGCCCACTAGTAGTATTTAATTTACAGGCCCTGGGTATAGAGATACCACTTGTACAAGGGACTTATAGGTAAATTAAATATGCCAATTAGGTATTTTTTTTTTAAATGTGTTTTTATTATTTATTATCACACAACAAAATTACACATGTGAAAGCTGACAATAAGAGTAACATTTGCAACAGGTTCGTTCATCACATCACCCTAGACGGCTTATGTACCATGACTGGGTTATGCTGTGCTTCGCCCACTTCCGCGCCACTGCCAGAGAGAACGTGTTGCCACGGGCTGGAGCAGGGGGGGGAATAGTCCTGACTGGACATCATATTAAAGCATCCTGTTGCATTGGAAAGAAAGAAAAAAAAAAAAAAAAAAGAAAAGAAAGAAAAAGAGGGGAAATACTGTGGGGGGGGGGATAAAGGCCAGGGGGGGCCCTCAAGACGGAGGAAGCGGGGGCAGAGGAGGAAAGGAAGACACGCGCGCGAGCATTGGGTCATGCGTCCCTTTGTGTGCTGGTGTTATTGCTAGTTGGTTACCGCCTATTAGGTTATACAATTTCATGTTGTCTACCCCAGCTCCTGTCCGCCTTCCTCTATTTGACATTCTGATTTGAGCCTGATGAAGGGTGGTTGCGCGCTATCACTGGGGGATTACAGCTATTTAGGACTATAAAATGCAGATTTTAATGTTCATTGGGGGGATTATTCAGGGCGGGCGTTCGTCATCTTTTCTTTCTATTATTGCTACGAAAGAGTTCCAGGTGTCAAGACCTTTGACCAGAACACCCTTTGTTGATAGGAGCTGCAGCGTGTCGGCTTCGGCCCTGGCCCAACGCCGCAGCTCCGATCGCCATTGTTCAATGCTCGGCGCGTCTGGTGCCTTCCAGTGCATGGCTATGAGGCGTCTGTACAACACCAGTGCCAGCGCTATGCATCTTAGGGTTTGTTTCCGTCTTTTAAGGCTTGGACCTACACCCAGCAAACACAGCTCCGGGGTGGGGGACATTTCAACAGCTGTCCAATCAACAAGCAGTACTATTATGTCTTCCCATACTTTCCGGATTGGAGGGCATTCCCAGGTCATGTGGTAAAAGGTGGCTTCGGGGGTGGCGCATCTAGGGCATGTTTGCTTTGAGTGGGGGAAAATACGGGTTATTCGGTGAGGTGATAAATATGTTTGATGTAAATAATTAAACTGGGTATAGCGAAAACGCGGGTTGCGTGATACTTCTTTTGTCATTGTCAACGCCTGATTCCAAGCGGGTTGTGGTAGAGGCTCTGCTAGCACTGCATCCCACTTGTTCTTTGATTGTACTTGTTTATCTTCAGCGCAAGAAGTTAAGATTATGTATGCTCTTGACACATTTATTGAATCTTCTATGCTACCTAGCAACTCATGCAATCTAGGGGAGATATTTGGTTCTGAGTTTTCATTGCCCCAGCAAAACCTTAGTGTCTGGCGTACAGCTCCATATGCTATAAAGCTTCCGCGCCCCAGTTCATATTTATCAATTAGTGTATTGAAAGTTAGGAGGCGTCCTTCACTATAGATGTCGCCGATGGTGCGTATTCCCTTTTCTGACCAACTGTTCAGGCCGACTCTAGCTGCTATGTTGGCTATTTTCGAGATGGCCAAAAATGGAAGCCTGGGGGAATATTGTGGTGTTTTATTGTTCATGATCACATGGTGGCCCCATATCCAGTGCGCAATTTTCAGTAGTATGTTGCGTGGGTGTTTGGGGGATTCGCGATTCATCAAGTATTGTATTAAGCCCCTGTTCCCCAAAGACGAGTGGATCATCTGTGATTCAGCTCCGTCTGGACGGCTTAGCCAGGATGAGATCCATTGTAACTGGGAAGCTGCGTAGTACATTTCGAATCTAGGCGCTCCCATTCCACCCATTGTTAGTGGGTGGTGTAATTTTGTTAGTGCCACTCGTCGTCTGCCGTTGCCCCATATGAGATTTATTAATAGGCTATTCAGAGGTTTAAAGAAAGAGGCTGGGAGAGTCAGTGGGAGGGCCATGAAGAAGTACAACAATCGGGGCAGGATCACCATCTTCGCTATGGCTACTCTGCCCAATGGTGATAGAGGGAGTGAGCACCAGAAGGGCAGGGAGCCTCTAATGGATCGAATCGCCTGCCCCAAGTTGCCGTCCCTGAGATCTCGTGCGTCGTGATATATGTTTACACCCAAGTATTTGAAAGTGGTGTAACACCATTTCAGTTCGCCAGGGTTGGAGGATAATCTGTGTGCTTCAGGGACAGGACACATAGGGAATATGCACGACTTAGACCAATTTACCTTGAGTCCGGCCAACGTGCCAAACCTGTGCAGTAACTTCAGCACTTCAGGTAGGGATTTTTGGTGATCTCGTAAGAAAATAAGTGCATCGTCTGCATATAGCGACACTATACGGTGTGTGTGGTCGTCTCGGATGCCCCATGCAGGGGCTACCGCTCGTAGGTGAGCTGCTAAGGGTTCGATTGCGAGGGCGAATAAAAGCGGGGATAATGGGCAGCCCTGCCTGGTTCCTCTCTCTATTTTAAACGGTTGCGAAATCGTGTCGCCCGTTTTGACTCTTGCAGAAGGGTTAGTGTAGAGTACCTCTATCCATCTGATGAATGTTCGACCGAAGCCCATACGGCGCAACGTCTCCATCAAAAAGGGCCAACCCAGCGTGTCGAATGCTTTTTCTATGTCCAGTGATACTGCCACTTGAGCATAGTCATCCGTTCGTGAGTTCGCCATAAGGCGCAATAAGTTTCGGATATTGCTAAATGTGCTCCGGCCAGGTATAAATCCAGCCTGGTCGTGATGTATCAGGTCCGGCATACATGGGAGCAAGCGGTTGGCTAGCAGTTTACCGAGTAGCTTACAGTCTGTGTTCAGTAGTGATAGTGGTCTATATGATCGTACATCCAATGGGTCTCTCCCCGGCTTAGGTAGCACTGCTATCAGCGCTTCACGGCATGTGTCTGGTAGTTGTCCACGCTCTAGCGCCTCCGTCAGCATCTCTAGATATGGGGTTAGTGTTTGAGTCGGGAACATGCTATAGTATTCAATAGGCAGTCCATCGTTGCCTGGTGCTTTGCCATGCGGCAATTGTTTTAGGGCCTGCTGTATCTCATTGATATCAATTGGTCTTTCCAGGTCTGCAACCTGAGCGGTCGTTAGTTGTTTCAGCTCGATATCAGTAAAAAACTCGCTCAGTGATGTTTCGGGTGGGGGGACGGGAGCTTTGTATAGTGTGCTGTAATACTCCTTAAAGGCTAGGTTGATATCGGCCTGTGCATTTACTATTAGTCCTGTTTCTAATCGGATGGCTCCTATGGGGGATTTCCGGCCACCATTGTGTATGAGCCATGACAGTAATTTACCCGATCTGTCACCCTCTGCGTGGTTACGAGCTATGTAGTGTCGATGATCAAACAGACCTAGTCGTCTATCAGCTTCGTACCATTGTGCGCGCTTTCCAGCTAGTTCTGTGTGTGTAATCTCGCCCCTGGCGAAGTCTTTCTCAAAAGAATGTACTTCCTTTTCTAAGTTACTAAGCTCACGTGCTAGTGTTTGACGCGCGCCGACTGTTGCTGAGATGCATGTTCCTCGTGTGACTGCCTTATGTGCGTCCCATTCTGTTGATCTAGAGCCCGTTGTCCCCTTGTTTTGGATGAAGTAAGAGGATATGTGTATGGCTAATTCATCTCGGAAAGGGGGGTCTTGTAGCAATCGGGTCTGGAGGCGCCAAGTTGGGATGCATGCGCGCGGGCTGCCCCATCTGAAATGAGCGATGAGAGGGGAGTGATCTGAGATTACCCTAGCGGTGTAATCAGCGCTAGTGATCTTGTGGGTGATGTCTTGGGAGATGAGGATAAGGTCTATGCGAGTGTGGAGGAGGTGTACTGGGGAGTAGTATGAGTATTCGCGATCATGGGGGTGTATATGCCTCCAGGTATCTATGAGACGGTGGTCTACCATCCATTGACGCAGCATCTGCAAATTTTTGATTGCTTGGGAGGCTGCTATGGGGGGGTGTGATCTATCCGTATCTATATGTGGAACGCAGTTCATATCCCCGCCCCAGATACATGTAGAGGGTAGGTCGTTTGAGAAGTGTGAGATTGTTTTGTGTAGGAATTCACTTTGTCCGACGTTCGGGACGTACAGTCCGTTCAGTGTTACTGGTTCCCCATCTAAGTGGCCTGTTAAATGTATGTATCTGCCCTCTATGTCAGAAACGCCGCGCCGCACAGTGTACGGGACCCCCGGGGCTATCCATATCAAAACCCCTTTTGCGTATGATGAATTTCCCGATCCGTGGACCTGCCCGCCCCACTTTCTTTCCAACCAGGGAATATCTACAGGGGTAATGTGCGTTTCTTGGAGAATGGCTATATGAATATTGTGACGCTTTAGGTGCGCGTGTATCCTATTGCGCTTTCTTATGCCCGCCATACCCTTAACATTCCACGTCATTATATTATATGTTGGTTCCTTTTTTGTCATGTTAAGTTAGGTTGTTGCACACCTATTTTTTTGTACAGTTGGGTCAATCCCGTGACGCGTCCAGAGACTGCTGTTAGTCTAGTGCGCGCTGCCCACCCACGTCTCCCCTCCGCCACCAGCGCCCGCCCACCAGCCCCCCCAGTCCCACAAAACAACATTATCAAAAGAGAATAATAAAAATGAGAGCAAAAAAAAAAAAAAAAAAAAAAAAAAATAATAGGCAAAAGGATATTTCGGGTAAAGCCCGGAGATAAACATAATGGCACAACTGGTGCCTAAACTGCAAACTGCGAAGTTAAGTTCCATTCGGGAGTGACTTGGTTGTCGGAGAGCGTGGTTTTGGTATAGCCGGGCGGGAACCGACCCGTCTCCAGGATAATTTTGTCCCTGCTCGGTCCAAATTGTAAGTACAACCGCTTTGGTTACCCTGTTAGTCTCAGTCAAGGAAGCTAGCGGCCAGAACCCATCCAAAAGAAACCACCAAACACCGCTCTAGGCCGCATAAGGGCGGAAGGTCGCGTGTCCCAACGCCGGACTCGTGTCTGTGGCGCAGTTCATATTCCCTCACGAGGCCTAGAGATCATCCGCAACGCGCGGTGTAAGGTCAGGGCCGGCCAGTAGGAAGGAGGAGGATGCACTTGATTCCCCTCCTGGGGATCCGCTGTCTGTAGCATCTGTGTCACTTCGGGTTTTGGATTGTGGTCGAGTGAAGGAGCTAGTTTCCCTTAATATTTGAGCTTGCTCTGATTCCATTTGCGATTTCGTTGGGCGCAATGTGGTCTTGCTTTGTTTTTTTTTCCTCCTGGAGCTGGGTGTTATCCAGTCCTCAGTTGTTGTCTTTTCCGTTGGCGGGCTGATCAAACCTTTAGCGTGAATCCAAGTCCATGCATCCTCTGGGGTAGGGAATATGAGCGTTTTCTCATCTATGGTGATACGCAGGCGGGCTGGGAACATGAGAGAATAAGTTATATTATTTTGTCGCAAGATTTGTTTGATCTTTACAAAGGTTGCTCTTCTACGTTGTACTTCCAGCGTATAGTCCGGGTATGCAGATATGTTATTATTTTCCAAGCTGATTTGACTGGAAGATCTAAAGTGTTGAAGAACAGAATCTCTGTCTCTGTGGTTAAGAAATCTAGCTATCATGGGTCGGGGTGGCGCTCCAGGCCGAGGGGGTCTGCCCGGTATTCTGTGGGCTCTCTCTATCATTGGTGATTTCGTGGCATCCTGAGTTTTCATTATTTCTTTCAGCCAGTTTTCTAAGAAATCCTCGGCTTTGGGTAGTTCCAATCGTTCTGGGATGCCAATGAATCTGATATTGTTACGTCTTGAGCGCCCCTCTGCTTCTTCAGCTCGGCGTTGTAGCTGTGCCAACTCAGTTTCCATCTGTTTGAATTTGCTTTTCATGTCTTTCATTTCCGGGTGAACCGTTTCTAGCGACAGTTCAGCATTATGCACTCTGTCAGACAGTTTGCGGTGGTCAGCTCGGAGTAGGGAGACCTCCAGCACTGCAGCATCAATTTTCCCTTCTAGCGAAGTTTTGGTTTCCATAATTGCCTGCATAATTTTATCAAATTGCTGGGAGTGTGCGCGTAGCGTCTCGCTCAGTTGAAGTTGCGTTGCCTTTTGCATGTCCAGTTGGCCCATGGAGGGGGGGGTTTCTCCCTCCGCAGAAGTCCCTGTTTTGGATTGCTTAGGCTTGACCATTGTGACCACTATGCGACCGGGGAGAATTAGGCCGTATGAAATCAGCTATGTGTACTGGGGGGGCGAAGCAGAGCCACGCACGTCAAAGTGGGTGATTTTAGCGTTATCAGTGGTCCAGGCGTGGTTGCTTATTTTCAGGGATATTAGGAGTTAGTATGTTAATTTGTTGACTGAGGCCCTCCTCGTTGCAAGGCAGAGAGCTGGATGCCACTGGCCTGGTACAGGTGCGTTGGGTTTTTCACTTACTTGCTTGTGGCTTGAAACTTTGGTGACCCAACGTGGTTGTTTTATGTGCGTTTAATTTATTCTGTGCCAGCGCTCACAATCTACTTGTTTCAATTTCTTTATCTTCTTCCTATTTTTGTTTTTTTCATTCTTTTTTTTTTTTCTCTTTTTTATTTCTTTTTTCCTTTATTCTGATTTTATTGGCTCCTCCTCTCTTTTTTATTTATGTATTTTTATTTTATTTTTTGTAAATTTTTTCCTTCTTCCTTTCTTTCCCGCTCCTCCGCCTCTGCTTCCTACTTTTTATCTTCTGTGCTGGGTGCTGGTGCTTGAGGGTCGTTGTCGCTGGCCCAGTGCTCTGCACGGGAGGAGAGGCCGAAGGTCTCCCCAGCCGGTCCGGTACACTCCACCAAAGGCACGCCGGGGCCCCCACTCCACCCGGGCACGCGTCCGCCGGCCGCCTCCACAGATCAAGGGCGGAGTGCCAGGGCGAGCCAGACGCCCGTTCCCGGCGCCGACACGTCCAAGGCCCGACCCCGCAAGGAAACACCGCCCAGTGCTCTCGCCGCGGCGTCACCGCACGACGCTGCTACCAGTTCTTGGTAGGGGGGCCACATGGAGCTGCAGGGATGCTAAGCCATATCAGGGGGGGCTCGCTCACTGCCGCGCGCCCCCCGTGTTTCTTGTTGCTCCGATGGAGCGCGGCCGAACCGGAAGCCGCGGCGTCCCCCAGGCCGCGCCCCAGCCAGCAGGCCCGCTCCCAGGGCCCACCGCAGCCCAGGCCCAACAGCCCTCGACCCCCCCGGCGATCCCACGGGGAAGCCGAACGGGGCGACCCGACCGCCGTGCTCACGTCTCGCCGGCCGCGGGAGGGCCGCCTCACCTCCCGATCCACAGCACCAGGCGCGTCTTGCTTCCTCGAATCCAGCAGTTGATCACGGGGCCATCCGCAGCTACTTTTGTGTCCTTGAGGGCTGCCCCCAGCACTGGGGGGGTAGCCTCAGCATTTTATGGCCGACCGGGAACCAGGGACCAGGATATTCGACAAGAAGGAGGGCCGCGAGCGGAGCTCTTTTCTCAAGCGTCCGCTCCGGCCGCCATCTTGGCCACGCCCCCCATGCCAATTAGGTATAAGCCAATCATACCAACTTTAGATGGGAGAGCACCTGCACTTTAGCACTGGTCAGCAGTGATAAAGTGCTCAGAGTCCTAGAGCCAACAACGAGAGGTCAGAAAAACCAGGAGGAAGGAGGCAAAAAGACTAGGGATGACCATGCGTATGGCCAAAAGTCCAACATAAACCTTATACAGAGATATTAGTTCTATGAAGTGAGGGTCTCAATCAAGTTAAATCAGATTTTTGACAGTCGCGGTGGAGGTATTAGTCAAGTTATTTGGTAGTCTCAGTTTGGTTAGGTATCGGTCTTTGTGAGGTGAGGTATTTTAATTCAATTGAGGCAGTGCTTCACAATGGTGCGGTGTAGGTCTGTCTAGTTAGAATGTAGTTTCAGTCCAGTGAGGTAGGGCATCAGTCTTGTGAGGTGGAAGTTTTCACACCAATGAGAGGAAAATCTCAGCCCAGTAATTGGAGGGACTCAGGCCAAAAGATGGTAGTATAAGACCATTGAAACTAGAGTGCAACTCAGTGAAGAGGTCTCAATCAATTAAGGTAGGTATTTTAGGCTAGTGACATGCTACTGTCAGTCAAGTGAGGTGGATGTCTCAAAGGGGAGAAGAGGTACATCAGTCTATTTAGGAGGGTTGCTCGTTCTGGTGAAGAAAGAATCTCACACAAATTAGAGTTGGTCTTCCTTCTGTAATAATATGACGTTTTAGAACAAAGGCCTGAGTGTCTTAGTTCTCACAAGGGGCTCACAAGTGACGTATGATGCCAATACAGTGAGGAAAGGACTTTATTCATATAGTCTTGGGGTTTAGATGAAGCTGGATGGAGGTCTCATTTTAGTGAGTTGTGAATCTAACTCCGGTAACATGAAGTTATCAGGTTAATGAGATAGGATCCCTCAATCGGATGAGGTGAGGGTCTCAGTTCACTGGCTGTCTCAGGCTACTGAAGTGCAGCTATCAGTGCAATGTAGCAGTATTAATTTAATGAGGCACGAGCCAGATTCTGGAACTCCTTAAGTACTTCATAGGACAGAACTGAACAACCTCCACTTCAAAAAACTCCTAAGGCTAAAAAAGTCTTCAGACAGACATTCAGTTTGACGTTGGCTTTGGCATTTCCAGCAGTACAGGAATACTGGCCCGGGTACCACACCTCACATTTTGTTGGACTTTTCTCCCTGTCCTCAGCTTATGTGCTTTGAATTGTTTTATTCCCCATAAAAAAATTGAATGGTGAAGGCATGGCGGCAAGGCGGTGCTACGTAACAAATGCATTGATAAATGAACAACTGAGTAAATACATAAATAAAACAGGCCTGGTGCTTGCGTTTCACTTGCTTGTTCTGTGCTTGAGAAGATCACCAATGCTGCTTCCCAGGCTGTGTTTGATCTGCTGTAACTGATTCATGGTTGTGGGTCATGTTGTTTCAGTACTGTGTGTGCTGCTGCCCAGGCCTGCTGCACTACTTTTTAGTGTAATGGAAGCTTACACTTCTGTTACTTACGCTGTGCAAAACCATTCGAATACTCGCAACACTGCACAATCTTTTATAGTATGGAAGGTTTGCAAAGTGAGAAGCTCCTGTAGATTAAAAGAAAATTAAGAAAATGGAGATCATCAACAGGAGTCATTTGCAGCAGAAGAAAACGTTTCCTAATGCCATGAGGGGCACCGGTCAACACGCAGCTCTGATCCCTACCCCTTTTACAAGTAAAGTTCTTGCTGGTTGAGTCTTGCCTGGCCCACCTACCATCATCCAGCACGTCACTCCCCTTTACCTCCGCACTGTCCCAGCTGGAGATTCCCAGTTACCTTCTTCTACGATTCCCTGCTCGATGATGTCCTAGCCAGGGACATGATGGAGTAGACGGGGCAGCATTTTTTTTAAAATCTAAGCCATGCGTAGTCAGGTAAAAATCAAAAGACAAAGGCTCATGCGTTCTGATTTCTCCTGAGTACCTGTAATTGTTCTGTATGTGAGGGAAGCTTTGACTGCTTCTGCTGCCCATATTCTATGTGAGGGAAGCTTGCACAGCAGCTGCTCTGTGTGTGGGTTAAGCATTCACTGTTTTCGTCTTTCCTTTATCTGTTGTGTGAATAAAGTCTGCATTGAAGCTTTACCTAGTGCCCATTGTTCTGCGTGTTACAGGTGCTTACCCTGCTTGCTGGTATCTTTATTTCAGCGTGTGGCATCTTTGCTATATGGGAGTGTGTTGTGCTCTTCTCTGGCAATGATGTACATTTTGTGTGCACAGCGAATGGATTTTTTAAAGAGCTGTAGATGTTTGAAGAAAGCCACCAGCCTACAGTTCACATGGTGTCTCTATCACTGTAAGATTCAGCTGAATCTACGTGCAGTCCTTAGTGGGCACTCTACCATTTGCACCCGCAATAAAGAAGGCCCCCTGCGTCTTTCGATGGTTGGGACGCCATTGTTTCTGTTCTCTGTCCTCTTGCTGCAGAGGTTCTTGAAACATCAAGAGTCCCCAAAGGGCTTTAAAACACATCTTCAGCATTACCGCGCGCCATTAAAAAAACATTAATGCGCGCTTAAACTTCTTATTGTTTCTTGTGAATAATTAAATGCATTTTATAAGTTAATCAAAGACAAATATGAATACATGAATTGCTCCCCTCTCCCATATATGACTGAGAAAGCGCTCCCTGCAGCTTACACGCAGCCTACATTGTTGGTATGTGTGAACTGAAATGGATACAATCATCATCACGGTTCATTCCCTTAGCGGGGAATCAGTTATATGCGGGAATGACAACATACATGTGAATGACCCTGCCCAGTCCTGGAAGACCTCAGGGGCACTGGCTGATGCTGGATTTTACCAATGTCCCTCTAAGAGAACCCCCTCTTCACTGAGATCCCTTGCTTAAGATGTATAAGTAATGAGTGTGATCACACAAATACACGTCCATGTGGCTGTCTGTCACTGCTGAGCGTGGTGGTGAAGCACAACCCTTGACCTGACTCATGATCCCACATAAAAACTCACCTCAATAGCCCCTCAACCCAAGATCGGTCTTCAGACACCCCAACCTAATGTCCAATAAGAACAGTCATGCAGTTAGCCTCACAGAGTCTAGGAATGGGTATAACCTGTGTAATTCAGTGTAGCATAATCTGGCATAATCATGAGAAATTACCTAAAAATTTAGCGTGATTACGTTTGAATCATGCAAGACAAGTAATTCTCCATTTAGCGCTATTTCGTAACACACAAATGCCCCTTAGCATCCAAAACTGAAGCAAAGATTCATTTTGCACTAAGAAATAGCACTAAAAGCAACATAACGGGAATAGAGAGCTCTAAATCTGCTCTTAAGGTAGGATTTTCCTTCAATTTACTAACACATTTTTGCATTATTTTTTTAATATATAATGCACCTTCACATCCAAAATAAACACAAGGATGCATTTTGCACTAAGAAATAGCACTCATTGCAGACAAACACAAATAGCAAACAGCCATTCATGCTACCTAAATGCGCTCTCACGCTACGATCTTTTTCCTTCAAGCTATTCTTAACTAAGCCAACAGGCATAATCACATAATTATCCACAATTCTGCATCTAAGTGTAATGCAGAATTACCGAAATTACTCCAATTAGGCCTAACAGAGACCAGTGGTGGCCGGTGAGGTTTGAGAGTGGTGGGGCTGGACTTGGTCCCGCGGGGGAGCGGTATAAGGGTACTAGGGGGGATTTCTGCTTTTTTACTGCCTAGCCACTGGGATAGGGGGCATTTATTTGCATTGGGGTCCATGCCAGCCTTGCTGCCACACCGACTACTGTGGAGGATCAACATAACTATGCTGCTGCACCAGTCATGTCTGAGACCGCCTCCCCCCATGTAAAAGGACCCCTTGTGCACTTTCTTGTGAAGCCCGAGGCTACTGCAAACTATGCCTACAACACTTGTAGCCCAGCAGTGTGCACTTGCAGTTATGAGTGCAGCAGTGACTATTACATTCCATTGAAAAATGCACAGTGGCTCCTCTTTGGTTGTGATTGGCATCAGCTTCTGTTACAATTTCCACAAATTGCAATATAACTTCTATTAAAATAATGTCAATGTCACATTTAAATGGCATCACCAAATATCCAGTGTGTAAGGAAAACACTGTGAAATAGAGTATAAAGGTGAAAGGCAGAGGGGACAAAGCGCAATAGAGAACAAAAGCACACCAAAGATAATGCATGAAGCCGGTCAACGAACCTCAACTCCCCACTTGATTCCCCCAACTCTGTCAGCAGGTTTACAGCTTTACTAGCGGTAGCTTCTGTCTCCCCCTTGTATGCTCCATTAATTGCTCCATGTCCACCCCTACCTCATCCACCCCTGGGTGCAATAGGACAGGAACATGACCTGGTCAGCACCACCAGACAGATTGTACGTTGATCAGCAGGATTTTAGTGTCCTGATCACCGTCTTGAAAAAGTGTGCCAGTTGCTGTTGGCACAATACAAAAGCTAGTCAATGGCTGTTGGCACAATACATACTAATTAGTACAATTATAATGTACTTAAGGCTGATTTCGTGAAGCAGGAAGATGTTCTGCAGATGTATTCCAACCACAATACTAAATATGAGCCGTAGGTGCGCTGCAGGCAGGTCTACCGCTTGAATAAACATTGTACTTTCTTTTAATCAGGAAGCATGCCTGCTTGTTGAATAAAGGTAGCTTGATGAGGAAATGCCGCTGGAAAATCGCCGACTGTGACCGACACACAAGAGTGGCTGGAAGCTGTCAGTGCAGCCACGGAAGGTCAGTATTAAGAGTTGTGCTTTTAATTATAATAATGGTGTGCTGATCTGTGACCAGCACAGAGGCTCAGGAGCCCTAGCCTAACCACATCCAGGAATGGCCATTAGCACAAGAATGCCAGGTAAAAATGCTCAAGCAGAGCCCTCGAACCACAGGACATCAACTGATATCCACGTTGAGCTGGAAAGTGCTAATCAAGCAAAAATTTAAAAAAAACAGGTTACCGTAACTTGTACAAATGTGTCCAAAGTGCTCCGCACACATATTTTGATCAGGACGGGCAGCTGAAGGCTGCTGCCAGGAATCCTGTATGTAATCTTCGGGGCTCTGTGTGAAGTGAGGAATTCGTCTCAAATCCATCGTTGCAAAATAGGAAGTGATGGGGACACTCAGACATGGACAGTTGAACTAATAAAAAATGTATTGGTAATAAAGAAGGTTTACAAGTAATTAAGTACAGATCCCAGAACCACACAAACTTACAGTGCTATATACAAAGACACTGCAGACTCTGCTGACTGCAGTAAATATTCAGCCATGTGTCTGAACACTCAGCCACAGACCGGAGCTGAAAGGCATCCAGCTTCAAATCATGTGCGCGAAGCAGTGTTTCTCATTCACACCACAAGTTGACTTGAGTCTGCGCAGACTTGATTTTGTGCCTTCCAGCCTGCAGCCAGTCTACCACACCCATTTCCATCTTGTCACAGGGTGTGGGTCCCACCCCACCACGTGACAAGTTGGGAAAGGGTGGGATGACAATGCTTTCCAGACCCTGACTGACGTGGAGACTTAGAGCTACAGGGCTTGCATATGAAACGCTTGTGGCTAACTTTTCCTCCACGTCATCAGGGGGTGGAGGCTGGGCCTTGATGCTCAGTCTTTGCCGAGCTGGTGACCTCACAGGCCTCAGGGCTGTGAGACTGTCAGCCCAGCAAATAATTAGACTTTTGGCCCACCCAGGTTGAGAAACGCTGTGAAAGAGCGTGAGTCACGTGTCCCCACTACTTTTATCGACAATCACAGCAGAAACACAGTGAGTGAGACAGACAGTGCCCCAAAGCAATTTACAAGCGTATATTAAACAGATTTTGTATTGCTATGTTTGCCATGTTTTAGTCTGTAAATGTAAGGAGGGCGGAGCCCCGACGCCCTTATACAGAAACCGACTCTGCCAGAGACTCTGTTTGACATCAGTTCAGCCATCCTCCTCAAAAAACTTTGTTACAGTTATGTAAAACTGAGCATTTGACATGAGGAGAAAGGTCCAACATGATCCATGAGCACTTCACTGTAATTAGAGCACTTGCTGTTTCATCTGACGCCTCTGACTGACCAGTAGCGGTCTGGGTGATGAGGATGACGAGACAGACCAGTACCAAGAGTGGTGACACATGGAGTGGAACCAGCCATGGTACTCCTTGATTTCTTAATCTTGCTATTTCACACTAATATAAACTCTGGGATGATACCTACAGTCACTGCCATCATTTTCCATTCCTAATCTTGAACCCACCTGCTTTCAACTCCATATTGACCTTCGGACACTGTTCCTTCTTCAGCTGCTTGAACCAGAACGATGACTACTTTATGCTACACCTTCAGCACTTCCCCTCTCTATTTCCAACAATGAGAGCATCTGCCCGTTTTGTCAGGTAAGATGCTCTGACTCCTCTGTGCATGATAGCCCCTAAGACTCCACCTTCTACTGGTTATGGAGTGCCTGGCGCTCACCACTGATCCTTGCTGTCCTTTGCAATAGCCTTCATGCAGTGGCGTACTAAAGCCCCCCACGGCATTGGGGTACCCCAAGCTCCAGAGGGTCCCCTCATCATAGTGCACTGTGCACGGGCAATAAGCCCCTGACTAGGTCCAGGGGGCAGAAGGTCCCCTACACGTACTTTGCAAGAAGGGCCCACTTAAGTTTTGTTATGCCACTCCCTTCATGTCACTCAGGGAAGGTATGGTGAGACTGCAGTCCTGTTGTACAGCTATATGTAACCTGCTGCGGGTGGTAAACTTGAATTTAGGCCAACTCCAAGTCACTGCTTCAGTCTGCTTGTGCTCCTCCCCTTTTGCAGGCAAGCTTCCTCCTCCTCAGCAGCTCTCAATGTTCTGGCATGTCTACAGTCCACCTCAGCCTCAGCTGCGCTCTCTTTGCTGATGCCTCCTCAAAGGTGAGCTCTCTCTTTAACACAGATTATGTTCCAGAGAAATTAGATTCTACAACTCTGAACTGGATTATCAAATGATATAGAATAAATACCTATAGTTGTATTTTAATGTTACTCTACTTTGCCAGATGTTCCTGTGATACCTGGTTTTCTAATAACCATTTATCTAACATGTTCATGCACATCTCCTGTGTAAAAATGTTATCACTACCAGTGCTTCTTAGAGTTCAACACATCATCTATCACACTTTTTACCTATGGTGTATCTCCAACCAATTGTATAGTTGTGTACTTCCAATTAATACGAGCTGCACAATTACTGTACTTTAATCTATACCTATATTGTTACAGTCAGTCTTTCTCATCAACGGACAAAGAAATGTCCATCCTCCAATTGCTTTTCTAGCAACTCCAGGGGAAATGCAGAGTGTGTTTTATTTCTTTGTATACATGGGAGCCATTTGCGTTATATGGGTTGGACGAGAAAGGACAACGTGTTTGCCCATACATCACCTTGGTTTAGAAGGGAATTTAATATTTGAACAATTACCTATAGTGGTAAGTGTTCTGGCACAATATAGTAGATAATTGACAAGGGCAGATGAAACAAATTTAAAAGCAGTTCAAGCAGTCATGCACTATTTTTCACAGTCCCACGTTTTTTACAAGACAACAGCTACCTCACAACAGCGCTGATTCATACGTTGCAGCACTCTACGTCTTCACAGAATTGCTTGTCCGTTGTCAACAGCTATTAAGGTGTTTAAATAAGTGAGAAATTCTTGGCTATCGAACACTCTTCAGTCAATGAAGTGGTTGATATGGCTGAAAGCATTGGATCATCAAGAGATTCTGCCATAAAACTGGGTGGTACAATGACCCCACACAGGACCGGCTTTAGGGTGGTGCGACGGGTGCAGCCGTAGGGGGCGCCAACCTGGATGGGGGTGGAGCGCTGACCTCAGGAGAGCGCTGTGTTTAGCAATAATTTATGGAACTTGCGATTTAAAACCAGCTGCTGAAAAGTTCCTTGTGTATTCAGCCTTCAGGAAGCAATTAAAATGTCAAGCTACCTCTTGTGATTAATGTTCCTGCTAGAAAGAGCGATTGGCGTTTTGTCTAGTGACAGTGGCAGATTTGACTTCCCATAAAGTAGCGCAGAGGGTCATTATGCCTGCTGTAAAGGACAGAACTATATTTTATGTCGATAGCTAAGTGGATTAGTAAAGCCAGCCTTTACCAGTGCTTTAAAACAAAAAAAATGTATGTGAAAGGGGCCATGGGGAGATGAGGGTCATTTTTGCCGGGTGGTAGTTAAGAAATCGGAGGAGGTGGTCAATGGATGGGGGGGCAGCAAAAAAGATCCTCACAGGGGCACCACCTGCGCTAAAGCCGGCCCTGACCACACATGTTCTTAAGTTAGCAGTGAGTGAGTAATTAGGAACCTGGGTAACAAGATCAAAACCACTCAAAGGGCCAAAAGAATTGAGTTACTATCACCAATTTAGCTTCAAGAAATGTCCTGCATGAAAGGTGGGGTGAAAACAGTGGGCATTACACACGTGTGTGCAGGAGTGACAGCACACATTTTGTTAATGTTGTGAGCGAGGAGGAAGTAACTTGAGGAAGCTGAAACTTGGACTCTGACTGTAAGAAATAACATGCCCCTAGAACTAGAAAAGAATGATATTGAGTACAGGAATTATAACATTAATCCAAATAGTTGATGGCATTACCCAAGCCTTGTTTGTGGTTCTAAAATTACTTTTATGTCTGATACCATTTTTACCATGAGTGATCTACTGGTGTTGTCGTGCTGCCAAAGTCATAAACATATTGGAGGAAAGTCCATCAAAATGCTTGGCTACCTTGTAAGAGAAATTCAATTTCGACAAAAGACATTTTTTAGAAATGTTTATTTAGTTAAAGCAGGTATAGGTATTCTTGGGTGGCATCATAGAGGCAAGTGTAACCCAGAGCTTAATAACAGCCATCATCGGTCCTCATTTCGAGCAGCCCAGTTGATTTGGATTTGTGCAGTAACTTCTGTGAGCGCATATACCGCAAAAAGTTTTGTGATAAATACCGGCAGGTCAAACGTGCCAATATTAATTAGTGGAGAAGTGCCTGGTATTTACTGAAACATGCTGATTTTGGTGTGATAAATACCAAAATCATCAGGTTATTCCCCAGAACACGTAAGTGTGTGGTATTTATCGCAGCCAATAAATTAGCACTCAGTGGAGTCAGAGTTTATAAACTGCAATACATATTAAACCCATTGCTAGGCTGCGCATAAGGAGGGTCGCAGATACAAAGTTTGCTATGAAAGGAAACTCTTGTTTTCAAGTACCAGTTCCAGGTATCCATCTACTTCATATGACAAAGCAGATGAGTGCACAACATTGCTCGATGCCCCCTTCACAGTCTTGTAGGGATATTACAAAATCCCAGCCCACGCAACACAGAAATGAACTCAGACCCTCCTTACGGTTGTGCACAATTTGCACAAAATAGCAAGCCTAAGAGATCTTGTGAAGAAAGAAAGTCTGAGTTGGCAAAAACTCGTCAAAAGAAGCTTGATTAAATCCTCTAAAACATATGCCCTGCTCTACAGTCCTTCAGGGCTACATTACTGTCGGTGCCAGGGAAAGGGGGTTAGGGAAGGCTATCCCAAACAGACGAAGTACAGAAATCACACTTAGTTGTGCCTCTAGAGTGCAGCAAATAGAGAAACTATATTCAGTTATAAAAAGAGCTTTTGGCCAGTGTCAAAACACTGGCCAACACTGTAAGGGAAGACATTTTTAGGGTGGAGCCTGCGTATCGCTTGCGAGATGCTGTAGTACTTAGAAAAGGGCTCAGAGCCCCGCACATGTCACGTCAGTGTCTTTTATTGGTTTGTGGGCTTGTCTTTTAAAATCTGCTTGCTTTCATTAGTGGAAGGCAGCGACCAAGTACTGAAAACAAACGAGGCTCGCTGTTTTCTGTCCAGTTTGGGAACTACTTTTTCTCTTTTTTAGCAGCGCAATCGTGCTCATTTTTTTTCCATCTAATGAGGCAAGAAAAGTCGGTTGGGATTTTGCAAATGCTAATAGCTCTAACACGAAGAAATGCGAGACGCACGGCATTGCAAATGCTTGTTAATACAGTGAGTAAAACACTCAGGAACAACAAACCGTGAGCATTGGAAAGTAGTGCTACAACGTTCGATAATAATTTTTGAATGGAATATATCCGGACAGCAAGAAAGCGAGGGCTGAGTTTCTTTCTCCTTCAGTTATTGAACTGACTCTCATTAAGACCCACCCGAGGCAGCAGAAGTGAGTTTAATTGCCTTTGTGAAATGCTGGACAGTCTTCCTCCTGATGTGTGGCTACCAGCTATGTAAACTATGTAGGGATCTACTAATAAATGGATAAATAATGAGCTGGCTGAAAGGCCAGCAGAGTAGGAGAAAGCGAGCCACATTTCAGTCTACTGTGTCTGAAAGCATAGTGGGCCGCAGAAGAGTCAGTCACATGTTAGCTAATTCTCTGATAGTCATTCTCTGATACTGCAGAAGAGACACCCTATGATTGCAGGAGGACCCTATATTTCTTCAAGGCAAGAAAGGCATGTTTACTTCTATAAAATATGTGACCGTTTCCTTTAGATATGAATCGATTCCTTTTTCTAGTGCACACTCAACGCGCTGCCAACTCCTGAACCAGCATCCTTTCAATCTTTTTCATTTAGAGGTTTATTTTCAAAACATCCTAGATAATACCCCGGCCCAACATTGTATTGTTCTTAGTATATAACTCTGCACCAATTTTATTGCTACCGTTTGGCTAGATTTAAAACTCTATCTGAAAACGAAAGGGCTGAATCTCCCGATAGTGAAATAAACTCTTCCATTTTGCAAGAAGATGAAAGACGACATTATCTTTTTTTTCGAAACCAGCCAGATCTTGGGGAAGTTACCTCCACGAGGAATAACGATTATAATTCCAGAAACTAGGGAAGGCAGATGATTCATTTGACTTTTTACAGAAAGACAATTCGGACTTTGTAAGCTGTCATCATATACATGTGCCAAACTCAGACACACAATATTTCTGGAACGCAGTGAACAAAAATAATTCCTGAGAACACACATATATTTTGACAAATTCAGTTTACAGGAGGCCGCAGTAACACCAGACAGTGGCGACTGGTGAACTCTGAAAGTGGTGGGCGTCGTACTTGCTATGGGTTCACAAGAGAACTGGAGGCAAATTTAGTTTAAAAGTGTGCCTTGGGTGCCCTCACACACAAATGTGCCCATATACTCATACTTACTGTTTCTCATGCATGAACACGATTGCACAAACTCACACTTTTATAATCACTGACCCTCACTCATAACCACTGGTGTACAATGGCTCTGATGTGAGCTCCTGATGTACATGTGTTCTGCTTAAATAGAGACAGCAGGTGCTGTTGCACAATTGATACGGGCACCCGTGACTCACTCCAACACTCTCTCACAATCTCCCCCTAACTCACTTATTCTAACTCACTCACACTGTTTTACTCAACCTCTTGCTTTGCCTTATTCATACTCATTCTCATTCACTCATTGAGTCTCACTGAAGGAAATTGGGTTACTGGTGGAGGTGTTACTCAAGTAGCAACCACAATTCTTGTCAGGGTGAAACAGAAGCAAACACCAAACTAACCTGTGCTTAACTGTCTGGTAGCTTGGCACAAACACAATCAGGATCAACTTAGAGGCAATGTGTAAAGTATTTATGCAGCACTTCAATCAGTGGTAGAGTAAAAATACAACACAAGAAGAATCCCACACAAATTCTAAAGAATAGAGTTTTACTTAATAAATTATTTGACACCAAAAAGTCAAAAATCTAATTAATAGAACAGGAGATATGCAATTTTAAAGATTTAGGTAAAACTAGCACCTAAAAGCACAACATGCCACTTGGGGGTATCTGGTGGTGCAAGACTGGGTAAACGTCACAAGTTCAGGCTGCCTGCAAGGTAGTCTGGTCCGGATACAGGAACCAGGTTAGCCCACCTGAAATAGTTACCTTCAAAGTCTAGCGTCAAGGGTCCAGTTCGTGGTAGAGTGCACTGCGAGGAGCAAGGAGAGTTTCGCAGATGGTTGTTGCTATAGAGCGAAAAGCAGGCCGGAAGTTGCGTACAGTTTTCACTATAGCAAGAAAATCCTGTTAGGAGTCACAGACAGTCATTGCTGGAGAATCGTGTTGGGTGTCATTAGGAGCTGTATATGTCGCAACCCTAAGTGCTGAACTTGCTCTGCCACTCTTCTCTGGCCGTCACTCTACCCCAAAGAGTCAGGTTCACCTCAACTTAAAGGTACATGTTGAACATTTTAAATACACTGTATCCTGCCTGCTGGACTGTTTAGGGTCTACTCTAAGAGTGACTTTTATGGTTTAAAATGGTAGGTTTAAGTCTGGCATAAGGTGTATCTTGCCCAGCCAAAATGGAAGTTTTATCTCATACACACAGGCTGCAATGTAAGGCTTGAGACATGTTTAAAAAGACTACTTAAGTGGGTGGCACAATAACTGCTACAAGTCCACTAGAAGCATTTAACTTATGGACCCTGGGTACATGAAGTACAATTTTACTAGAGACCTACAAGTAAATTTAATGTGGCACTTGGGTGTAAGTCAGTTTCACCTTGTTTACAGGAGAGAACCAAAGCACTTTAGCACTGCTTAGCAGTGGTAAAGTGTGCAGAGTCCTAGGGTCAACAAAAAGGGGTTCAGAAAACACAAAGGTTAAGACAAAATATTTGAGGGTGACCCTGCAGAGAGGGCTAAGTTCAACACATTCACTCCCCTATTTTTGCTGAACTCGTTTTGGTTGGCATTAGGACCAGTGGCAAAGTGCTTCCAATCTCTCCCTTAAACATGGTAAATTGGTATCCATCTGATTGGCACATTTAATTTAATTTTAAGTTCATAGTAAATGGTACTATATATACTCAAGGCCTGCAAATTAAATGCTACATATGGGCTGCTGCAGCCATTGCGCCACCCACTTAATTAGCACTGTACAACATCTCTAAGGCCTGCCACTGGAGCCTGTAGTGCAGTTCTAAACTGCCATTTTGACAAAATAAACCTGTCATAAGACCCAACCATCATTTTTAATCCATATACGTCACCACTAAGGTAGGCCCTAAAGGCTTGTAGGGTACAATGCATGGTATTTAAAAGGGTGGACATCTTTACTTGAGTTTTACATGTCCTGACAGTGAAAAAATCCTAGAGTCATTTTTCACTGTAGCAAGACATTCTCTCCCATAGAGTAACAGTGGGTTGCCTTGCCACACTTAGTAAGTGATAACTTCAGTTTAGGAACAGATTTAGAAACCTTCTCATTTGAATTTCAATTTAAAATTCTCTTCATTGGTAAAATTGGACTTTAAGTTACTATTCTTGAAACGCCACTTTTAGAAAGTTGGCATTTTTCTACCTAAATCAAAGGTGCTTTTCTGCCATTGCCCAAGGTGACACGACTGTGAATGTCTCTCTTGTGTTGTGTACTCCTTTCATACATGGGGACAAAAGGGCCTTGGGTGTGGGGCAGGCAATCCTCTTCTAAGCAGGATTCCCTGGGGGTTGTATTCAGCCCTTCCTTCTTGAGCTTTAAAGTTTAGCCTGCGGACTAGGCCCAATTCTTCCTGACTTCTAAGAGATGCTTGCCCTGTCACTGACCAATGCAGTTCACACCTAGGCCTGCCTCCCTTTGACTCCCAGGACAGATTGGAGCCAAACCCAGGAAAGGGGAAACCTAGACAAAGGGTGCAGCTTGTACTCACAGGCTGGCACTGGGTATAAGAATGGCACCCACAGAACTTCTCAACAGAACACATCTGGACTTTAGGAAGATTCAGAGGAGGACTACCCTGGTGTCTATAGATGGGAGACTGGACCTGCCTGCCTTGAACCCAGAACTCCCAGAAGTGACTCCAAAGGTCATTTGGCTGACCTCTTGCTTGATCTACAAGGACACAACAAACTTCCCTGCAATTGCCTAGCTGCCAGCATTACCTGGACTTGCCAGAATCCTGCTGCAGGCCTCCACTGTAGACCCCAGTAGGTGGCCCCCAGGTCTGGGACCCTTGGCCGGCATCAGTGTGCTCTATTCCTACTTCAAACATACAAAATCTGCATTCCAGGTGAAAACCCAGACGTTTGGGGCTCTTCATGACCACGAGCAGGATCCTTGTGTCCCACCAGTCACTGTGTCTCCTGCAAGTGTGAGGTTCCGACTGTGACCTGCTCTTCGGACTAAGCAAAGACCACCTGTATCATCCTCCAATACAAAGCTAAAGCAGCAACCCCCCTTTGTGCTGAAAGCGAGGTCTTCAAGGCACCCCTCTAACAGGAAGTTCAAACAGAGGATCCTCGCGGAGACATGGACTTTGAGAAGGTAAACTCTTCACCAGAGCAAACATTGCCCCTGTATGCGATACTTACTCTATCGCAGTCGGCCTAAACTTGTGTCTTTGACCCAGTCCAGCATGACCCAATATTCGTGAGTGGCACTTTGTGCTTCTCTGTGCTAGTTCTGCATGAGATTTTTTAAAAATCCTTCATTTCTACTGAATGGATGTTTGCCATTTTGGTGTCATTTTATCTATTAAAATAAAGTCTATTTTTCTAAATCTGTTTGGAATTTTACTTGTGTTTTGTTTTCACTTTATCATAGCTTGAGTGGTGTATAAATAATTGATATGTTGCTTCTAAGTTAAGCCTGACTTCTTTTGTGCCAAGCTGCGAGAGAGTTAAGCACAGGTTCATTTAGTGACTCACCCCTTTCAGCTAATAACCGAAATTCTTACACCGCCCTTGACACATAATGAAGGAAGGGCAGTACATAGACGATCTTGTGGGAAGGGATGAGAGTCCATGCTACAGATTAGTTGTGAAGGAAAGACAGGACACAGACAATCATGTGGGAAAGGATGACTGTTCATGCCAAAGGGCAACGGTGAAAGAAGGGGAGACGAAGACGAGCATGAGGGAATGGATGAAGATATTGAGGGAAATACATGCCACAGAATAAGGGTGAAGGAAGAACAAAACAGAAGCAATCATATGGTAAGGGGTAAAGATGCTGATAAGAGTCCATGCCACAGAAAAACGGTAGAGCAAGGGAAGGATAGACAAAATTGTGCTGGAAGGGATGAAGATGCTGATGAGAGAGTCCATAGCAAACAGTAACGGCGATGGAAGGGCAGGAATCAATCATGCCGGGAGGGATGCAGATGCTGATGAGGGTCCATGCCACAGAGTAACGGGGAAGCAAGGGCAGGACGCAGACAATCATGCCTGAAGGCGGCTGTCTGTAAACAGACCTTCCATTTGAGACCCATTATACATAATTGCAGCGGCACGCGCTTGCTGCAGAGATCTCCACAGTGGTCTGGGAGGGCCCCTGCTTGGTGTTTGAGCCAGCTCTCCTCATTGTGCTACTTAATCAGCCATGCGCCGAGCGTGGCCTGAGATGTGCAATATCCCATTATATCCTTGTATGTTTGACTTTATAATAATGAGCCCCTTTTCTCTTCAATGCTCTGGAATATTACTTCTGTTTAAGAGCTCGCATGTGAGGCAGAACTCATTTTGACAGCACAAAATTGAAGCTCACACAGAGAATCGCTCCTGAAAGAATATCCACTGGCTCTTTCACTTCAGTGTTCTTTCACTTTAGCCAGTACTTTTCCCTTCCCCTCCCTCTCGCTTCTCTTCCTTCTCACTCATCAACTCTCTATCATTTTTTTCTCTTAACTTCCTCCCTGGCTTTTTTTCAGATTTTGTGTATATCCTCCACTCTCTCGCGCTCCCTTTCACCTCTCTCCCTCCACTATGGGAGGGCAGACAGCGGAAGAGAAGGAATTAGCCTTCTTTTCTTTCGTTCACCTAGTCCTATCACTTTACTTCACCTTTTGCCTCATTTTTTTTCTTGCTCCATAAAACCTCTTATTCCACCTCCTAAATCATAGCAATGACCAGCAACACACGACTGACTCTACAACATATAAATATGCCCAGGAGCTGAGGAAATAGAACCCCCCAAAACTCACCATTCCCCACTACCACTCACCACCCCTCTGTGCCAGCATCAACATGTTCTCTCTCCCTAAAACATACTGCTCTGCCGGAGGTGAAAGAGACAGGGCTGGAAAGCAAGAGTGCATCGGACATCACCTCTTCCTCTAAAGGGTCCTTCAGTAATTTTGTTAAAACATATTGAGAAAACCACAATTGGCATGACCAATAGCAGCATTATTTGTGCTGTTCCCCTGTGCTATAAAGGTATATTTGTATTAGCAAAGGTGGTAGAATTATGCGACTGGTGCAATAGCATAAAGCTAATTTCTGGAACTTTGTGCAGCAAGCATAATGCCCAAACCCCAAAATTATGCACATTATGCAGGTGTAACTTTAAATCACTCAAGCCTAGTGCTAAAAAGGACAGTGTAATGGGCAGGGTCAAAAGGGCGGGAGGTCTTTTTTGCTGTTGCTTTCTGTTTATGTCTGTATGTGATGACATATCAACAGAATTAGACCTTTGGGGAACACAGGAATGCTGGAAAATGGTGTAATTATAGAACATTCTGTCTCTGGCCATGGGTATTCTAGGCACCGATTAAACATTCCCAAGACAGAATTAAAACTGGATCTGTGAATGTGCTCTGGTTGCGTGCTCTTGTCCTCTCCACCTCTGAGTAGCCTAACTTCTGGTCTACTGAGATGATTCACATTTCTGGGTGAAATTGCATTGGACCACAGTGTTGACCAACAATTTTAGATAGAAAGTCACTGGCTGCTGGAAGTTGATTGACATGTCTAAGGGGACATGCCACTGTTTAGCTGTATTTCTATCACTTTGCAATGTTCTGGTGTCCACCAGCTGTAAAGGTCCTTCCGTATGTCATTAGGGCAAGCACAACATTATTACAAACATACCTTAGTCCTCATGATGCTCAGCAGGGCGTCCTCAAATTCCTTCAAGTTGTTGTAGTCCGCGGTCCACACATGGGGCTTCCCGATGTAGCTCTCCATGTATGGATGCTGGGAGGAGACCTATGAGTACAGAGAGGTTTTTTAGATGACCCCCTTTCCAGGCACAAGTTAAGCAATTTGGGCAATGTGGATGGGATAATCTTTTATGCAAAATGCATGATTATCTAATATTCTCTTTCATCACTCTTGCACCCTTCCTTCATTTAGCCTCCAGCCTTCCTGCATCTTTGATTTTTTTCATGTAAAGCATACCGAGCCCCACTCAGTATGTGTCAATCATGCAGCAACAGAGAGCCTGGCTCTAAATAGCAGGCCCACAAGCACTATAATTCACCTAGATTAGCAGTGAGAATGCCTTTGCAATGACTCCCGCCACACTCTCGGCTCTGTGCCTAACTCAAGTTGTGCATGGAGTAGAGCGGGGATAGCACTTGTGCCCTGATTAAGTCAAATGCAGGGACTCTATCTTCTCACCCTTACTTTGTGATCAGACTCCATTTTGATTAAGAGGTAATGGGCTGGAATGACAGAATGTACTCACACTTTTGATGAGAAGGTAACTGGATACTCATCCCCACTGACTCTAGCGGACTCTTCTGGTAATCAGACAAAGACACACTGACTCATCCTACAGTCTCCACTCCCAGACCATATGCTCTGACTTTGCATTTGAGTGGTGCCTGTACTCTAGTATCTGGCTTCTCTTGGTTCCCTTACACGGAGACCACACCAATCATGCAGGCTAGTAAGCAGTGGCCACGGGACTAGTTGTCAGATAGATATCTCAGCTTCAATCTGTATGTTCCCGATTCTTTTGTCCAACAATATGCATTTCAGTTGTCTTATAAGTGGGGGGATATGGGGAGGGTTGAGCATGTAGGACCATAAGCAGACTGCCTGTGGGGAAATGTCTAAGAGAGGCATTCTGGGAAGCCGAACTCTTTGACATCAAGGGATGGGTAAAGCTAGGCAGGACTCCCTTTACACTCTTCATCAGTTGACCCTGCCAGGAATGATTGGGCTTACAACAAATAGTCTGATTCCTCACCACTACTTTCACAGCTCCAGTCCCTCCTGGATACTTTCAAATCAGACATGATGCAGATAATAATGCAATTTGCCATCCCCTAGACACTGGATCGCCTTGTAAAGGTCATCACCTGAAATTATTGGATCAAATAATTGTATAATATTTTTTGAGGGCTGAACTCAGCCACTAAACGTGATGTCCAGACCTGCACAGAAGTGATAAGTTATTGTATGCCTTGTGGGCTCTCACATTTCTCAATAGTGAGACCTGGCTTAAGTCTACTGCCTCGTGCTTTTATGATGAAGGACTCACCAGTCTCTTTCCAGCACCTTATGACTATGGTACTGCTGCCGACATTGCAGAATGCTTTTTGGCTATTCTGGACGATGTCATCTCCTTTGTTCCCAAACTATCTTTCCACATGATGCACCTAGACGAGGTGTCAGGTTGAATCAAGAGCATTAACAACAAGTCCAAGACTGAGCTGAGCAAATCTGAAGTGCACGAGGTTGAGTATCATATTCACATTCGAGAACGATAGGAGTAGTAGAAGACAGAAGGCAACGGGTGCTAAACTGGTTGGAATTTTGAGCTAGCACAAGTCCTCACGCTAAGTGCAGCTTCTTAAGGGATAGCATAGCAAGTATTGCAGGTTTGACTCAATTTCAGAAGACTGAACCATAGCCTTGACTGATCACATGAAATGCATGAATGCTGCATTTGGACTGAGACTTGGTTAACCTGGCCTAAATAAACTTACATACAGCTCTGCTACTTAGGAATTCAGACACTAAGTGGCATATTTATAAGCCCCTAGCGCCACCTTGCGCCACATTAACGTCATATTTTTTTACGCTTACGTGGCCCAATGAGGCCAAAATCCCTGCGCCACATTCACAAAGTGGCGCAGTGCATGCATTGCACCACTTTGTAACCCTTTGCGCTACATTATGCCTGTGCCAGGCATAATGTATGCAAAGGGGGCATTCCCCCATTAGGGGGCCGAACAAATGGTGCAAGGAAATCTAGCAGATTTCCTTGCATCATTTTTTATGGCACTTTTAACGCCTGCTCAGCGCAGGCGTTAAAATGGGGCTTCCATTATTTATATTGGGCCCCTATGTACTCTGTAGGAGTAGCACCAATATTTTGTCTCTACTCCTGCAGAGTACATCAATAACGTCATGAAAAATGACGCTATTGCCCCATATCCTGCGCCGTGGTGCGCCGTTTTTAAATTCGGCGCATACATGGTGGCAGTAGGGAGGTGGTAAAGGGAACAAGAAAAGTGGCGTTGCACTCAGTGCAGTGCCACTTTTCTTAAATATGCCCCACAGAGTCCCTACAGCACTTAGATCAACATTTCAGACTAAGGATTTGGAGTGGTCCTGAGACACATGGGTTAGTTTGGGTTGCAGCAAGTCCTTGCAGGCCCTGGCCTGGGAACGCTTCCTTCAATCACGTCAGCATATCACAATGGAATTGTAATGTTTAGCCATGGTCTAGGCTCCTCAAAAACTCCAGCTAAACCTATTCTGTACATACTCAAACAATTTGATCAGGTGCTATTCTACCATCTGATCACACACTGTTGCACCACATCAGATAAAACTTGCTGTGTAAGCGCCTCAATACCTTTGAGTTTATCGCTGTAACTGGGGGAGGGTGCCATTCATTTTTAGGTGATCCTGCGCC